>NW_027204426.1:890000-1453307 GCF_024711535.1 Dipodomys merriami | reverse complement strand
AGAATTGGCTACCCAGTACTTGTGCAGAAAACTGAATTTAGATCCTTATATATCAACCTGCACCAGAATCAACTCCAAATGGATGAAAGACTTTAATGTAAGATCAGATACCGTGATAATATTACAGGAAGATATAGGGGACACGTTAGGGGGTAGTACAGTTCAAAACTTACTAAGTAATGATCCAGAATCAGAACAAATCAAAGACTAGGTAAATGGGATTGCATACAACTGAAGAGTTTCTGCCTGGCAAAAGACATGCTTTAACAATTGCTGGTGGGGATGTGGCCAAAAGGGAACATTACTACACTGTGGTTAGGAATGCAAACTGGTTTAACTACTCTGGAAAGCAATATGGAGGTTCTTTAATAGACTAAACATATAACTTCCCTATGACCCAGCAATTTCACTCCTGGGTATGTATCTAATTGTCTAAAATCAGGCTATACAAAATGCCACCAGCATGACCATGTTCAATGCATCATTGATTACCATACACAAGACATGGAATCAGTTCAGATGTCCCTCAATGAATGAATGGATCAAGAAAATGTGGCCAGGAACTGGTGGCTCATGCCTGTAATCCTAGCTACTCAGGAGGCTGAGATCTGAGGATCGTGGTTCAAAGCCAGCCTGGGCAGGCAAGTCCAATAAACCACTAGGAAAAAATGGAAGTGGTGTTGTGGCTCAAGCTGTAGTGCATTCGCCTTGAGCTGAAGAGCACCAGGACAGGGCCCAAGCCCAGAGTTCAAGCCCCACGATGAGAAAAGAAAAAGAAAATATTGTATGTAACAATGCTCAACAAGAAATATACTCATTGCCTTACTCATGTAACTGTAACCACTCTGTATAGCATCTTTAGAATAGAACAAAACTGTTTTTCCAAAAGAAAGAAAATGTGATATGTATACACAGTGTAATTCTATGCTTCCATTGGAGAGCATGATATTCCCTTGTTCATAAGGAAACGAAAAACTTGGAAAAAAAATTATAGTAAGTGAAGTAAGACAGACCCAAAGAAATACAAGCTGCATAATTTCCCTCATTTGTAATAATTAAAATGTGCCTATAAATCTACAAAAAATTCCAATGGATAGTAAAAGACAAATAACTACACTTGGACATAATGAATTAAACAGAAATCTAAACATTCATACAGTGAGACCAAAGGAGGATATCCTTAATAGAGGGCTCAATAGGTATGTACATATGAGCATATAAAATGATATTTATAGAAATGAACTCCAAAAAATGGAAGTAAAAAGTTTTTTATTGTACTGTTTCAGTTTTTTAAAATCTTTCTTCTCTTCTCTTCTTTCTTTTTCTTTTATTTTTTTAATTTTTATTTATTTTTTACTGTGAATATACTGTACAGAGGGGTTACAATTACATGGACAAGAAAATGAGTACATTTATTATCAAGCATTGTAGCCTCCTCCTTTGTTTCTCCTTCCCGTCCCTTCCCAACCTCCTCCCCCCCCAGCCTTCAAGCCCCCGCCACCAAAGCTGTGAATTTCGTTTTCGACATAACGACTTGTACACCTCATTGTTGCAATGGGTCCACCTGTATCTTTATTTAAACGACTTGTTTTTCCCATTACTCTCCACAAATTAAACCGACATCAAATACAGTGAAAGCAGGGGTTATACTGTGGGGGAGGGACATACAAAGCAACAAAGAAATTATCTTATAAATGTGTTGGAAACAATCGCATGAAAGAAAAAAAACTGAATACATATCTTAGGGTTCATTTGCTAACATCACCTTATCTGAACTTTTTTGCTTGACTCATACATATACTAGATATTGCAAATCAGGGAAACCTTGGGATCTATGTTTCTTTGGGCTTGGCTTACTTCACTTAATATAATTTTTTCCGAGTCTTTCCATTTCCTAACAAATGGGGCAATGTCATTCTTTCTGATGGAGGCATAGAATTCCATTGTGTATACGTACCACATTTTCTTGATCCATTCATCAACTGAGGGTCATTGGGTTGGTTCCAGATCTTACTATGGTAAGTAATGCTGCAATAAACATAGTTGTGCTGGTAGCTTTAGTGTGGTCTTGATTGTAAATATTTGGATAAATGCCCAAAGTGGAATTGCTGGGTCATAGGGGAGCTCTATGTGGATACATTTAAGTAACCTCCATACTACTTCCCAAAGTGGTTAAACAAGTTTACACTCCCACCAACAATGCAGTAAGATTCCCTTCTGTCCAAATCCCCTCCAGCATCTGTTGTTATTAGAGTGCTTGGTTATAGACATTCTAACTGGGGTGAGGTGGTATCTCAATGTTGTTTTGATTTGCATTTCTTTTATGGCTAGAGAGTTTGAGCATTTCTTCCTGTGTCTATTGGAAATCCTTCTTTGTTCTTCAGAGGAGTGTCTCTTTAAGTCTTTAGCCCCCTTATTTATTGGACAGTTTTTTTCTTTGAGGATTTGTTGTAGGGGGATTTAATTTTTTGAGTTCCAGGTATATTTTAGATATGAGACCATTGTCCGTTGTATGGCTACTGAAGATCTTGTCCCAATCTGAGGGCTTTCTATTGATCTTGCTTGCTATATCTTTTGCCATGCAGAAGCTCTGCAACTTCATACAATCCCATTTGTCCAACCTTTCTTTGATTTGTTGTGTTTCTGGGTCTCTATTAAGAAAATTTCGGCCTGCACCAAGGAGAACTAGGATTTCTCCTATTCCATCCTGTAATGTTTTCAGAGTGTCTGCTTTGAATCCGAGGTCTTTGATCCATTTGGAGTTGATTCTGGTGCAGGGTGATATATAAGGATCAAGCGTTAGTTTTCTAAGAGTAGTTAACCAGTTTTGCCAGCACCATTTACTGAAGAGGCTGTCTTTCTTCCATTCTATTTTTTTTAGCTCCCTTATGGAACATTAGATGGCTATATGTCTGTAGGTTCATTTCTGGGTTTTCAATTCTATTCCATTGGTCCTGAGGTCTGTTCTTGTGCCAGTACCAAGCTGTTTTGATTACTATGGCTTTATAGTAGAGTTTGAAATTTGGTATTGATATTTCTCCAGCATTGTTCTTTCTGTTGAGAAGCCTTTTAGCTATTCGGGATATTTCATTATTCCATATGAATATTTGGATTGCCTCTTCTATTTCCTTGAAGAATGAGGTTCGAATTTTGCTAGGTATCACATTGAATTTATAGATAGCCTTGGGAATTATTGCCATTTTGACGATGTTGATCTTTTCAATCCAGGAGCATGGGAGGTTTTGCCATTTTCTAAGTTCTGCTTTGATATCCTTTCTTCAGGTTTTTAAAATTTTCATCATAGAGCCCTTCACTTCTTTCGTTAAGCTTATTTCTAGGTATTTTATTTTTTGTGGGGTTATTACAAATGGAGTTGCTTTCTTAATTACAGCCACACTTTTCTCTTTGTTGGCATACAGAAAAGTGATTGATTTTGGGGGTTTAATTTTATACCCTGATACTTTGCCAAAGTTTTGAATCAGCTTGAGTGATTTGGGAGTGGAGTCTATGGGTTTCTTTAAATACAATTTCCTGTCATCTGCAAATAGAGAGAGTTTTACTTCTTTTCTTATTTGGATCCTCTTTATGTTTGCATCTTGTCTTATTGCTGTAGCTAGGCATTGTAATAATAGATTGAAGAGAAGTGGAAAGACTGGACATCCTTGTCCTTTTCCTGAGTTAAGACGAAATGGCTTTAGTTTTCACCATTAATATAATGCTGGCTGTAGGTTTGTCATATACAGCTTTTATTTTATTGAGGAATGTTGCATGGATTCCTAATTTTTCAAAAACCTTCATCATAAAGGGGCGCTTGATCTTGTCAAATGCTTTTTCTACATCTATTGAGATAACCATGTGGTTCTTATCCTTGCTCCTGTTGATGTGATTAATTATATTAATTGATTTGCGTATATTGAACAAGCTTTGCATCCCTGAAATGAATCCTGTTTTATAAGAGTGTATGATTTTTTAAGAATTGTTGATGTATCTGTTGAACTAGATTGTATCTGCAGACTATTGACTGGGCAAATACAGACTTTGGTTGATGGTTGCCTTAAGATAGTGTTCTTAGCACAAAACTGGTGTTATTTTCATCCCAAATGGGCAGAGTAAGCCGGAAAAATAAACACAAGAAAAATAGCAAGTCCGGGTATCTCACTCCCACTCATGATAATCAGGGACAAAATAGATAATGAATAATCCAGAGTAGTGTTCCCAAATAGCTCTATAAACACTGCTGGCCAACATGATAAATGAAAAGATTGAAAACCTACAAAGGACTCTGTATGAGCGTGATAGTGAGAGAGAGGAGGCAAACCAAGATTTATACACGAATAGCATGAGTGTGAGGAAGATACTCAAAAACTAATACACGACTTGCATGAGCAGCTTGAGAATTCTCAAAGAGAAAGGTAGGAATGGCATAGGAAGTCTAAGAACACTCAAAGAGAACTACAGGAATGGTGTGAACGTGAGGAAGCTAAACAAAGTGTAATACAGGAATTTAGAGAGCAGGATGAGAATAAACAAAGATCACTAAAGGCATTCATGGAATCCATTAACAAAGAGCTGAAGGAAGTCGGGAGACCACAAACGGAATGCTGAATGGAAACCAACACAAGGAATGGAAGTCCAAGGAAACCATAACCAATCAACTAAGTGATTTGAGAATAAACACTGAGCACCAAATTAAGGAAGTAAAGAAGTTCATACAAGATCTAAAACAAAGCTTCAACAAAGAATTTGAAGCCATCAAAGCTGACCAATTAGAAGGAAAAGAAATAAAAAACAAAGTAGAAAGTCTTGACAGCAGGTTAGACCACACAGAAGATCGAATCTCGGGGATTGAAGACAGCCCAGATATTATAGAGAAAGAACATACAACCATCCAAGACAAGTCCAAGAAATATGATAGATCTATCCAACACTTGGAAAACACAAGCAAAAGGAATAATCTGAGGATAATGTGTGTAGAGGAGCACCTAGAAATAGAAGTTAATGGTCTAGGAAATTTGTTTAACAGGATCCTAGCAAAGAAGTTCCCAAACATGCAAAAAGATAGGTCTATTCAGATACAAGAAACTTTTAGAACCCCAAATAGACAAGACGAGAATAGGACACCCCACTGCAACATTATAATCCACACAGGATCAACTCAGACCAAGGAAAAGATCCTTAAAGCTATCAAGGAGAAAAGATTAATCACCTATAAAGGGCAACCAATTAAAATCACCTCAGATTTCTCAGCAGAGAGAATGAGAGCAAGAAGAGCCTGAAATGATGTATGCCATGCCCTAAAAACAAACAACTATCAACCAAGAATACTGTACCCAGCTAAACTCTCCTTCATAACTGAAGGCCAAATAAAAACCTTCCATAGCAAAGAAAAAAAAAAAAAAGAAACAATATATCTCCACCAAACCAGTCCTACAAAAGATTCTTAAAAATGTCCTACACATAGAAAACCAGGGAGACGCTTTCACTATATTTGATGTCAGTATAACATGTGGAGGTGATGGGGGCAAACAAGTCGTTTAAGGATTCAGGTGGACCTGTTGCAACAATGAGAAGTACAAAATGTCATGTCAAAACCAGCTTTACAATGTCGGTGGGGGGGGGAGGGGGGTATAATTGGGTGGGGGGAGGGGGGGAGGCTGGGAAGGGAGGTGAAGGGTAAACAAAGGAGGAGGCTGCAATGCTTGGTAAGAAATGTATGCATTATCCTGCCCATGTAATTGTAGCCCTTCTGTACAGTATGTTCTCAAATAAAATAAAATAATATTAAAAAAAAAAGAAAACCAGGGAGACCACAATAAAGGCCAAGAAACTGCACACAAACTGAGAATCCAAGAACCATAGGAAGAACCCAGTTTTTGCAGCCCCCAAGAAGGTGGATAACATGGCAGGAACTCCCAAATACCTCTCAGTCCTTTCTATCAACAGTAACGGACTTAACTTTCCAATTAAGCGACATAGACTGTCTAGTTGGATTAAAAAACAAGATCCTTGTATATGCTGCCTTCAGGAGTCACATCTTGCCCCTAAAAACAAACACATTTTCAATGTGAAAGGCTGGAACAAAATCTACCAAGCAAACGGCCTCCATAATCAGGCGGGATTTGCAATCCTAATACCAGATAAAATAGACTTCAACTTAAAATTTGTGAGAAGAGATAAAGAAGGTCTCTACAGATTAATTAATGGATCTCTCCTTCAGGAGGATATTACAATTCTAAGTATCTTTTCGCCAAACAAAGGAGCACACAAATTTATCCAAGAAACACTACTTTCCCTCAAATCCCACATAGATCCAAAGACATTAATTGTTGGGGATTTTAACACACCACTCTCCCCACTAGATAGATCAACTCGGCAAAATCTCAAAAGAGAACCCGCAGGTCTAAACAACTGCATAGATCAACTAGTTTTAACAGACATCTACCGAATATTTCACCCAGCAGCATCACAATACACGTTTTTCTCAGCAGCACATGGAACATTTTCTAAAATAGACCACATTTTAGGCCACAAAGGAAGTTATACTTTGCATTCTCTCAGACCACAAGGGAATAAAGTTAGAACTCAACACCAAAAGCCACCAAATAAAGTCCGGTAACACATGGAGGCTGAACAACACACTGCTGAATCACGAGTGATTCATGGAAGAGATTAGAAAGGAAATTCAAATGTTCATGTTATTTAACAAAAATGAGCACACAAATTACCAGCTCCTCTGTGACACAGTAAAGGCAGTACTCAGAGGCAAGTTTATAGCTCTGAGTTCCTACATCAACAAATTGGAGAGATCTGAAACCAACAATTTAATGAGACATCTGAACCTCCTTGAAAAAGAGCAGGAATATAAACCCCAATCGAGTAGATGGAAAGAAATAATTAAAATTAAATTAGAATTAAATGAATTAGAATCCACAAAAACTATAGATAGAATCAACAAAACAAAGAGTTGGTTCTTTGAAAAAATTAACAAAATTGACACACCCTTAGCAAACTTATCAGAAAAAGAAGAGAACACACCTAAATAAATAAACTCAGAGATGAGAATGGAAACATCACCACAGAAACAACCAAGATTCAGAACATTTTAAGGGAATACTTCTCAAAACTTTATGCTAATAAGTTTCAGAATTTGGCAAAAATGGCCCTTTTCCTAGCAAATATTGACATGCCAAAACTAAACCAAGATGAGTTAAACCATCTCAACAGGCCCATATTAAGCATTGGAATAGAAACAGCAATAAGAGCCCTCCCATCTAAGAAAAGTCCAGGACCAGATGGTTTTACAGCAGAATTCTACAAGTCCTTCATTGCAGAGCCCACACCAATACTCCTCCAACTCTTCAATGAAATTGAAAGAGAAAGTTCACTACCGAACACATTCTGTCAAGCCATCATAACCTTCATCCCAAAACCAGTTGGGGACTCATCAAAGAAAGAGAACTATAGACACATTTCTTTGATGAATATTGATGCCAATCTTCTTTCTTTCATTCCCTTCCGTTGTTGTATAAGATTTCTGCAACCTTCATCTTTTATATAAGCTCATCTGATTTGGGAAGGGGGAACACAGAAATAGTGGGACAATAGGAAAACCAATCTGCAGTTGGATATGAACTATACAACTTTTGGGGGGAGAGAAGTCAGAAGGTGGAAAACTGGGAGAGAATGACGGATGGGGTGACCCCGTTCGAAAGAAAATGTACTCATTACCTGAATCATACTACCCCTGTGGACATCACCTTTACAATAGAGTTTTTAAGAAAGAAAATGTATTTTATTTCTAAATAGAAGAAAGAAGAAATGGTTGGAACTGGGAACACATTAATTGAAGTAAGCCATGTTCAGAAGGACAAAGGTCAAATGTTTTCTCTCATATGTTCATGCTAGACCTAAAAAGTTAACATATACATAAACACATAAAAATGTTCGTAATTTAGGGGATTGTTGAGGAATGATATAGAGGAAAGGAAAAACAAATGTTAGCTGATGAACAATATAGAAATACAGTGCACCTGTGAAGAGAGCAGAATGAAATTCAGTGAAAGCATTTGAGTAATAGATAGTACTGGAGATAGGAGAAAATTAGAGCAAAAGAGGATAGCAATAGAGTAAATTACACACATGTAAAAGGGCATGGTGAAACCCGTTTGAATAATAACCATACACTGAAACAAGCGAATGACAATCAGGAAAAACAGGTCTTATCCAGGGTATAGGTACTAGTGGCAAGGGGAAGGGAGAAGGAAAAGGAGAGTAAATAAGATCAAACTACTCTATGCTCACGTGTGTATAATGGATAATGAAGCTTGTTGTGATTGGTTTGGGAAAGGTGGAAGGGAAAAGAGGGAGAGAGGAGGGATTGAGTCTAATGAAAGTGCATGGTATAAGTATGGACATGTCAAATTGTTCCTCTGCAACTAATTGATGCTGATAAAAATATACAAAAGGAATTGTTATGCACTAAAATGTGATTATTAATTTAAGTTAAAAAAACGATTATATTTGTTGGAAGTGTGCTATTCCAGGTAAATAAAGAGATGGCATTAAGACTACTTTCAGCGATCATATTTATAGTTTGTTACTAGAGAAACTCTGCTGATTGTGTAGAGTACCACTATACTATAATGGGAAAAAAATCAGAATCAGTACAGATCTCTCTACACTGAATGCAACAAAGGCCTGGGAAAGTATGATCCGAGCCTTGAGAACCAATAACTGCCAGCGCAGACTGATTTAACCAGGAAAGCTAGCAATCACATCCAATGGAGAAACTAAAATTTGTAAAAATAAAGAAAAAATAAATGGATTCATAAACAATAAGCTATCATTACAAAGAATATTAATATGGGGAACACAACCTGAAGAAAGCAATCATGAACAGAAATTCACATCAGCAGATATCACTAGAAGTCTGACTTAATAAGCTCAGGAAGAAAGGAAAGAAGAAAAACTTTGGAAAGCAGGAAATTGACAGGAAACACAATGCATCTCTCTATAATAATCATAAATATTAATGGGCTCAATTCATCAATAAAAAGAAAAAGAACTGCAGATTGGATCAGAAAACAAGACCTATCCACCTGTTGACTTCAGGAGACCCACCTCACAGCCAAACATAAAAACAAACTCCAAGTGAAGGGTTGGAGTAAGATCTACCATGCAAATATTCCCAGCAAGAAAGCAGGAGTAGCTATCATGATATCTGGCAAAATAAATTTTTCATTAAAATCAATACAAATAGAAAAAGAAGGATACTACATACTTATACAGGGAACAATCCAAGAAGAATATATAACCATTATTAGCTTATATTACCCAAATACTGGTGCACACAAATATGTTAAGCAAATACTCTCAAACTTAAAGAATAAAATAGATCCAAATACTATAATACTGTTGTGCCCAGATCGCAGGACCCCCACCAAAAAGAACACAAGGGTCAGACTTTACAACTGTTTTAAGTTTTTATTTAGATGGGCTGCAGCTCAGGCCTCTTCCTACACTCCGACACAGCGGAGACTAGGAGGAGAGCCCTGAGATAAGGATTTGCAGGGCTTATAAAGGCTCACAACCCTATGTACCACCACGTGTTGCTCTGCTACCTGAAACAAGCAACAAATGGTCACTGCCTCATAACCATTCATTCCCCGCCCCGCCCCACCCCGCTTGACTTATGGTCCTGAGACACAATCTTGTGGCTCCTGCCCAAAATTAACTCCAACAGCACTCGATCTTGAATGAGTTCTTATATTTCTAGTCCCTCTCTGACAGTAGCCATAAACAACAATAACAATAACAATCAGTCCATTTTTCTTTTCTTGAGGCATATGCAACATGGTTGGTTAGGATGCTTGGAGACTTCCCATGTTTCCCCTGGTCGTCCAGGGCAAAGGGGTCAGCTGGTCTGGAATGGGAGCAGTGGACCCAAGCAGCAATGCCATCTACCTTAAGGGCAGGAGGAGTAGCCAGTAGCACCATGTAAGGTTCCTTCCACCGTGGTTCCAGAGATCTCAGGTTGTGTCTTTGAACAAGCACCCAGTCCCCTGGTTTAAACAAATGGGGGGGGGGTAAGAATAGAGGCAGAATCATATAATGCTCTAAACTGGGGCCACACATTTTTGTGGACAAGCTGTAGATAGTCAAGTTTACATTGAAATTCAGTATCACTCAAATCAGCAAGCAATTCAGTCTGAAGGCTAGGGATAATGGGTGGAGGGTGTCCATACATTATTTCAAAAGGAGTAAAGCCAAGCTGATAGGGTGAATTTCTTACTCTAAACAGGGCAAAAGGAAGGAGCGATACCCAGTCTGCGCCAGTCTCCAAAGCCAATTTAGTTAAGGTCTCTTTTAGAGTCTGATTCATTCTTTCTACCTGCCCTGAACTCTGGGGTCTATAAGCACAGTGCGATTTCCAATCCATCTCCAGTGCTGCGGCTATTCCCTGACTTACTTTTGAGATGAAGGCCAGTCCATTATCCTACCCGATGGTGGATGGAAAGCCATACCTGGGTAGGATTTCTTCCAGGATCTTCTTAGCCATGACGTTCACGGTCTCATGCTTTGTTGGGTAAGCTTCAACCCAACAAAAACTAGCAAATATTTATATCCAAATTTTCCAGTTTTATTTTCTGTGAAGTCTACTTTCCAATACACACCTGGCCTATCTCCATGGAGGCAAGCTTCTTTTGTAACCGGTTGAGTGGGGGCATTGGTGAGCTGACAGGCTTTACAATTTTTAACAATGTCCTCAATGAGTTGATTTCTTTGCCTAATTTTTACTTCTGAGTCGGAGCAAGTCCTGCATTCTTCGGGTTCCCATGTGAGAGGTCCAATGGATTTTCTTAAGTATCCCCTTTCCTAACCTTTGTGGCAAGATAAGTTTCCGCTCCCCAGTTTTTCACCAGCCCGGGTTTTATAGACCATGGGAATTTTCTTTATCCACTCCAATCTTCTTGGGAGTACTGAGGCTCATGAGGCAAAGCTCATGGCCCTGGATCTACTAGAGTCAGTACTTCTGCTCTGGGCTGGAGGGCCGCCTCCTTAGCTGCCTGATCGGCCAAGTTATGTCCTTTGGTTATAGAATCAGTTCCCTTTTGCCGGGCGCTAGTGGCTCACGCCTGTAATCCTAGCTACTCAGGAGGCTGAGATCTGAGGATCACGGTTCAAAGCCAGCCCGGGCAGGAGAGACCGTGAGATTCCTATCTCCAATAAACCACCAGAAAACCAGAAGAGGTGCTGTAGCTCAAGTGGTAGAGCATTGAGGTGAAGAGCTGAAGGACAGTGCCCAGGCCCAGAGTTCAAGCCGACCAAAAAAAAAAAAAAAAAAAAAGAATCAGTTCCCTTTTGATGTCTCGGCAGTGCATAATGGCAATATTTGCTGGTTCCCATAAGGCAAGGATGAGGCTTCAAATTTCTTGTTTGTTTTTAATAGCCTTTCCCTCAGCTGTCAGCAGCCCCCTCTCTTGGTAAATGGCTCCATGCACATGCATGGTGGCAAAAACATACTGACTGTCTGTGTAAATGTTTAGTCTCTGCTCTTTTCCCATCTCTAGGGATTTTGTTAGCACCACTAGTTCTGCTCTTTGTGCAGACATTCCCTTAGGGAGTGCTTCTGCTCACACTATTTCAGTGTCTATGGTGACTGCTGCACCCGCGTACCTTTTTCCATCTTGAATGAAACTGCTGCCGTCTGTGAACCAGGTATGTTCGGTATGCCATAGTGGCAAGTCCAACAAGTCTGGCCTCTTTTCTTTGGCCAAGTCTCTCTTTTCACGCTCAATTTCATGTTCTCTATCCTTCCTTTCCTGTCTTTGCTCCTCTGTCTCTCTCTTATTGTAAACCTTTTCTGCCATGGCTACTAGATCCCTAATAAACTTTTCACCAAGTCTGTGTAGAGCCAGCAACTTTGGCTTTATGTCTGGTGCAGCTTGATTTATATAGGCAAACATAATCATCTGAGTCGACTCCTGGGTCTCAAGGTTTTGACTAAAACTTCCATGAGCCTCTCAAGATATGCTGCCAGACGTTCACTTCCTCCCTGTCTAACATCATAAACTTTGGCCATGTTAATAGGTCAGTGAGCTGCCAACTCAAGACCTGCCAACAGAGCCTGGCGATAGAGGAGGAGTCACTTCCTAACTTCAACAGTATTGTAGTACCATGTTGGTCAGATCTCAGGAAAATAGGCAGCGATCAAGGCAGGATCTGTGATGGGCACTCCTGTGGGCCCAGGGATATGTTTCCAGGATGCCTCTCAGATATGGTCTCTCTCTTCAGTGGTAAAAAGTACCTGCAAAAGCTGACTACAATCATCCCAAGTGGGCTGATGAGTAAAGAGAATAGTTTCAAATAAACGAATTAAATTCTGGGGTTTCCCAGAAAAGGGGGCATTTTGGGCAAACCAATTGTATATATCACTGGTAGAAAATGGCCATTTTTGGGATTTCTGTCTACCATCCACATCCACAGGATCTACAGTGCATAAGAGAAAAACAGCTGCATTAGATGGCATCGTCGAGTGACTGGCCCCTCAGAAACTTTAAGGGCAGGTGCCAAGTGTTTGGCTGCTGGTTCTATAGCTGCCTTCTCCTCTTGAATATTCTCAGGCTCCACAGAAGGAACCTGGGAAGGGGAGTATGGGGGAGGAATATTTCTTCTTCCAAATCATCTCCCTGAAAAAGCGGGGGGTACAATTTCTTTTCCTCTTTCTTAGTTTCTTTTTGTAAGTCTAGGGGGCTAGATGGAGGGTTGCCCATGGTTTCCAGTCCCGTCAGTCGTACAGTCCAAAAAAAACAATAAATAATACAAACAAAACACATGCAGGCCTGACAGTTACGAAGTGGAGATCTCCCAAATTGGTCCGCTGACTCCTGTCACGGCAGGGTTCCACAACACCCCACGCCCCACAGCAGCAGTAGCAGATCCAGAGTGAGTGAGTTGGGCCTTGGTTAGGAGGCCCTCTTGATCAGTTCCGGCCCAACACCAAACAAACCCATACCCCACAATTCTCACGGCGGGGTTCCAAGAACCCCCCCCCCACAAGAGGATCTGGGACTTCTCCCAGTTCCTCCAGGTTTGTCGTACCAGCGTGTCTATTTCAACAACCCTTTACACAATATGAATCGGAGCGTTTGTCCTCACAAAGGAAAATGAAAGTGCAAACAGACAACAACAGGACAAGACAAATTAACAAAGACAGCGCTGTTTTACCTTTGGAGTCTGAGGTCTCAGGGGTCTTTGGGGGGATCTTGAATGAGTCCCCACTAATATGTTGTGTCCAGGTCGCAGGACCCCCACCAAGAAGACCACTGAGAGTCAGACATTACAGCTGTTTTAAGGTTTTATTTAGGTGGACTGTAGCTCAGGCCTCTTCCTACACTCTGACACAGCAGAGCCTTGGAGGAGAGCCCCGAGCTAAGGATTTGCAGGGCGTATAAAGTCTCACAACCAGGTGTACTACCATGTGTTGCTCCGCTAGGTGAAACAAGAAACAAATGGTCACTGCCTCATAACCTTTCAATACTAGGAGAGTTTAGTTCCCCAATCTCACCAAAAGACAGGTCTACCAACCAGAGGATTGGCAGAGAAGCCACAGAGTTAAGTGAGGCCATATTTCAAGTGGAATTAATTGACATTTACTGAGTTTGCAACCCTAAAATGACACAGTGCCTATTCTTCTAAGCATCTCATGGAACTTTCTCGAAAATAGATCATATCATAGTTCATACAAGGAATTTAAACAAATACAAGGAGACTGACATAATCCTTTGAATCCTGTCTGACCACAATGGAACCAAGCTAGTTCTCAATAACAAAAGACACTGTAGAAATTGCTCAAATACATGGAAATTGAACAGCACACTTTTGAGCAATACCTGGGTAACAAGAAATTAAAGAAGAAATTTAAAAGTTCCACAATCTAATGACAAGGAATACACATCACAAAGAAACCTGTGGGACAGGACAAAAGCAATCCTGAGGGGTAAATTTATAGCTTTCAGTGCACACATGAAGAAAATAGACACAGACCAAGAAAATAATTTCATGTTGTGGCTGAAACTGCTGGAAAATCATGGCAAAATAAATGAACCTAAGGTTACTAGATGGAGCAAGATAATTAAAATAAGAGCTGAGATCAATGAGAGAGAAACTAAGAAAACCATAAATAAAATTAATAAAACAAAAGGCTGTTTTAAAAAAATAATAAAATTGATAGAACTTTAGCAAGATAAACACAAATAAAGAGAAGAAACCCAAATCAATAAGATCAGGGATGCCACGGTAAAAGTTACAACAAATACCAAAGACACCCAAACAATTATAAAGAAGTATTTCCAGAAACTATACTAAGGAAAGAAAACCTAGCAGAAATCGATGAAGTTTTAGAGAAGTACAAATTGCCCAAACCGAACAATTAAATAAGCCAAGATCTTACAATGAGAAATAGGAATCAATCAGAAGTCTCCTAAGAAGGAAAACCCCAGGACCAGATGGATTCACTACAGAACTCTATAAGACCTTTAAAGATGAACTAATACTCATACTCCTCATATGCTTCCGAGAAAGAGAAACAGAGGGAGATATCCCAAACTCATTCTATGATTCCAATATCATACTCATCCCCAAACCAGGCAAAGACCCAACAAAAAAAGAGAACTACAGACCAATCTCCTTGATAAACACAGATCTTAACCGAATTCTAGCCAACAGAATCCAGAAACACATTTTAAAAAATCGTACATTACGACCAAGTAGGCTTCATTCCAGAGATGCAGAGATGGTTTAACATGCATAAATCAATAAATGCAATCCATCGCATCAACAAATCCAAGGTCAAGAACTACATGATTATCTCCATTGATGCAGAAAAGGCCTTGGATAACATACAACATTCATTCATGCTAAAAGCTATGGAGAAAATAGGAATAGAAGGAACATTCCTTAAAACAATAAAAGCCATATACAACAGAACAATAGCCAATATTATACTCAATTGGGAAAACCTACAACCGATTCTCCAAAAATCAGGAACAAGGCAAGGATGCCCACTTTCACCACTCCTCCTCAATATAGTTCTGGAATCCTTATCCAGAGCAATAAGGCAGGAAAAGGCATTAAAGGGATCTCCATCGGGAAGGAAGTAGTTAAATTACCTCTTTCTGCAGATGACATGGTACTATACCTACATGATCCAAAAAAATCCAACCCCAAACTCCTAGAACTTATAAGTCACTTCTACAAAGTAGCAGGATACAAAATTAACTCACAAAAATCAGTTGCCTTTCTGTACACCAACAATATACAAGCAGAAAGGGAAATCAGGGAAACAACCCCATTCACAATAACCTCAAAAAAATTTAGAAATTAACTTAACCAAAGATATAAAAGAACTATTTAATGAAACCTATAAAAACTTAAAGAGATTATAGAGGATACTAAGAAATCGAAAGACTTTCCATGTTCTTGGATAGGTAGACTTAATATAGTGAAAATGACCATACTGCCAAAATTGATATACAAATTTAGTGCAGTTCCCATTTAAATCCCAATGACCGTTCATTACTGAAATATAGAAAACAAATACAAAAATTCATCTGGAACAAAAAAGGAACTAGAATACCCAAAATAATTCTAGGCAAAACAGACAACACTGGAGGGATCTTGATGCCAGACTTCAAACTCTACTATAGAGCCATAATAACAAAGACAGCTTGGTATTGGCACAAAAACAGACCCAAAGACCAATGGAATAGAATAGAAGATACAGATATAAAACCACACACATACATCAGCTGATATTTGACAAAGTGGCCAAAGTCACACAGTGGAAGAAGCACAGTCTCTTCAACTACTGGTGCTGGGAAAACTGGGTGGCCACCTGAAGAAAACTAAAAGTGGACCACAGCCTGTCTCCATGCAGTAACGTAAACTCAAAATGGACTGAAGACCATAACATCAAACCTGAAACTGAAACTATTGCAGAACAGAGTAGGAGAGACACTTGAACTTATAATAGGCACAGGCAAGAACTTCCTGAGCAGAGGTCCAACAAATTGGAGAGAGACTCGACAAATGGGACTACCTTAAAATAACAAGCTTCTACACAGCTAAAGGCATAGCAATCACCCTAGAAAGACAGCCAACAACTGGGAAAAAATACTTTCCAGCAATATATCAGACAAGGAGCTAATATCCAGTATATGCAGGGAACTCAAGAAAATAATCCCTCCCAAACCCAACAAACCAATTACAAATGGGCAAGGGAACTAAAGAGAGACTTCTCAGAAGAAGAGATAAAAATGGCAAAAAAAAAAAAAACCATGAGGAAATGTTCACCTTTTCTGTTTGTAAAGGAAATGCAAATAAAGACAACCCAGAGACACCACCTTATCCCAGTCAGAATGGCCCACAATCTAAATTCAGCCAGTGACAAATGCTGGTGTGGATGCAGAGAAAGAGGAGCCCTATTACACTGCTGGTGGGAATGTACACTTATACAACCACTCTGGAAAGCATCTGGAGGCATCTCAGAAAGCTAAATATAAACCTCCCCTATGACCTAGCCATACCATTCCTAGGCATCTATCCTGAGCAAGAGGAACCAGGATTCAAGGACACATGCATCTCCATGTTTATTGCACCACTGTTTACAATAGCCAGAAAATGCAAACAACCCAGATGCTCCACTACAGATGAATGGATCCAGAAATTCTGGTACCAATATACAATGGAATATTATGCAGCCATTAGAAAGGACAAAATAATGGCATTCACAGGGAAATGGATGGAACTAGAAGAAACCATGTTGAGTTAGGTAAACCAAGAGCAAAGGGACAAATGGCACATGGTATCCCTGATAGGTGGATGTTAAATACAAAATGTAAAGAGAAAAGACAAAGTAAATAAGACTTGAGAAACAAAGGACCTCCACTCATCTGGTCAAATCATTACTAAATGACCCCATGCTTCTGACCACATATATGGCATATATGTGCACAGTGGAGGAGGACACAGAAATAGAGGAAAAGAGGGGAAAACATATAACAATGGGACCCATCAGCTGCACTGGATATTAATCAAAACGAAATAAGCAACTCAATGGCAGTGATGGGAGGGAAGGAATGAGTGGGAAAGAGGGAACAGCTGACACTAAGCAAAAGGAAAGAAATATACAGATCACCTGATATGAAAGAAATAACTGTGTTGTCAAACCTCATAGAACTCATAAACTTTATATACCATGATAAAGACAATTGCCCCCATAAATCTTAGAATGTGTTTGTGACTTAACTATCCCACAATACAGTGAAATTTGTGAAATTTATGCAATCACTTAATCACAATTTAAAAATTGCAAAAAAGAGATGTATCAAAGAGAGACATACACATACACATATTTGTGTGTGTTTATATGTCTGTTTATGTATGTTTTTATATATACACATATATTAATATATATTTCTATATCTATAGATATAGGTACTTATATCTATAGATATAGAGCTACAGGTATAGATATATTACTCCAGTTCTATGGTTGAACTCAGGGCCTGGGCGCTGTGCTTCAGCTTCTTTGGCTCAAGGCTAGCACTCTAACACTTGAGCCACAGTGCCACTTCTGGCCTTTTCTGAACAGTGTACTATAGATAAGAGTCTCTCGGATTTTCCTCCTCAGGCTGGCTTCAAACCACAATCCTCAGATCTCAGCCTCCTGAATAGTGAGGATTACAGTTGAGAGCTATCAGGGCCTGGTTCAGACTTATATTTGACCTTTTATTAGTCAAGAGCAGTCAGCAGCAGAGAAATATTATTTATTCATTTATCTATTTGTCTATTTATGTATTTGCAGTTCTATGGAGCAGGGAATTGCTTACATAGTTGACAGGAAAAGGTAGGGTGGGCAATTCAAAGATTAGTGTGCACAGCAGCAATGACAACTACTAGGCTACAACTCAGGGTGGCAGTTGAGATACCAGAGCTTCAAAGAGGAGGCCATGTACTGAAGTTAAAACTTTAGTTAGATTCCCCCAGTGGAACTAAGGTTCCATGGGAATTCATACCTTACTTTCAGGTCCAGTGGGTCTAGTTACAGTTTTTGAGCTGGAGCTGCTTCTAGAAAGGTTATTTCAAGCAAAGCAAAACAGGGGAGGTATTCAATCTTGAGTCCTCTTGTCTCCCAGTATCTACTGGTCCTAACCATCCCACTCCATGGAAGCCATTCAAAAGTAGCTGGGTGCAAGAGCTCCTGCCAAAGTGTGCAGGACAAGGGGTGGGCAAGAAGAGGGCAGAGGATACATCTGAGAGCAAAGACACACTCAAGACACCGTATTCAAATTCTTATCAACAATACTTGAAATACTGCACTGACAGAGTCTGCTTTTTCATCTATAATGCAAAAACGGGACATTTACTCCATAGGGTTTTAATAATTCTAAATGCAATAATATATAGGCATAGTGTCTAGACATAGATCTATTCCTTTATAAGCATTGGTTTTCCTAGAGAGTTGAAGCGGCTAATCATTCTAAAGTGGACTTCTCCACAAAATCTTTTTTGGCAATGCTTTCATTTTGGTTATTTGATCAAAAACATCAGCAGAACCTAAAACTTCCTCAAAGAAGCAACTACTTAAAGCTCACATTTGTGCTAGAGGTCCCTGATAAGGTACTGCTTATAAGAATGCTCACAAAGATCAATGGAAAAGTGTTATGAAAGACAAGTCAGTAGCAGCTGGTAAGATAGAAACATAAGTTTTCATAAATCTACAAATAGAGAGCCTTTAGTGGCTGCACCAAAGTTTTTGGAGAGGCATGTTTCTTAACAGTAAAATCTGCTTTCAAGGTTAAAAGAGTTCTCAGAAAAAATATATCTGAGAAAAGGTAATATAACTTTAGTTACTTAGTTAGTTTGACCTAATTTGACTTTAGGAGGAAAACTTGGTCTGGGAAAGATTTAGGTTCCTGCAAGAGGATCTAATTAATTAAACTCAGCCAGTTCGTGCCCACCACCTACAGCTGCACATGACCTAGAGCTGAGCCCAGGGTGAAAATTCATCATATCTCTCATACTGTCTCTACTTTCAAGGACTTTGTTTCTTGTTCTTTGTGCAAATTGTGATTTAGGGAGCAAATGAAACAAATCTATTTGATAATAAATAAATAAATAAATAATAGGCAAATTTTATGGATCACTGTAATTCTTTTCTGTGTGTGCTGGTCCTGGGGCTTGAACTCAGAACCTTGAGCACTGTCCCTGAGCTATTATGCTCAAGTCTAGTGCTCTACCACTTGATCCAGAGCTCTATTAACAGTTTTCTTGGTGTTTAACTGGAGATAAGAATCTCATGATCTTTCCTGCCTAGGCTGACTTTGAATAGTGATCCTTAAATCTTAATTCCTGGCCAGGATGAGCCACTGGCAACTGACTTCAATCTATATCTATATATGTAACATTATATATATATATATATATATATATATATATATATATATATATACATATATATGCATATATATATCACTTGATTAAAGCTAGCTGCATAAAACTCTTACTTTGTTTAAAGAGACATTTAATTTTAATGGAAATAATGAGGATTTTCAACAGCTTGTTCTGGAACAATATAGGACTTTGTCATTTACTAGCGTAATGGTTTGGGGAAAATCACCAGCTTGTGGACAATAATATTGACTCTTGTATTTCCATAGTGAGTACCTAAGGATCACCTAAGAGGGTTTGGTCTGCTGCCTGGTTCTACATTCACAAGTAACATGAGACTAATTCATGTGGACATACTCCATCTCGGAGCATCAAATTATTGTTACAATTATTGGAGAGTAATAAATGTTACTCTAAGTTTTCTGCACTTCAAAATTATTTGACGAACATTTAGGTAAATGCCCAAAAGTGGGATTGCTGGATCATAGGGGAGCTCTATGTGGAGTCTTTTGAGGAAAGTCCGTACTGCTTTCCAAAGTGGTTGAACAAGTTTACACTCCAACCAACAATGCAATAAGGTTCCCTTCTGTCCACACCCTCTCCAGCAGCTGTTGTTATTAGAGTTCTAGATTATAGCTATTCTAACTGGGGTGACGTGGTATCTCAATGTTGTTTTGATTTGCATTTCTTTTATGGCTAGAGAGGTTGAACATTTCTTCATGTATCTATTGGCCATCCTTCTTTCCTCTTCAGAGAAGGTTCTCATTAAGTCTTTAGCCCACTTGTTTATTGGGCAGTTGTTTCTTTGAGGATTTGTTTTAGGGGGATTTAATTTTTTGAGTTCCAAGTATATTTTAGATATGAGACCCTTGTCTGTTGTGTGGCTAGTGAAGATCTTATCCCATTCCGTAGGCTTTCTATTGATCTAATTAGCTATGTCCTTTGCCATGCAAAAGCTCTGCAACTTCATGCAATCCCATTTGTCCAACTTTTCTTTGATTTGTTGTGTTTCTGGGTCTCTATTAAGAAAATTTCGGCCTTCACCAAGGAGGCCTAGGGTTTCTTCTATTCCATCCTGTAATGTTTTGAGAGTGTCTGATTTGACTCCGAGGTCTTTTTTCCACTTGGAATTGATTCTGGCATAGGGTGATATATAAAGAACTAGGTTCGTTATCTATAAGTAGTTAACCAATTTTGCCAGCACCATTTACTGAAGAGGCTGTCTTTCTTCCATTCTATTTTTTAGCTCCCTTATCAAAGATTAGATGGTTATAGGTCTGTGGGTTCATTTCTGGATTTTCAATTCTATTCCATTTGTCCTGAGGTCGGTTCTTGTGCCAGTACCAAGCTCTTTTGATTACTATGGCTTTATAATAGAGTTTGAAAATTGGTATTGATATTCCTCCAGCACTGTTCTTTCTGTTGAGGATCGTTTTTGCTATTCGGGGTCTTTTATTGTTCCATATGAATTTTTGGCACACTAAAGCTACCAGCACAACTATGATTATTGCAGCATTATTTACCAAAGCTAACATATGGAACCAACCCAGATGCCCCTCAGTAGATAAATGGATCAAGAAAATGTGGTATATACACACAATGAAATTCTATGCCTCCATCAGAAAGAATGACATTGCTCCATTTGTTAGGAAATGGAAAGACTTGGAAAAAATTATAATCAGTGAAGTAAGCCAGGCCCAAAGAAACTTACGTCCCATGGTTTCCTTTATTTGCAATAACTAATATATGTCTGAGTCAAGCAGAAAAGGACAGATAAGTTGATGTTAGGGAAATGAACCCTAAGACATGTATTCAAATGTTTCTTTTTTCTTTCATGCGATTGTTTCTAACACATTTATAAGATTATTTCTTTGTTGTTTTGTATGTCCCTCCTCCATGGTATAACCCCTGCTTTCACTCTATTTGTTGTTGTTATAATTTGTGGAGGGGAAGGGAAAAGAACAAATCGTTTAAATAGGAATACAGGTGGATCCATTGCAACAATGAGACGTACAAATCGTTATGTCGAAAACGAACTTTACAACTTTGGTGGGGGTGGGGTGGGGAGGA
The DNA here is from genome assembly GCF_024711535.1 of Dipodomys merriami. NCBI lineage: Eukaryota > Metazoa > Chordata > Mammalia > Rodentia > Heteromyidae > Dipodomys > Dipodomys merriami. Next base: position 1,431,785 of record NW_027204426.1, on the reverse strand, counting down.
GGGTTGGCTGAGGGAGTGGGGAGCAGAGGGGATGGGAAGGGGAAACAAAAGAGGAGGCTACAATGCTTGAAAAGAAATGTACTCATTATTTTGCCCAGGTAATTGTAACCCCTCTGTACAATATTTTCACAATAAAAAAATTATTTGATGACAGTACTTTTTTTCAATATTGGGGTTTGAACTCAGGACCTGTGCTTACTAGACAAGTAGACTGCTACTTGATCTATGCCCTCAGCCCTACAAAATTATGTTTAACAAACTATGCTCTGTTACCTGTTGTGAGTTTACTTGAATTAGAAAGGAATTTTTCTTGTGTTTCTTATATTTATCTCCAAAATCACAATGGGGCGGCAGATGGAATGAGATTGTTTTCTCCTGATGACCAGATTATTATGAGAATATTGTAAGGAAGCAGAAATTATTTTTCTTAGCTTCATTCCTGAATAGTACCACTGCAACATTATTGGCATATTTTTTCTGTGCTTATTTTTTTCTCTTTCGGGAAATAAAAGTTGTGCTGGAGGCTGAGTAGACCCTCTTTAACTGTGGAGCTGTGCATTGAGTCTTTATGTTTGATCATTACTTTTGAGTTAGGCTCTCACTTTCTGCCTGTGTTCATCCCTGGGCATGACCCACTTACATGAGGCTTGCTGGTAGTGAGTGTAGCATATCTATGTCACGACATCCAGGGCTCCATTAAAAAGAGGTTTCATTAATTTCTTTCTATCTGTGCTGGCCTTGAGCCACGATCCCAAAAATCTCAGCCTCCCAAGTTGTGAGGATTAAAAGCATGGACCACCAATATCTGGCTTCCTTTAGACAGTTAATGGGCTATTTATAAAGATTAAATTTGTACTATGTTTACTATGCATATTACTATCATGCCTTTTGGTTAATTTTGTATATTAAGGATTTTCTTATGTCAGTAAACATGCAGAGGTGCAATGCTCATAATGTTATAATATTTCTTAATTATAGAAATATTGCTTCACTGTTGGGCCCTTTGATAAAAATAGCATTCGTTTTACAATAAATAACAATATAGCTATCTTGGTGTATTCATATTTGCTTATACTGCTTGGTTGTTTCCTTATACACTAAGCATCAAAATTAAATGCATAAAATATAAGCCTTTAAAAATATTTATCTCTAATCAATAAAATAATGTGTATTATATCAGCTTTTATTTATTTTTACCAGTGTTGAAGGTTTTTTTGTTTTGTTTTGTTTTGTTTTTGCTGGTATTGGAATTTGAACTCAAGGCAGTTGACCGTACTCAGCTTTCTTGGCTGGTGTTCTACCACTTGGGTCATGCCACCAACACATAATTTGCTAGTTATATTAATGGATTCATATTGATTTTTCTACCTGACTGGTTTAAAGCTGCAATCCTGCTGGTCTCAGCCTCCTGAATAGTCAATATCATAGTGTTGTGAGATTAAGGAGTTTTAAAAATAGGCTTGGTAGCCATTTGAATATGAGTTTCTTCTTTGACAAACTATTTGTGAAGGAGAAAAGAATCTTTCTTTTATTTTCTGGGATTGAACCTAGAGTTGCTATACTAGCCCAGCATATTTTACTACTGGAGTCTACATATGCCTTTAGTCCTGTTTTTTTTTCTTTTTCTTTCCTCAAGTTCTGTTGTTTTGGAAACAGGGTCCCACTTCCATCTTTGTCCAAGCTGGCTTTCAACTCATGATCCTCCTGCCTCCTGAGTACCTGAAAATATTTCTTGAACATAATTTATGATGTATTCATTGGAAAAGAAGTTTGATATGTAGAGATGCATAAAATATGAATTCTGTATTCAAGTAGCTCTAAATATAAAGAGAAGAGTACAGTGTCACAGGATCAGCAATGGGAACCTGGAATGGCTTCTAGGTAGGCTGAAGAAAAGTTATTCATCTTTGAGAGTGACAATCTTTTGAAGAATGAGTAAGAATTTTCCAGGGAGATAATCAACAGAAGTTTTTCAGAGCAGAAAGTGAATACTATATATGAGCAAAGGCTGGAAGCCTGGAAGAACAAATATACAGAAATTTACAAAAGCTAGCAACTGCTGAACTATAAAATAGGTTAAGAGGAGATGGAATTAGAAGACATGAAGGTGGAAAAATGGAACTTAAAAGGACTGAATGGTGATGGACGTAGTACACTTCACTGACTTGATCCTGAAGGAGATACGTAGCCCCTGAAGTCTAATTTATGACCACATAGCTAAATAAGTAGATGGCAATTTGAGTTTTTTGAATGTCTCATCTGTAGGCCAGAATCCTCTGTTTAATAATTGGCATTTAATAATTTGGCATTCTCAAAGAAACTCAATACTGATTATGTGCTAGTTATCTTAGAGACACGGGCATTATTTTAGGAAGAAGAATAATTGCCTTATCCATAACTTAATCCCAGTAGGACCCAATTTTATTTCCCCAGCATCACACACATCATTTATCTACTTAGTTCTGGAACACAGTGATATTGTTTTATGTCCCAGTCAAATCAGTTTTCATCCTACATAGATACAACATCCATGTCTTTATCCAGCCATTGCATATCATTAGATTTGGGATGGAATTAAACCATATTTCCATTATAGATACTCATTTCATCACCTTGTCCCTTGGAGGTTAAGGAGTCCCAAAGAGCCTCAGGCTAAACTATATAAATATACCTCTCTTGTATTGGTTCTGTCCCAGTAAAAACTGGAGCTATATTTGGTATAGGAGATTTGGATGGCATAGACTAATTTAAATAACAACTGACATCTAGTTATTTCTATGATTTTTAAAAAAAAATAAACCTTTATATGATACATAGCATATAAATAACTAAATAGCTAGAAGAATTATCACAAATGAAGCTTCCCTTATACCCAACTTTCAGGTCACAAAATTAAATTGGAAATAAAAGTTACCCGCTTATATCTGCCCCTTGACCCCAATTTCTATCCTAACTTTTTTTTGGAGGGTGTCCGGTCATGGGGCCTGAACTCTGGGACTGGGCACTGTCCCTCAGCTCTTCAGCTCAAGGCTAGTGCTCTACTATTTGAGCCACAGCGCAACTTCCAGCTTTTTTCTTTTTTTGCTTATGTGGTACTGAGGAATCGAACCCAGGGCCTCATGCATGCAAGGCAAGCGCTCTACCACTGAGCCATCTTCCCAGCCTTATCCTAACTTTTATCACCATAGATTACCTTCTTTGTATCCATTCTGGATAATTATAATATTGTTTGATGTCTGGTGCTTCTCAACCGATTTGTCTATTTTTCCCCCCACCGGCCATTAGGTATCTTCCAGTAGTAACATACTATTTCCACTCTAAGTTCACTGGCCTGAACTACTTAATAGTTTTTGGGTCATAAGAAGCCCACTTACTCCATGTATCCAGAGTGAGGGGAAATTGAAAATGCTTGTAAACACTACTGATGACAAGCCCCACCCCCCACCATTAACTTGCACTCTGTGGAAATCTTCGGTCTTTACTTACAACTTGAAGGTCAAAGAAAAAACCCTATCAATATATTGAATGACAACAACGAATATTCCTTCTTCAACACCTCATATATTCTTGGAATTGTCATCCAAACAATTTAGCCTTCAAGTCCCCAGAGGCAGGTTTATCTGAGAATAAGACATATATTTTCTTTTGTCCCCCAAAATCTCAAGCTAAGCACCCCTCTGGTGTATATGTTGTCTGGGAAAGGGAGTCTGGATGTTTCTTTGGTGTCTCTTAGTAATAATCATTGATTGTTTAAAAATATTCTCTACATTCTAAAATATCATATGGAATGCCAATCTTCAAAAATACCAGACAACACAAGTTTAATTTATTTCTTTTGTAATGCAAATACATCACAATGTAGATGTTTTGTAAATGTACCACAATGTAGAATTAGTCCAACATACTAACCCAACATACCACAGTGTTTTCAGATTTAGTCTATTATATAATAATGATGCTACTTATTTTCTTCATGGTTTCTTTTTATGTATACATATGTATTTCAGTTGGACACATACACATACATGCACACACACACAAGCATTTCTACGAGTGAGATACCAGACCCTATAATGAATTAATAGTTACCCTTAAGCATCAATGTTACAAGGTAGTGTTCCACAATTGGATTTAACCTTCAGTGTCTGCAGCTGCAGTGCATTCTGCTCACATTCACATTTCTTTCCATTCTTGGCCTTCTTCAAAGTACACTGGTACAGCACTTGGTTGTTTTTTTTTAATTTAATTTAATTGTAAGAGTGATGTACAGAGGGGTTACAATTACACAAGTAAGGCTATGAGTACATTGCTTGTCGAACATTGTTACCTCCTCTCTCACTTTCCCTCCCCGACCAAGTTGTAAAGTTCATTTCCACCATTGTGTCTTGTGAGTATTGCTGTTGCATTGGTCCTTTGTCCTTTGTCTCACCATTTTGTTAGCCCCTTTCCATTCCCCAAATCACATAAATACATACACAAGACATGGGGTACCAAAATGAAGAACAGTGACAATAGGGGATAAACTACAAGAGGGAAAATGAAAGAAAAAAGAATTTCACACAGAACATAAAAATTAAAAACAAACAAAACCCCTCATTTCCATGGAGTTCATTTCAATTAGCATCATCTTATATGGTCATATGTATGTTTGGTCATATGTACATTGAGCTACTGCGATCCTCTGCTAGGACTATCATAGACACATGCTAATTATTACAAATAAGGGAAACCATGGAGCCTATATTTCTTTAATCCTGGCTTACTTCATTTGATATGATTTTTCCCAATCTTTCTATTTCCTTATGAATGAGGTGATGGCATTCTTCCTGATGGAAGCATAGAATTCTATTGTGTATATATGCCACATTTTCTTCATCCATTCATCTACTGAAGGGCATCTGGTTTGGTTGCTACAAAGAACATAGTTGTGCTGGTAGCTTTAATGTGGCTTTGTTTGCAATTGTTTGGGTAAATGCCCTGGAGTGGGATTACTGGATCCTTAGGGGATCTATGTGGTTTCTTTTGAGGAACCTCCATAATGCTTTCCAAAGTGGTTGAACAAGTTTACATTTCCACCAACAGTGCAGTAGGGTTCCCTTTGGCCACATCCACTCCAGCATCTGTTGTTATTAGACTACTTGATTATAGCCATTCTCACTGGGTGAGGTGGAATCTCAATGTTGTTTTGATTTGCATTTCTTTTATGGCCAGAGATGTTGAACATTTCTTCATGTGTCTATTGGCCATTCTTATTTCCTCTCCAGAGAAATCTCCTTTTTATTCCTTAGCCCATTTTTAATGGGGTGGTTGTTTCTTTTTTTAAAAATAATTTTTATTGAAGTTGTGATTACAAAAATTTCACAGTACTGTGGAATTGTGATACATAGTTATAATCACAAACACATTTTAACCTTCACAAGGCAACTTGCCTTTATCATGGTCTATAAAGTTTGTGAATTTTATAAGTTTTGGCAATAAAACTATGTCTTCCAAATCGGGTGATATGTACATTTCTTTACTTTTTCTTAGTGTCAGTTGTTCCCTCTTTCCCTCTCATTCCCTCCCTCCCATCACTGCCCTTGAGTTGCTTAGCTCATTTTCATCAATGTCCAGTGCAGCTGATGGGCCCCTCTGTTGTATATTTTCCACTAATTCTATGTCCTCCTCCTAGCTTCCCTCAGATGTGCACATGTATATACCATATATGAGGTCAAGAACATGAAGTCATTTAGAAATGATATGACAAATGCAGTAGTGGTCCTTTGATTCTTGTGTCGTGTTTACATTGTCATATCTCCTTTCATTTTGGATTAACATACACATATCAGGGAGATCATGTGTCATTTGTCTCTCTGATCTTGGTTTACCTCGCTTAACATGATTTGTTCTAGTTCCATCCATTTCCCTGTGAATGTCATTATTTTGTCCTTTCTAATGGCTGCATAATATTCCATTGTATACAGATACCACAATTTCTGGATCCATTCATTTGTAGTGGAGCATCTTGGTTGTTTTCATATCTTGGCTATTGTGAATAGCGCAGCAATGAACATGGAGGTGCATGTGTCCTTGTATCCTAGTTCCTGTTGCTCAGGGTAGATGTGTTGGGAGTGGTATGGCTGGGTCATAGGGGAGGTGTATATTTAGCTTTCTGAGGTGCCTCCAGACTGCTTTGCAGAATGGTTGTATTAGTATACATTCCCATCAGCAATGAAGTAGGGTTTCTCTTCCTCTGCATCCCCACCAGCATTTGTTGTTGGCTGAATTTAGGATATAGGCCATTCTGACAGAGGTAAGGTGGTATCTCATGATTGTTTCTATTTACATCTCCTTTATGGACAGGGATGGTGAACATTTCCTCATGTGTTTCTTTGCCACTTTTTTCTTATTTGTCAGTTGTGGGGCCTGAACTCTAGGCCTGGGCACTGTCCCTCAGCTCTGCAGCTCAAGTCTAGCACTCTACCACTTTAGCCACAACTCCACTTCCAGGTTTTTCTGCTTATGTGGTTCTGAGGAATCAAATCCAGGAGCTCATGCATCCAAGGCAAGCACTCTACCACTGAGCTACTTCCCAGCCCTTCTTTGACATTTTTATCTCTCCTGAGAAGTGTCTCTTTAGTTCTCTTGCCCATTTAATGATTGGTTTGTTGGATTTGAGATGGATTTGTTTATTGAATTACTTTTTTTATTTTGGATATTAGGTCTTTGTCTGATATAGTGCTAATAAATATCTTTTCCCAATTAGTTGGCTGTCTTTCTAGTTTGGTAGCTATGTCTTTAGCTGTGCAGAAACTTTTTATTTTAAGGGATTCCAATTTGTTGAGTCTTTCTCCATTTTATTGTGCCCCTGGGACTTTGTTCAGGAAGTTCCTGCCTGTGCCTATAAGTTCATGCATCTCTCTTCTCAGATTTGATGTTTAGGTCTTTAATCCATTTTGAGTTGGTGTTAGTGCACAGTGACAGGCAGGGATCCATTTTCAGTTTTCTGCATGTGATCACCCAGTTTTCCCAGCACCAATAGTTGAAGAGGCTATGTTCCTATCACTGTGTGTCTTTGGGTCCTTTTTCAATTATCAGCTGACTATAGGTATGTGATTTTATTTCGGGATCTTCTAATCTATTTCATTGGTCTTCAGGTCCGTTTTGTGCCAAGAGCAAGCTACTTTTGTTATTACGGCTTTATAGTACAGTTTGAAGTCTGGCATCGAGGTCCCTCCCGTGTTGTCTCTTTTGCCTAGAATTGTTTTGGTTATTCTAGGTCGTTTGTTGTTTCATATGAAGTTTTGGATTTTTTTTTCTATTTTCAGTAAAGAACATCATTGGGATTTTGATGGTAACTGCATTGAATTTGTATATCAACTTTGGCAGTATGGTCATTTTCACAATATTGATTCTGCCTATCCAAGAACACGGAAGGTTTTTCCATTTCTTGGTGCTCTCTTTGATTTCTTTCTTTAGGCTTTTATACTTTTCACTAAATAGGTACTTTACATCTTTGGTTAGATTAATTCCTAAATATTTTATTTTATGTGATTATTGTGAATGGAGTTGTTTCCCTGATTTCCCTTTCTGCTAGTACATTGTTGGTGTACAGAAAGGTAACTGATTTTTTGGGTTAATTTTGTATCCTGCTACTTTGCTGAAATGATTCATAAGTTCTAGGAGTTTGGGAGTGGAATTTTTGGTGTTGCTACGGTATAATATCATATCATCTGCAGAAAGGGATAGTTTAACTTTTTCCATCCCTATGGAGAACCCTTTAATGTTCTTTTCTTGCCTTATTGCTCTGGCTAAGGATTTCAGAACTATATTGAAGAGGAGTGGTGAGAGTGGGCATCCTTGCCTTGTTCCTGATTTTTGGAGAATTGGTTGTAGGTTTTCTCCATTGAGTATAATATTGGCCATTGTTCTGTTGTATATGGCTTTTATTGTTTTAAGGAATGTTCCTTCTGTTCCTATTTTCTCCATAGCTTTTAGCATGAATGAATGTTGTATCTTATCCAAGGCCTTTTCTGCATCAATGGAGATAATCATGTAGTTCTTACTTTGTATCTGTTGATGTAATGGATTGTATTTATTGATTTATATATGTTAATCTATCCCTGCATCTCTAGGATGAAGCCTACTTGATCATAGTGTTTCATTTTTTGATATGTTGATGGATTCTGTTTGCTAATATTTTATTGAGGACCTATGCATCTGTGTTCATCAAACAAATTGGTCTGTAGTTCTATTTTTTTGCTGTATCTTTGCCTGGTTTGGGGTTAATTGTGATATTGGCTTCCTAGAATGAGTTTTGGTTCTCTCCCTCTGCTTCTATTTCATGGAAGAGCTTGAGGAGTATGGGTATTAGTTCCTTTCTGAAGGTCTTATAGAATTCCATAGTGAATCAAACTATACCTGGGCTTTTCCTTATTTGAAGACTTCTGATTGCTTCCTCTTTCTCATTGTAAGATCTTGGCTTATTTGATTGATTTCTTCTTGGTTCAGTTTGGGCAACTTGTATTACTCTAAAACTTCATCCATTTCTGCTAGGTTTCCCTACCTTAGAGAGTATAGATTCTGGAAATAGTTCTTTCTGAGTGTTTGGATGTCTTGGATGTTTGTTGTAATTTTTCCTGTGACATCCCTGATCTTATTGATTTGGGTCTCCTCTCTTTTTCCTTAAGCTGGACAGAGGTCCAGCAATTTTATTAATGTATTGAAAAAAGTTTCTTGTTAATTTTATTTATAGTTTTCTTAATCTCTACCTCATTGATATCAGCTCTTATTTTGGTTAACTTGCTCCATGTATTATTTTTAGGTTGAATTTTTTCTTGCTTTTCTAGCAGTTTTACTTGCATCATGAGATTACTTACTTGGTCTTTCTCTATTGTCTTTCTTTCTTTTTTTGAGGGGGGGTCCGATCGTGGTGCCTGAACTCTGGGCTTGGGCGCTGTCCCTCAGCCCTTCAGATCAAGGCTAGCACTCTATCACTTGAGCCACAGCGCCATTTCTGGCTTTTTCCCTTTTGCTTATGTGGTGCTGAGGAATCAAACCCAGGGCCTCATGCAAGGCAAGTGCTTTACCACTGAGCCACCTTCCCAACCCCTGTCTCTATTTTCTTGATGTGTTCACTGACAGTGATAAAATTGCCCCTAAGGACTGCTTTTGTAGTGACCCATATATTTCTTTAAATTCATTAAATTGTAGGAACTTTAAAATTTCTTATTTAATTTCTTCTGTGACCCAGGTGTTTCTCAGAAGTGTGTTGTCCAATTTCCATGTATTTAGTAATTTCTATGGTATGCCTTGTTACTGAGAACTAGCTTGATTTCACTGTGGTCGAATAGAATACAAGGAATTAGTCGATCTTCTTGTATTTGCTTAAATTCTTTGTACAAACTATGATGCTACTTTGGAGAAAGTTCCATGGGCTACTGAAAAGAATGTGTACTGGGTTGTTGTTGGGTTGAAAACTGAGATATTGTATCATTGAATTCAGAGGCTTCTTTACTAATCCTCTGGTTGGTAGACCTGTCCTTTGGTAAGAGCGGAGTATTAGTATCTATTTTGAGAATATTTACTTAACATATGGATGCATCAATGTTTGGAGAGTTTAAACTGATAATGGTGATATCCTCTTCTTGGATTGTTCTCTGTATTAATATAAAGTGTACTTCTTTGTCTTTTTGTGTTGATTTTAATGAAAAGTTTATTTTGTCAGATATCAGGATGGCAACTCCTACCTTCTTGCAGGGAGCATTTGCATGGTGGATCTTCCTCTATCCCTTCACTTGGAGTTTGTTTTCATCTTTGGCTGTGAGATGGGTTTTTTTTTTTGAGGATTTGTTTGGGGGAGGGCTAAATTTTTATTTTGAAGTATTTTTTGCCAACCCTATGGCTGGAACTTTAGGCCTTGACACTGTCCCTGAGATTCATTTGCTCAAGGCTAGAACTCTACTACTTGAGCCACATCACTGCTTCAGGCTTTTTCTGTGTATGTGGTACTGAGGAATTGAAGTCAAGGCTTCACACATGCTAGGCAAGCACTCTACCACTAGGCCAAAATTCCCAGCCCCTGAGCTTTAGGTATATTTTTGATACGAGGCCCTTGTCTGTTGTATAGCTAGTGAAGATCTCCCAATCTATGGGCTTTTTATGTATCTTCCTAGATATGTCCTTTGCCATGCAGAAGCTTTACAGTTATATGTAGTCCCATCAATCCAGTCTTTTTCTGATTTGTTGTGTTTCTGGATCTTTATGAAGTTTCTACCTGTGCCAATGATCCCTGGAATATCCCCTATCCCATCCTGCAATATTTTCAGGGTATTTGGTCTTTCATTGAGGTCTTTGATCTATTTGGAGTTGATTCTGGTACAGAGTGATACATAAGGATCTAACTTCAGTTTTCTGCACATGTAGCGAATTCTGCCAGCACCATTTGTTAAAGAGGCTGTCTTTCTTCCATCTTAGAATTTTGACTCCCTTATCAAGGAGAGATCTGTCGGATCATTTCTGGGTTTGAATTCTATTCCATTATTCCTCAGGTCAGCACTTGGTTTTAACTTACAGTTTTCTGATCCTAATTAAGTGAAGAATCATTCATACTTTATTGACTCTATGCACATTTTTAGTAAAGTGTCTATTCTGATAGACACTAGTCTCTAACCGAGGTTGTTTTTGTTTTTGTTGTTGTAGGTCATGGGCCTTGATCTCTGGGCCTGGGTGCTGGCTCTCAACTATTCAGCTCAAGGCAAGCACTCTACCAATTGAGCCACAGTGCCACTTCCAGTTTTCTGGTGGTTTATTGCAGATAAGAGTCTCATAGACTTTCCTTCCTGGGCTGGCTTTGAACTGCAACCCCCAGATCTCAGCCTCCTGAGTAGTTAGGATTACCGGTGTGAACCATGGGCACCCAGCTAAGCCAAGTTTTTATTTACTCATTTTTTACTTATTTAATTTTTGAAAGTATTTCCTATATTTTGGGTACTATTACATTCCTAATAAAATGTTTATAAGTATTTTTTCAACATGATTTTGTCTCTTCAAAGTATCATGTATGTGAGAAAAGTGTTCTGCCATTAAACTATATCCCTAGCTGTGTTTGTCTTTTTTACTTACTTCATTTGATTAACAGCCACTTAGTATTAATGTCACCTGCTTAATCTCTATTTGTGTTAATCCTCCCCTTTATTGTCCTTGGCTAGACCTATTTTCTCCTTCTAGCCATGGAAAGGCAATGCTGAACAAAATTGCTTTTATTCAGAAAGTTTACTTAATTTCTTTGCATCCAATAGGAAAATTAACATGGAGAAAGCACTTTGAGGGTACTGAGACACTCGGGACTGCACATGCTCAGATGGATTAAGGTATAACTTTTCTGAGTTGGATCTTTTTCAGAGCTAGAGATTCTATGCTGTCATTTGCCTGATGAGGCTTATTCTCAATCTGCATTATGGGAAAGTCAGGACTTTTGGTCCATATAGATTGTATAATCTTTCTCTTGAGGAAGAACGGTACAGAAAAGGAGGGTGGCTTATTAAGAAAGTATCATTCACCAGGCCCTTGTGGCTTATACCTGTAATTCTAGCTCTCAGGAGGCACAGATCTGAGGATTGAGGTTTGAAGCAAGCCTAGGATAGAAAAATTGGAGAGATTCTTATCTCCAGTTAACTAATAAAAAGCAAGAAATAGAGGTGTGGCTCAAATGGTAGATCATCAGTTTGAGTGAAAACACTAAGCAAGAGTAAAAGCACCAATTCCAGCATGCAGCTTTGAGTGAAAACACTAAGCAAGATTTCAAGCTCCAGTTCCAGCACATGCGTGTGCATGCGCATATACACATGCACACACACAGTAGAAGAAGAAGAAGAAGAAGAAGAAGAAGAAGAAGAAGAAGAAGAAGAAGAAGAAGAAGAAGAAGAAGAAGAAGAAGAAGGAGGAGGAGGAGGAGGAGGAGGAGGAGGAGGAGGAGGAGGAGGAGGAGGAGGAGGAGGAGGAGGAGGAGGAGGAGGAGGAGAATGGGCTGGAGGAGGAGGGGCTGGAGGAGACGGAAGAGAAAAAGAACAACAACAACAACAATAAGGAAAGGAGAAGGCAAGAAGGAGGAGAAGAAAGAAGAAGAAGGTGGAGGAGGGAGAAGGGGAGGAGGGAGAGGTGGATAAGGAGGAAAAGGAGGAAGAGGAGGAGGAGGAGGGATGATAAATAATTCATTTACCTTTTACCCTTTTGCCAGCATTGGTAAAGGTCAGATATTTGCCAAAATCTCACCCCCAAAAGACAAATACTTCCAGGGAGGAGTGCACATCTACTTGTGTCACAGAGAAAGACAGCTTTGAGTTGAAAAATTAGGAAATTTGGTGAAGAACTACAAGATAATCTTGGCCAATCCCAGAACAGGTGGTCTTGATGACCTATGGTTGGGCTTCAATGTTTCAGAGAAAGTCACCTGAATGGAATTGAAACATATCTAGAAATGCTTGCATTTCAGACCCTTTCCATGTATTTTCTTCCTTTTTTAATGTTAGACACTCCTATATCAATCTAATTCTCATAAGATCAAATCTGCTCATTATGAAGTATGACCATAATTTTAAAGAATTACAGCTCTCTGAAAATCTCCCATAAGCAATAAAGATTATTTTTGAAAGTTGTATTTATATTAAGAGAGCATTCCCGCTGTGTTCCCCTAAATATAGTGAAGAAACATAAAATTCTTCCTTTCTTCTCTGGAGATTGTTATTAATGGCCTTTTAAGGGTATTGGAACAATAGGCCAGAGTTTAACATAATTCTGCATTTCTACAGAATTCCTCTGATGGAAATGTGATGCTATAAGCCAATCTGATTGTCTTTGGGAGTCATTCTTCATATTGGTGATCAAGTATGTACATCCTGCATGCCTTTTACCAATTAAAAGAGGCTATATGAGCCTGATATATTTTTTTTTACCAAAGAAGAATTTGTCAAAGAACTATTTAGAATTATTGGCCAGAATACTTAACTATTACATTAATATAGCATTCTTCACTTACTTTTCAGTCATTTCCTGTCTTCAAGTACAACCTTTTGCCACCTTCTCACATAACTCGTCTCCCTCTTTCTATGGACTTTAATTGTTCTTGGAATTCTGACTCTTGATCCAAGTGTCATGCTGTTAACTACATTTTTGGACAACAAAATCTTCTATTGGCAAGTGGCAAAATAGAACACAAATGCTTCTCTTTCATAAATACCATTTATCTCTCCAATACATTCCATCCTTAATTATACCGAACTCTTTCTAAACATCTAAGTACCTCTTGCCCCTCCACTCCTCCTTGATGTGCTTTTCCAGTCTCAATGTGTTGACTGAAGTTGCTGCTTCCACTTGTGCTTAGAAACATTATAACTCCATTCCATCTATTGACAGGAGTTAGTAGAAAACTGGTCAGGAAATTGAAGCTGATACAACTTGCAGATGACAGAATAAGCTGATAAACCAAAACTTGTCTAATGATAACTTGCCTGAGGACAAGGGTTACAGAAGAATAAGGAAGGAAGACGTTTGTTAAGTAAGAAAAAAAAGAATGAAAAACTAAAGCTAGGATATTAAATCATTGGTGCCATAACTTTACAGAGAAAAGAAGGAACCTCACTAATATTGAGGTCTGTAGTTCTCCCTATTCTCCCTGATGCTAATATCTCTATCCCTGAAGATGGGTGAAGATGAGCTGAAGTACTGTCTTCTCCTAGCATAGCTATTGTATATGTTCTCAATTTTGCTTAAGTTCAACTTTTGCCTGACCTCTTTTCTTGCCAGATACAAAGACCCAAGGTCAATTTAGCTACCCTAAATTTCTGATAACATGATCAACTTCTGGTTATATTTATCCTTCCTGGTTTCATTCATCAAAACTTACCTGGTCATTCCTTTATTTTTAAGTAGTTGTACAAAGGGATTTCAGTACAAAAGTCAGACTATGAGTACGATGAATCATGATCAATGTCATCTCTTCACACTAGAGATTATTTAGAAAATGAAGTATATAACTTGCAAGTGGGGACAGGAGGGAAAAACTGGAAGAGAGGGAGAGAAGGGGTAATATTGTTGAAAAGGAAATGTACTTGTTACCTGACATGTGTGGAGAGCTGCAGGGGCCACGACCAAAGATGGCACTGGCTTCCGCCTTCCACCTTGCCGATGGCGAGTGCTCTCTGTGAAAAACAACTCCTTATATGGCTATGGCTTGGCTACTGGCTTGCTTCCGTGTTTGCGACCCTATATATGCTGCGTGGCATCTCGGGATTGGCCATCCAGGACGCTTATAACCGGAGCGCGGGTGCGGGGGGAGGGAGAAGCTTGCAGATGAGGTTCCTGGATAAACTGCTTTGAGAAGAATCCCGGGTCCTGTCTTCCTTGCTGGTCGAGGCGGTCACGACAAATGGTGGCCCGTACAGGGATCTAACTCCACAAGGGATTCAGAACTCCTGGCAGTCAGGGTGGTGCACCGGTAAGTTCCCAGGTAAGTGGGAATCCGAGATTAAAGCGGGCATAATACGGGGCTCTTCTCTGTAGATAAAGAGAGAGCGGGAATCCAGGAAGAAATGAAATACAGGCCTAAAATGAAAGTAAAAGAAAATAAAATTTTTAATAACTGAGATGGGTGCCGCGACGTCACATCCAATTTTTCTGGCCCTGGAAGAGCTACTACGCTCAAAAGGACTAAAGTTAAAGAAGGGTACCTTACCAGAGGTTCCTTGATGAATGCAACATTGTGGCTCCTTGGTTTATAGCCGGGAGCCTTACAGTAGCCTCATGGGACAAATTAGGGAAGGATTTGGACTTTGCCTATGAACAGGGCACATTAAAGGCAGGAGTCCGCCCCATTTGGAAATTGATTAGGGGCTGCCTGGAGGACCAGCACTGCTGTGAGGTTATAGAAAATGGACAGTCAGCACTGGAACAATTACAGGAGGAGAGGTCAGAGAAGGCGATCAGTGAAAAGAGAGACAATGAACAGGGCAAAAGGGGGCGACTTTACCCAGATCTGTCTGAGCTAAAATCGGAAAGAGGAAGTTTCAGCGAGTTAGAGGAGGAAGAAGTGAGAGCACTTATTCAACAGATGAAAAGGAGCCGTATAAAAAAGGGGGTCACTTTTTTATAGCAAACATGACTTGCAATTTGACTAGTACTGCCCATACTGTGGGTGCCAATTGTCATTTTAGTAAGAATTATACGGTATTTAGTTATCAGCCTACCCCCGTGTGTGTGGTTTCCCCTTTCGTGCTTTTGGTAATTAACAACACATCTGTATGCTCAGATGATGTGTGTGCTTGTACTAATGAAACCTGCTATTTTGCTACCTGCTGGAGTTCTCAGTATCCGTTAGCTATAGTTGCACGCATTCTGCATTGGGTGCCTTTGCCAGTAGATGCTTCTCAAGCTGTAACCTTGTTTAGGCATAAGAGAGATTTTGGCATCACTGCGGCCATTGTAACTGCTATAGCTGTGGCTGCTGCGAGTGCAACGGCTACCGCTGTCTCCATGTCACATACTGTGCAGACGGCTCAGACTTTAAATAACTTGTCGGCTACTACAGCCAGAGCTCTGGATTTACAACAAGTGGCCAATGCACAATTAAAAGGAGGACTGATGCTGTTAAATCAAAGGGTTAACCTTGTGCAGGAGCAGGTTGATATCCTGTGGCAGTTGGCTCAGCTGGGATGTGTTCAAAAATATGAAGGGCTTTGTATTACCACTGTTCAGTATTATAACTATACCCAGGCAGCAAATTTGTCTAAACAACTGTCAAGTTATCTTTTAGGCAACTGGACAGGGGAATTCGACCAATTGATGTTACAGCTACAATCAGCCATTGTCGCGGTAAACTCCAGCCGGATGGATGATGCCCTGTTACAAGATGTTTCCTCCTGGATTTTGACAGCTGTGGATCATTTGAAGGAGGGGGCGGGAATGGGCTCTCTTATCGGTATCCTGGCATTGGTGATCTTGCTGTGCCTGTGGTGCATATGCCGGATTAGGAGCTCACAGTGCAGGAGTATGGCTATGGTGGTCCAGGCCTTCACTGCCATTGAGGCCGGACAGTCCCCCTACACGTGGCTTGCCACGTTAAAGGAATAGCACAGGGTGTAAGGCAAACGCACTGCACTTGGGAATCACTTCCCAGCGTGAGCCCAAGGAGAGCATGTTGGGTTGCAAGTGGGTTGATGCCCAAGATCCCACCTCTGCAAAAAAGGCATCGGACGGGCCTGGTCGTCACTGGGGAAGGCGCCCCTCAGGCGAAGACCAGTGCAGGGTCCTCTCATTAATGTTTTAGACAGAGGCCCAACCTCTACTCTTACCTGTTGCTTAATAAAACAAAAAGGGGGAGCTATGGAGAGCTGCAGGGGCCGCGACCAAAGATGGCGCTGGCTTCCGCCTTCCGCCTTCCCGATGGCGAGTGCTCTCTGTGAAAAACAACTCCTTATATGGCTATGGCTTGGCTACTGGCTTGCTTCCGTGTTTGCGACCCTATTAGTATATGCCACATGGCACTTCGGGATTGGCCATCCAGGAGGCTTATAACCGGAGCACGGTTGCGGGGGGGAGGGAGAAGCTTGCAGATGAGGTTCCTGAATAAACTGCTTTGAGAAGAATCCCGAGTCCTGTCTTCCTTGCTGGTCGAGGTGGTTGAGACAGACATGTAACTGTAAACCCTCTATACATCATTTTACAGTAAAAGTTTAAAAAATATTACCCACATAAATGGAAACAGGGTTTATCTCTATGCATCTGTCTCTTATCTCTGTCTTATATGTGTTTTGACTTCATTTTATCCTTCTTCAGATGAATCTTTCCATCCATTAACAGCTCTAATTCATGGTATCCTCATACATCTGGACCCAAGAAGAAAAGACTTCTATTCTTAATATCCCTGTAGCACATAAAAGGAAAGAATCTGATTGGATCTGTCTGGATTAGCTCAGAATCAATCACCAAACCAATAAATATGGAAATATTTTATTCTTCTTGAGTGAATTTGGATCTTGACATGATGCCAATGAATAAAAATAAAGTTGAGCCCACCTAAACCAATGAATAAAAATTAGTTGAGCCCATATAAACCAAAGGAAAGGGAGAAATTTCCCAAAGGAAAGGGCACTTACCTATTGATAAAAACATAGTAGTACACAAACAGAAATCTGTTCAAAAGGCAAGTTTGTACTTAATGGAATCCAACACTTAAAAATAGAAAACTATATTTGTATTTCTTTACCTTAAAAATAATATAATTTTAATCATATCACGAACTACTAGGGATACTTACAAGATATAAAAGGCCCTCATGATTCTAGATCAGATTATAATAATAATAGTAATATCTAGTCAACACTGAATGATTGGCCAGGAATAACATTAATTGCATTCTTAAAATAAGTCTTCAGGTCAATTACATTTTCAAATGAATATATTGAGACTTAGAGGGTAAGTTTTTTTTAAGTCATTTAGCAAAGTAGTAGCAGAACTTTCTTTGTGTTATATTCATTGCCATGTTATGTGATCTTGTCTGAGATGTTATAAAACATTCTGAAATAGCCCTATTATTTCCAAAGATACCACTTAAGAACTGAAAAAAGTATTAACAGAAGGCTTTATTCTATCTATTTATGTTTATAAATTAATGTATATATTAAGTTGAATGATAATTACTATATAATTTTACTGAGATTATTAGTCCCTGAAAATTTAAACATATTCATCTAAAAGTTAAATTGTAAGAATTTTGAAGACATATTTGCCAAACAAGTTCAGTCCTTGTCTAAATTTTCACAAAATTAGAAATTAGTGGAAAAGAATTTAATGTGCTTTCATCTACTAAAAATGGTAAAATAAAACTCAGTCACTTTTCTATTAGGGTGTTTTCAGAGAAGTTTGGGTAGAATGTTAAGGAGGATATTTTAAATCATTAAAATTAAAATTATCCTTTACAAAGAATTTAAAATTTACCAGTTGTTAGTGGATTATACCTGTAATCCAAGCAACTCAGGAGTCTTAGATCTGAGGATCACAATTTGAAGCCAGCCTAGACAGGAAAGCCTATGAGACATTTTTTGTAGATTATAAGTCTGGAATTCAGGACCTGGGGGCTGTCCCTGAGCTTTCTTGCACAAGGCTAGTGCTCTACCACTTTGAGACATAGTTCCATTTGTCATTTTCAGGTAGTTAAATGGAGATACAAGTCTAATGGCCTTTCCTCACCTCGCTGGCTTTGAATCACAATTCTCAGATCTCAGCCTCTTGAATAGCTAGGATAACAGTTTTAAGCCATCAGAGCCCAGACCTACGAAACTTACGTATCTACAATTCACTACCAAAAATGTCAGAACTGGGGCTGTGGCAAAAATGGTAGAAAACTATTCCCGAGCAAAAATGCTCATGGACAGTGCCCAGTCCCTGAGTTCAAACCCTAAGTCCACACACACACACATACACACACACAGACACACACACAGACACACACACACACACACACACACACATACACACACACACACACACATTTACCTAGGAATGGTCCATGGCTCACACTTATAATCCTAGCTTCTCAGGAAGCTGACATCTGAGGGTTGTGGTTCAAAGCCAGCCCTGGTAGGAAAGTCCCAGTGAATCTCTTATCTCTAAGTAACCACTTAAAACACAGAAATGGAGCTGTGGCTCAAAGCACTCAAAGCACTAGCCTTGAGCAAAAATGCTCAGGGACAGCACCCAGGCCCTGTGTTCAAGCCCCACAACTTCAGGGAGAAAAAAATACCTGTAAAATGTTTTTCCAGAATTCCTTTCGTGTTATCATTTGTCAATCAATAAATACATTTTGAGTATTGTATATTTAAAATATGGCTTAGAGTACGCATTTGATATTTCTGTAGAAGGGGATCCCTTAATAATTAATAATCTCAATAAATAATAATATGGGATCCCTTACCTCACAGACCAAAGAGTGTATGAGAAACAGAAGAAAAGACAAATGCTGAGGAGTGCCACAAGCTATGGAAATGTATAAAAACACCCCAACACAGCTACTGTGCCTTTGAATTTCTGTCTTTGGTGTCTGTGTGAATGCCTACAGTCCTGTATAATTTATCATGTCTCTGTGTATCTGTGCATCTGTCACGTGGATGTGATTGGGTCTTTGAAGAAGCACCATGGAAGATTTTTGTAATACATCATAGCTTCACAATAGAGTCCTGAAGTTTTCCTAGCAAGAAAATAATATAAAAATGAATTACTCTTGATGGGAAAATAAATAATTAAAACTATTTCAACACCATAATAGTGTATGTTAATTAGCATGTATCAAAATAATAAATAATCTGCACTTGATACTTGAGATCAGACTAAAGTACAAGCCTTTTAAAAGTTAAAATTTGAATCTATGTCCCTAAAGATGTACAGCAAATACTTTTTGACAAAAACTACTGGTGGACCCATTGAAACAATAAGATATACAAGTCGTTATGTCAAAAAATGAACTTTACAACTTTGGTGGAGGGGAGGATCGGGTGGGGGGAGGGAGGAGTATGGGAAGCGGAAGCGATGGGAAGGGGAAACAGAGGAGACAACAATGCTTGATAAGAAATGTACTCGTTATCTTGCCCATGAAATTGTAGCTCCTCTGTACGGTATTCTCACAATAAAAAAAATAAATAACATATTCATGCCCTGTCTACCATTATCTTTCACAAACAGTACAGATCTGTGCAGAGGTAACATTCTTACTGATCAATATACACATAACTTTGAGAACTGAAGGTGCTGCTCAAGTGGTAGAGTGCTAGTCTTAGCAAACTTAAGAACTTGAGATCAAACCAAAAAGGCACTAAGTTTTGAATCAAATTATTTTTCTTATGTACTTTCACAGATTTAAGAAATTCATTGGGTGTTGTTTGCATGGTTATTTTTCCTAATTTTTCTTTCCAAATGAATACCTAGTTAGGTAACTCTAGCACTTTAACAAATAAATTCCAAAATTTGAAAGCTTAGTAGTTTATGAAATATTATATACTCATCCATTGTATGTGTTCCTGGCTGGAGTGCAGCCTTTTACAAAAATAATTCAAGTACTCAAGCTGTTTTATCAGGTCGGTCACCTGTCTTCTCTGGTAAAGAAGAAACATTTTCTTCACAGGTTTGCGTAAAAGTGAATCACAACACCACCTTTTCCCTTTCCATTGTCTTTGACTTTGCTTAGGCCTGACCTAAGGCACTTACCATCTTACCAGGTTTTGTGTTCAGACTCAGGGCTTGAACTCAGGGCTTAGAAGTTGTCTCTGAGCTGTTTTGCTCAAGGATAGTGCTCTATCACTTGAGCCAAAGCTCCACTTCTGCTTTTTGGTGATTAATTAGAGATAAGTGTCTCAAGGACGGTCCTGCTTGGGTTGACCTTGAACCAGATCCCAGCCTCCTAAGTAGCTAGGTGTGAGCTACCTGCACCCAGCTCATATTCTACGTTTTTTGGGTGAAGAAATGTATAAAAAATTCCTTTAATGAACAAACTTTTCTTACTTTAGCAAGTCAATAAATTTGGAAAATAAAAATGCCTATAGTGAGAAAAAATTATATAACTTACATAAAATATACATTGCAACCCCATTATATATTAAGAATTAAATAAATTGGCTGGAGATTATAATAAATATAAAATTGAAATCATACTTTTTGTTTGTTCATAGGAAAGTGAGCAATGTTTGGGGTTGTAGAGGAGGAGGGTATATATATTTTCCACGGTTTGTCCTTACAAACTTCTGAAAGGCAAATGTTTGCCTCTTGTTGGCTTCTGATTCTAAACTTCACAAATTTTACATAAACTTCAGCTCTTAAACATAGACAATAGTTTGAAATCAAATTTTATAAATCTTGGAAGTGAAGTTTGTATTTTTGGCTAGGTTATCTTTGAATGGCTAGGTCCTTATTTGTATTCCTATTGACTGGCTGGCTCTTTCTTGGACCATGGTTCAAATTTTGGACATGGGGAACAGCTTGAGAGGGGGATTTTTATATCTGCATCTTATCTGTACTATTTCATGCACTTGATCATCACTGCATTTCATCTGGGCTTCAGTATTTCTCTGTGTGCACATTTCCTCTGATGAGACATTTAGGGCTCTGCTTGTTTTCAGGACACTTTCTACAAAACAGCTTTCTTGTCAGACAGAATGGCATCCATTATCAAATGGATAGGTTAGGCTAATTTGATTGGGCACTTTATTGGTCTCACATTTTTTCTTTGCTTCAATTCCTTGTTTCAGCTGGACCATTACAATAGCCACTGAACAGGTCCCTATCTCCTTGTTATCATCTATCCTTAGCTTAAAGTCTTATTTTTTTGCCTGAAGATTGAAATCTTAATCTTAACCACTTACCTACATTTCCTGGATCTTCATAGTAAGATACCTTAAAATCTTTTCAGATATATGCTTTTCTTGATTCTAACATCAGTCATCTAGCTGACTTAATACAAATATAAATTCAATTAAATTTGTTAGGTATATGAATTGACAGCATCTTGTGTAGTTTCTGAAAGATTCATTAATGCACTCTACCTTCTACTAGATGTATGTGTGCCTCTGTGTGTGTGTGTGTGTGTGTGTGTGTGTGTGTGTGTGTGTGTGTGTGTGTGTGTTCTGGGCTTTGAATTCAGTGCCACAGAAATGTCCCATTGCTTTTTGCTTACGGCTGTGCTTTACCACTTATGCCAGAGCTCCATTTCAGCTTTTTGTTGGTTAATTGGAGATAAGCATCTCATAGACTTGTCTGCCTGGACTGGCTTCAAACTGTGAGTATTAGATCTCAACCTCCTGAGTAGCTAGAATTACAGGTTTAAGCCACCAGCAACATCTGGCTTCTAATTTTATTGTCACAGTTATTATTTTATCTTACTAATTATAATGCTTACTCAAATCTTAGCCTTCATTAAAACTTCCCAGATTATCTCTCTTCCTCATGTACCATAGCACAGTATTGAAATTTCTCTTATAAGTGATATTTCCATGTGCCATATATTTATTCTTTTCACTGTTTATTTTCATTCTGACAAAATTGAAATGAGATTTTGTTTACTTTAACAGACCTTATAGTTTCTACAATATTTTTTATAGGTAGGAAGATCTCCATACATTGCAAATATACTTTACGAAGTATAACCACACAATTTTGTTGTTTCAAAGAGAAACACTGTGAAGGTGAGAGAGGATTTTCCTGATAATTGTAAGGGAAAACAATGAAGTATATGGCTGAGAGGAAGCAAACTCCACAAAAATAGAGCTCAGTATTGCAAAGATTACCCTAATTGAATTAGCTGATTTGGTTTTGCTATAACAGAAGCAGCCCTTTGAGTGAAAAGGTTAAGTTAGATAATTTTTTTTAGTATATAGAGAGAGTAGAGATCTACAGGGTAGGTGGCACAGTGTGAGATAGTTAGAATTAGCCTCAGTTGACCAGAGCATCAAAGATTTGAAGTAAGCTCCCTTCTACTGAGTGCTTGGGATGGAGAATCCGAGCAGATGTTGAAGACGTTGCCTGCTGTGATATACAGGAGTTTGATAGGAAATGTCCCAAACCACAGGCCTGTGCCACTTCTAGAGTGTAAACCCTTGCTTTGCTTCACTCCTTCCTTAGTCAAGAAATTCTCAAGTTGTGGCTTTCATGGTCTGCACATCTTTGTGGTTCCTTTCCCTCTCTCATCTTTTAATGTTAGGTAGCTATTTTCAGAATGGTTTATTCCTCCTTCCACACCTCTAAAGCACCCATGTTCTCAACTATGAAAATTTTATCCAGTATGTGAAGGAAGGACACTTTTAAAGATGATGTCGTATTGTCTACTGGATGTGGTCCTGTGGCAGGCAGGCCAGGAGGTTGAGTAAGCCAGAATCTGCACAGGGTACATGCACACTGCAGAGGATCCATGAGAAGAAGACAATGCATCCTGACCCAGTCCTAGTTTAGGCTCTCCTCTACTCTCACCACTTGAGAAGCCATTCATTTAAAAACTTAATACTAGCACAGAATGACCATATCACACATGCTCCATAACAAACATGTCATGTGGAAGAAATCCAGAATTTACAGCCAAGAGATGGAGAGTTGAGGAATGATTCCTGCTTAACACTAGTACTATAACTCTTATATCAACCCTCTATCTAAAGTAATCAAAGACAGTAACAGAGCTTGGGTTGTAGTTCAGTGGCCGAGCACTGACCTATCTTGTCTGAGACCCCGAACTTGATTTCAGTACTGAATAACAGAGTCCAGACAGTGACAATCACTGAATAAGGATGATATGAAGACAAATGTGAAATCGCATGGGAAACTTTAATCACTTGTAATGTCTTGCCTTTTATTATGAAGACAGACTCTTTATTTCCTATATGTTATCCTCTAACATCATGGAGATTTGACTGTTTCATTAAACATCATTCTGCATGTAATTAATTTTTTTTGTAATCATGATTCCAGTTTTTGGTGGCCATATCACCTCATGAAAAGTATTATTACTTTAAGAAAAACAAATAAAAGGATTTTGTTTTTTAAATTAAGAAAATTATCTAGACATGACAAACACTTGTGAGGCAATCTGTATAATTTGGAGTGCAGGAACATTCAACTATGTATGATTTAATTGATTATGGAAGAACTTCATTTTGGAATGCTATGTTACCTTAATGTATTTAATTTCATAAAGAAGATGAGGGGAAAATACCAGACTTTTGATCCAGCTCAACAACTTCTGATATTTATGACTGCTGGAAAGTCACATAATGTCTTTGGGTTTAATTTTATTTGCGAATCACTCAGAATAAATATTATTTAAACATTTAAGTTTCATTATAGTTTTAAAATCTAGACTATTTTAAATTATTATAATTGTTCTGTATGCTGATTCTAGGTCTTTAACTCAAGGCCTAGGCACTGGCCTCTACAACTTGAGCCTTAGCTCCACTTCTTGCTTTTTAGTGGTTAACTGCAGATCAGAGTCTCACAGACTTTTCTGTCTGGGATTGCTTTGTAATGTAATCAGCCTCTTGAGTAGTTAGGATTACAGGTGGGAGCGACTAATACCCAGCAATTACTTTAAAAGTGTGTTTTCTAGGGTTTTTTTTTTCTTTTATTAAGTTAATAAATACTTGGCTGTGATTAACTTCCCCAGCACCATGAAAATAACACCCCAAATAATGATATTCATAAAATAAAGTTGTCAAGATGAAAAGAGCAACTTTTCAAACAAAGTATTAAAATGTAATTGACTTTGGAATAACCTGCCTAAGCATGGCTCTCAAATTCTACTAAAAGCAACATTCTTGAGACTGCTTGCTTAGTGTGCAAATTATCATCATCATTAAAAGATCAGTGACCATGTGGAGCCTTCATGATTAATGAATTTTATGGCCAAAGGGAGAGATCATAGTTAATTGGCCTGGCAGACCTCTTTACTTCTGCCTCTTTTGGGGAAGAGCTGGATGCAGAGGTGCTTCCTTGAGGGGCAGGCAGGGGTCCTCCTGTTGTGGAGGCCACACTCTTCATCTGACCCCATGATCTCATCTACCTCCTCTCTTCTTGTTGAAACTGAGGGAAGGACATTCTTTGAAAGACAAGGAGAAGCCGGGCGCTGGTGGCTCATGCCTGTAATCCTAGCTACTCAGGAGGCTGAGATCTGAGGATCGCGGTTCAAAGCCAGCCGGGGCAGGAAAGACCGTGAGACTCCTATCTCCAATAAAACCACCAGAAAACCGGAAGTGGCGCTGTGGCTCAAGTGGTAGAGTGCTCGCCTTGAGCTGAAGAGCTGAGGGACAGCGCCCAGGCCCAGAGTTCAAGCCCCACGACCGACAAAAAAAAAAAAAAGAAAGACAAAGTGATTATGGTCCCAAGAGAAGGTTAGATAATTATACTTGGTTGCTGATGGAAAGCAAAATAGGAAAATATGAAAATAAAATACTTTGCAAAAAGGAAGACAAAAGTAATAAGGGAGACCTAATTGCCCTGGCTAGGTAGTTAGGGACATAAAAAGGCAGCTGGAATGAATGACAACACGACAAGAACTATGATACTGTGCAGAATGTCCCTATTGTTCCATCAGTAACTGGTCTCAGATGTCTTAGCGCACTCCCCTGACATGTGCTGGAGTGGAGCACCTGTCTCCCCATCCATGGTCATGGAAGGACCCATTCCCAGTCATGATCCCAGTGGAGGGCCCAATAAAAGAAAATCCCAGCTCATAGGAGTCTCTTCTCGGTTTTTCTTACGTTTTCTCTGCTTCAAGCACTTTTCTGCCCTTTAATCTTTATTTTTTGTACCAGTACTGGGGTTTGAACTTAGTTCCTGAACACTGTACCTTAGTGTTTTTGTTCAAGAATAATGCTTTGCCATGCAATTCACAGCTCCATTTGTGGCTCTTTGGTGGTTAACTGTAGATACCAATCTCATGGACTTTCCTACCTATGCTGGCTTTGAGTCATGATCCTCAGATCTCAGCCTCCTGAATAGCTAGGTTACAAGGATGTAATCAGCAGAGAAGAATTCAGACCTACATGATATTAGAAATGCAAATTGCTTACTGGAAAACTCCACACACTTTCTTTTTACACATAACTTCTTTGCTTTTTCTTGTTCCTAACGTAGTAGAAAAGATCGTCTCTTGGTTTCCTACCACTTGATTTCACAAACACGAAAAGTGAGATCTTATCAGGGACTCAGTTTCTTTGTATAAAAAACATTTCTACTTGTAAAGATTCTTCAAGTGAGGAACTCCACAATTTCCTTAATTTTAATGAAAAGGAATACAAAAAGGTTATTGGTGAAGTCTCAAGATTAAAGCAGTGGTGGATTAAATTAAGTGTAGAGAATTTGAAAAGGTAAAGCAGAGATAGTTAGGAAGTCTGATCTTATTCAAGTGATCTTTGATCAAGTCAGCAAAACCTTAGAGGAATTAAGACTGTCTGACCTGTTCATGCCTTTCTGGTCACTATTTTCCTTTCCTGGACTCTTAGATTTTCCTCCTCTATGTTAGTGCTATTTTTTTTTTCTGCTGCTGCTTTTGGTTTGTTTAACTATTGAGAAAATTCTTTTCCAGGACCTCTTCAGTGTTTTCCTTTCTGTTAATTCTTTCCCTTCTTAAAAAGTTGTCCTGAATTCTCTTGGGATATTATTTTCCTGTTTATTTCCCTACTTTCTTAACTAAGTCCCTAAGAAAACATTTCGTGTCCTATATTCCTTGTTCTCTATTAATTCTTCATCAGTCTCTATCTGCGGTCTGGCTCCTCAGAAGCAGACTCTGGGACATGGATTCAAATGCAAATAGCTTACATGGAAAATGATCCTGGGTCATACAACAGGAGAGGCACAACAGTGAGATAGGAAGAAGGCAGCCATTGAGGGTATGCGGTCAAAGCTGATGCTGATGATTTTCAACTATTTGTCTCCAGCTTGTATCTCAGCTTCAGAGTCCAAATTCACAAAACTTCTGAAACCCAACTGCTACAAACATTGGCATAAGGAAAACATCCAAGTCCTAGCACTCCTAATCCATGAATATGTTGACATTGAATAAATTACTTCTCCAAGTTCCAGGCAATGCTCATGCAAGAACAGGGACAATAACAATGACATCAATATAAATGTTTTAATTATGAAATGAGGTTGTTTATGTTAAGCAGTAAGAGGCGTGCCTGTTACACTGGAAGCAGTAAATACTCACTCAGGATCTGTCAATGCTGATGACACAAACCAATTTCTTTTCTTACTTTTTAAAAATTAGAAACTCACTATTTATTAATCCCAAATGAAATAATGTCTCTGGTCACCGTCTTTGAGATTTGCATATGCCATTAAGAGAGAGGTTTATGAGGAAACTTTAAAGTTGGTAAAATGATGGCACTGACATCACCCAAATCTACAGGTCTATACTAACATCTCCCCACAAACTAATTTCCTCTTACACATTCCAAGTCTTTGTTAATAGCAATTCCATCTATCACTTGCATCAGAAATTTTAAAATGCTACCAGAATCGTTCTCACTTTCAACATGAGGCACCACATCCTACCAACTCTGACTCTCACATACTTCTTAAAATTGTCATATCCTCTACATCCTTCTTTTTCTGCCTAATGCTAGCCCTCAGAATGCCTTGCTTATATTAGAATGCTTTGGAGGGTTATAGTATCTGATACAAAATAATCACTTAATAAATGTTTGAATGAATAAATATCATCAAATCATTTCTAATACAGCAAATGATACCATACTACTCTGGCTGCTTTGGAGTTGCCCTAGATTTCACATTTTAACCTCTACCCTTTAACTTCTACCTTCAAATATACCTTGATTCCAAGTGGCTTTTAACACCACCCCTCATCTGTCCACCTAGACTTTGTTCCTCTTGACTTTTAAGGTGCCAAAGCATTTATTAGTCTCACTATTGAAAGGCCACCAATGAAAGATCTTCTCATCTGCTGCAGGGGACCACGTGGAGGCAAGCAGGCACAGCAGACACGTTATTACAAAGTTTATTAGATGAGCCATATTTCCCCCAAGAGGGAGCACATGGCACCTGTCCAAATGCAGGTAGCAGGAGGTTCTGGGGCAGGAAGTGAGGTAGGTGGGAGATCACGTGGGACCTGGAAGAGAGAGAAAGGGAGGGGCCAGCTGTATGGCTGGAACTCCGGGGCTGAGAGGAGCTCAGGTCTGGGTGGAGCTGAGGACGAAAGGTGAGCAATATGCTTACAACTAGGACTTTTTATGTTATCTTTCTGTGTTCTCTATTGACTTGTCTAACATTATAGTTTCACCTGTCCATTCCCTCACCTTGTTTTGGTCATATTCACCTCTGTGACATACTACCAACAAACAAAACCCTCAGTCTTTGCAATTGTAGTTTTCCTGCTTGGACCACTCTTTCTCTGGGTCTTCACCAAGCTGTAAATTTACAGTAGTTTATCTTATTTTTTATGGGTCTTTGGGTTAGAACTCATGGCCTGGGAGCATTTGTACTCCAAACTACCATGCTACCACTTGAGCTACAGTGCCACTTCCAGTTTTTTGGTGTTCAATTGGAGATAGGCGTTCCATGGACTTTCTTGCCTAGGTTGGCTTCAAACCATGATCCTCAGATCTCAGCCTTTTGAATAGCTAGGATTACAGGCATTAACCACAAGTGCCCAGCCATAGTTCAAAGTTTTAATTTCCCACAATTATCTCCTTCTCTGTATTTTTACATCTTACTGCCTTTCTCCATCTTAGAATGTAAGCTTCTTAACATAGAATTTATGGCTTCTTTTGATTGTCATCTAGATCTTAAGACCAAAGTTAGCATATACCAGCACCTCAATAAATATTTGTTAATAAATATTTATTGATTACGGTTTAAAATGAGCACTCAATGAGATGTACAAGACGTTATATCAAAAACGTACTTTACAATTTTTGGAGGGATAGGATGACAGGAATTTTAAGGGGAAACAAAGAAGGAGGCAACAATGCTTGACAAGAAATATACTCTCATTACCTTGCTCATGTAATATCAATATCAATAGGAAAACATCAATTATCTTTTATAGGTAAGAATAGGAAATTAACCTGGAGAATTAGAAAACTGATTAAAATGATAGTTCCACCTTCTCCTTTTTTGAAAATTCCTTTATTGGGTTTGCGGTCAAGATGGTGGAGGAGAAGCTGGAGGCTAAACAAGCTCTCACATAGAAAGCAGTTTTAGAGTTCCAGTGAACAGTCCTAAGCCAGACAGTCACACCAAATGTGCCATCACAGGACAGAGATTTAGGCCACAGAGGGAAAATCTAGGCAAGGAGACAGATCTGAGCTCTTGCCAGAAGCCGCTGCCACCCGGCGGCAGCAGTGGCAGTGGTGGCCGAACCCGCCATACCTGAATCACACAGAGTCCCGGAGCAAGGAGCCAGACACAGAGGGTGAGCAGATTCTACTCAACACCAGCAACAACCTACAAGGAGCAGACATCTTCATCCTGCAATTCACAGACCAGAGATGACCCATGAACCAAGACTCGGCAAGAGTAGAAGCCTGACATCCTTACTCTTTCTCAGGGAGCAAAGGAGAGAAGGCCACCACTCCCCCCCCCCCAGTACCAGAGATCTCCATCTTGGATACCGACAAAGCTCAGCGGAGCTGCTAGCTCCAACTCAGGCCTTGGAAGAAAAGTAGAGTCATTTAGCAGGTCACAAGAACCTAAACTGACCTGCCAGACTCAGCTCCACCCAGGAAAAACTCACCCAGCTCGAGTGCCAGCCCTAGGACTGGCTTTCTTCACTGGGTAATCAGAGCCAGAGGCTGCCCCTCCCTTTAGCAGCCTTGACAATCAATTGAAATTCAGTAAACAGAAACCCTGAGAATGGATCTGTGAGTTTCTCACAAACCAGCCCCCGGGAAAAGCTACTGTTTGCTGAAAGGCCTCAACTCTACCCAGAACCTAACCTCACACAGCATCTCCAAACTTGAGGAAAAAGCCATCTTCCTCTTTTATGATACTCAAAGCATATCTCCCTCACATTGAACTAACCTGGAAGGAGGATCGCAAAATCCTGGGTAAAGCAGAGCATGTTTCTGCCTGTTCCAACAAACTGACTTAAGAAACCAACCAAGCCACAGGACCATAAGCAGACCAGAGACTCCAACAAGAGGGTGCTTACAGCCACAAGGAAGATACAGGACTTTTCCCAATCTTCCCAAAAAAATCAAAGAACTTTTTTTTTCTTCTTTTTTTTTTGTACCTTTTATAAAAAAAATTTTTTTCCTTTCTAAAACTTTTTTTAATTTTAAATTTTTACCATTTTTGAAAAAAAAATTCTAGCAACCTTTTTTCTTATTATAATTGTTATTTTAGGAGTACATATGTGTGTGCGTTTTTCTTTCCTTTTTTTCTTTCTTTTTTTAAAAAAAAATTCTTTTTGTTTTTTGTTCAGCTCTACTTAACTTCTGATCTTTTTTTCTTTCTTTCTTACCCTTTTCACCTTTTCTTCTCTTTCATTCTTCTTTATGTGACTTAATTGTTGTTCTGCACATCCTCAGATAAACCCATAGTTGACTATGAGACCCTATCCACCATGGTGTACACACTTAATCAAAACCTCTGAGACTCAAATTCCTTAATAGCAGTACTACCTCTTTATACCGGTATAATATATTAAGGATTTTTATTTTTAAATTTTTCACATCTCCTTTATATCCCCCTCCCTTCTCTCATTATATTCACGTTCTTCTCTGAATAGTTTGCATTCGTTCTGCATAATATTTTTAATTTTTACTTTTCTATTTTTTCTGGTCTCTTTTTTTCCCTTTCTCTTTCTTCTTCTTTTCTCTCTGTCTGCTTTCATCCTATCCAACCTATTTCCTGCTTTGAGATTAGGACTTAGTTAACTCTCCCTGTGCCTTCCCACATCATTCTCTTCCTATTTTTTACCCACATCTCTCCCTAACCCTAATAATTTATGGTTTTCCAAATTCTTTACGGTTCGGAGCCCATTAATTAATATATAGTTGTTTAATGTTGAATAGATGTATCTGTTGAACTAGACTGTATCTGCAGACTATTGAGTGTGCAAATTCAGACTTTGGTTGATGCTTGCCTTAAGTTAGTGGTCCAGCAAAAAACTGGTGTTATTTTCATCCCAAATGGGCAGAGTAAGCCGGAAAACCACAAGAAAAATGGCAACTGCAGGTGTCACAATTCCCACTCATGATTATCAGGGGACAGAACACATAATGAATAATCCAGAGGAGAGTTTCCAAATAGCTCTACAAACACTGTTGGAAAACATGATAAATAAAAAGATTGAAAACATACAAAGGACTCTGTATGAGCGTGATAGGGAGAGAGAGGAGGCAAACAAAAGGTCAATGCAGGAAAAGATTGAAAACCTAAATAGGACTCTGTATGAGCATGATAGGGAGAGAGAAGAGGCAATCCACAGGAATATACAGGAATATCATGAGTGAGAGGAAGCTACTCAAAAACTGATACAGGATTTGCATGAGCAGCTTGAGAATACTCAAAGAGAAAGGCAAGAATGGCATGAACAGGCTGAGAACAGTCAAAGAGAACTACAGGAATGGCGTGAATGGGAGGAAGCTAAGCAAAGAGTAATACAGGAATTGAGAGAGCAGGATGAGAATGCACAAATATCACTAAAGGCATTCATGGGATCCATTAACAAAGAGCTGAAGGAAGTCAGGGATACCACAAAGGGAATGCTGAATGGAACCCAAGAGAAGGAATGGGAGTCCAAGGAAAACATAAACAATCAACTAAGTGACTTGAGAATAAACACTGAGCAACAAATTAAGGAAGTAAAGAAGTTCATACAAGATCTAAAACAAAGCTTCAACAAAGAATTTGAAGCCATCAAAGCTGACCAATTAGAAGGAAAAGAACAAAAAACAAAGTAGAGAGTCTTGACAGCAGGCTAATCCATGCAGAAGATAGAATCTCGGGGATTGAAGACACTTTAGATATTATAGAGAAAGAACATACAACCTTCCAAAACTAGTTCAATTAATATGATAGATCTATCCAAAACTTGGAAGACTCAGAAGGCCTAATCTAAGGATAATCGTGTAGAGGAACACCTAGAAACAGAAGTTAATGGTCTAGAAAATTTGTGTAACAGCATCCTATCAGAGAATGTCCCAAATATGCAAAAAGATAGGCCTGTTCAGATACAAGAAGGTTTTAGAACTCCAGATAGACGAGACCAGAACAGGACATCCCACCATCACATTATAATCCACACAGGAACAACTCAGACCAAGGAAAAGATCCTTAAAGCTGTCAAGGAGAAAAGATTAATCACCTATAAAGGGAAACCAATTAGAATCACCTCAGATTTCTCAGCAGAGACAATCAAAGCAAGAAGAGCCTGGAATGATATATGCCATGCCTTAAAAACAAAGAACTCTGAACCAAGAATACTGTACCCAGCTAAACTCTCCTTCATAACTGGAGGCTAAATAAAATCTTCCATAGCAAAGAAAAATTGAAATAATACATCTCCACGAAACCAGCCCTACAAAAGATTCTTAAAGATGTCCTACACATAGAAAACCAACAAGACCACAATGTAGGCCAAGAAATTGCACTCAAACTGTGAATCCAAGAACCATAGGAAGAACCCAGTTATCACAGCCCTTAAGAAGGTATAACATGGCAGAAACTCCCAAATACCTCTTAGTCCCATCTCTTAACATTAACGGACTTAACTCTCCAATTAAGCGACATAGACTGTCTAGTTGGATTAAAAAACAAGATCCTTCTATCTGCTGCCTTCAGGAGTCACATCTTGCCCGTAAAAACAAACACATTTTCAGGGTGAAAGTCTGGAACAAAATCTACCAAGCAAAGGGCCCCCATAAACAGGCAGGAGTTGCAATCCTAATAACATATAAAATAGACTTCAAATTAAAATTTGTGAGAGGAGATAAAGAAGGTCTTTACATACTAATGAAGGGATCTCTCCTTCAGGAGGATATTACAATTCTAAATATCTATTCGCCAAACAACGGAGCACAAAAATTTATCCAAGAAACATTACTTTCCTTCAAATCCCTCACAGATCCAAAGACATTAATTGTTGGGGATTTTAACACACCACTCTCCCCACTAGATAGATCAACTTGGCAAAACCTCAACAGAGAAACCGCAGATCTAAACAGCTGCATAGATCAACTAGATTTAAGAGACATCTACCAAATATTTGACCCAATAGCATCAGAATGCACGTTCTTCTCAGCAGCACATGGAACATTTTCTAAAATAGACCACATTTCAGGCCACAAAGAAGGTTGTCCAAATACAGAAATGTTGAAGTTATACCTTGCATTCTCTCTTACCACAAGGGAATAAAATTAGAACTCAACATCAAAAGCCACCAAAGAAAGTCCGGTAACACATGGAGGCTGAACAACACACTGCTGAATCACAAGTGAGTCATGGAAGAGATTAGAAAGGAAATTCAAATGTTCATGCTATTCAACAAAAATGAACACACAAATTACCAGCTCCTCTGGGACACAGCAAAGGCAGTACTCAGAGGCAAGTTTAGAGCTCTGAGCTCCTACATCAACAAATTGGAGAGATTTGAAACCAACAATTTAATGGCACATCTAAACCGACTTGAAAAAGAGCAGCAAGATAAACCCAAATCCAGTAGAGGGAAAGAAATAATTAAAATTAAATCAGAATTAAATGAATTAGTTTCCAAAAAACTATAGAATGAATTAACTAAACAAAGAGTTGGTTGTTCGAAAAAATTAACAAAATTGACAGACCCTTAGCAAATCTTATCAAAAAAAGAAGAGAACACACACAAATAAATAAACTCAGATATGAGAATGGAAACATCACCACAGAAACAACCAAGATTCAGAACATTATAAGGGAATACTTCTCAAAACTTTATGCTAATAAGTTTGAGAACTTGGCAGAATTGGGCCTTTTTCTAGGAAATATTGACATGCCAAAACCAAACCAGGATGAGTTAAACCATCTTAATAGGCCCATATCAAGCACTGAAATAGAAAGAGCAATAAGAGCCCTTCCATCTAAGAAATGTCCAGAACCAGATGGTTTTACAGCGCAATTCTACAAGGCCTTCAAAGCAGAGCTCACGCCAATATTCCTCCAACTCTTCAATGAAATCACAAAAGAAAGATCACTACCGAACACATTCTATGAAGCCATCATAACCCTCATCCCAAAACCAGGTAGGGACTCATCAAAGACAGAGCACTATATACCTATTTCTTTGATGAACATTGATGTAAAACTTCTCAACGAAATTTGGCCAATCGACTTCAACAATTCATCCAAAAAATCATACACCATGATCAAACAGGGATGATAATCAGGGATGCAAAGCTGGTTCAATATACACAAATCAATGTATATTATTCATCACATCAAGAGGAGCAAGGATAAGAACCACATGGTTATCTCAATAGATGCACAAAAAGCATTCAACAAGATCCAACACCCCTTTATGATGAAGGTTTTGGAAAAATTAGGAATCCATAGAACATTCCTCAATACAATAAAGTCTGTATATGAAAAACGTACAGCCGGCATTATACTTAATGGTGAAAAACTAAAGTCATTTCCTCTTAACTCAGGAAAAAGACAAGGATGTCCACTCTCTCCACTTCTCTTCAATCTAGTATTAGAATGCCTAGCTACAGCAATAAGACAAGATGGAAACATAAAGGAGATCCAAATAGGGAAAGAAGAAGTAAAACTCTCCCTCTTTGCAGATGGCATGATCTTGTATTTAAAGGATCCCATAGACTTTACTCCCAAATTTCTCAAGCTGATTCAAAACGTTGGCAATTTAGCAGGATATAAAATTAACCCCCAAAATCAATGGCTTTTCTGTATGCACACAATGAGAAAAGTGTGGCTGAAATTAGAAATGCAACTCCATTAGTAATAGCCCCACAAAAAATAAAATACCTACGAATTAGCTTAACGAAAGAAATGAAGGACTTCTAAGATGAAAACTATTAAAATTTGAAAAAGGAAATCAAACAGAACTTAGAAAACGACAAAATCTCCCATGCTCCTGGATTGGAAAGATTAACATCGTGAAAATGGCAATACTTCCCAAGGCTATCTACAAATTAATGTGATACCTATCAAAATTCCAACCTCATTCTTCAAGGAAATAGAAGAGGCAATCCAAAAATTCATAAGGAACAATAAAAGACCCCGAATAGCAAAAACACTCTTCAATGGAAAGAACTCTGCTGGAGGAATATCAATACCAAATTTCAAACTCTACTATAAAGCCATAGTAATCAAAACAGCTTGGTATTGGCATAAGAACAGACCTCAGGACCAATGGAATAGAATTGAAAACCCAGAAATGAACCTACAGACCTATAGCCATCTGATCTTTGATAAGGGAGCTAAAATATAGAATGGAAGAAAGACAGCCTCTTCAGTAAATGATGCTGGCAAAATTAGTTAACTACTTGTAGAAAACTAAAGCTAGAACCTTATATATCACCCTGCACCACAATCAACTCCAAATGGATCAAAGACCTCGGAGTCAAAGCAGACACAATGAAACCATTACAGGATGGAATAGGAGAAACCATAGGTCTCCTTGGGGTAGGCCAATATTTTCTTAATAGAGACCCGGACACACAACAAATCAAAGAATGGTTGGACAAGTGGGATTGCATGAAGTTGCAGCGCTTATGCATGGCAAAGGACAGCTAGCAAGATCAATAGAAAGCCCATGGATTGGCAGAAGATCTTCACTAGCCATACAAGGGACAAGAGTCTCATATCTAAAATATACTTGAAACTCAATAAATTAAATCCCCCAACAACAAATCCTCAAAGAAACAACTGCCCAATAAATAAGTGGGCTAATGACTTGAAGAGAAACTTCTCTGAAGAAGAAAGAAGGATGGCCAATAGACACATGAAGAAATGCTCAACCTCCCTAGCCATAAAAGAAATGCAAATCAAAACAACATTGAGATACCACCTCACCCCAGTTAGAATGGCAAAAATCAAGAACTATAATAACAACAGATGCTGGATGGGATGTTGACAGATGGGAACCTTACTTCATTGTTGGAGGGAGTGTCAACTTTTTCAACCACATTGGAAAGCAGTAAGGAGGTTCCTGAAAAGACTTCATATAGAGCTCCCCTATGATCCATCAATTCCACTTTTGGGCCTTTGCCCAAATGTTTACAAACAAGACCACACTAAAGCTACCAGCACAACTATGTTTATTTCAGCATTATTTACCATAGCTAAGATATGGAACCAACCCAGATGTCCCTCAGTAGATGAATGAATCAAGAAAATGTGGTATATATACACAATGGAATTCTATGCCTCCATCAAAAAGAATGACATTGCCTCATTTGTTAAGAAATGGAAAGGCTTGGAAAACATTATACTTAGTAAAGTAAGCCAAGCCCAAAGAAACATAGGTCCCATGGTTTCCCTTATTTGAAATATCTAGTATATGTATGAGTCAAGCAAAAAAGGTCAGGTAATGTGATCTTAGGAAAACGAACCATTAGATATGTATTTCAATTTTGTTTTTATTTCATGGGTTTGTTTCTCACGCATTTATAAGATTATCTCTTTGTTGCTTTGTATGTCCCTCCCCCACAGTATCACCCCTGCTTTCACTATATTTGATGTCGGTATAATTTGTGGAGGAGAAGGGGAAAAAAAAGTTGTTTAAGGATACAGATGGACCCGTTGCAACAATGAGAAGTACAAGTTGTCATGTATAAAACGAACTTAACAACTTTGTTGGTGGTGGGGAGAATTGGGTGGAGGGGCGGGGTGAGGCTGGAAAGGGATGTGAAGGGTAAACAAAGAAGGAGGCTGCAATGCTTGATAAGAAATGTACTCATTATCTTCCCCATGTAATTGTAACCCCTCTGTACAGTATGTTCACAACTTAAAAAAATAATTGTTTGAAAAGCTATAAAAGATAAATCCTTACCTAATTTGACTAAAAGGAAAGATAAATCCAAATAAATAAAAGTAGTGATAAAAACATACGCAGCACAAAAATACCAATGAAATCAATACAATCATGAAGAAATTCTTTGAAAAATCGATATTCAAGCAAATTGGAAAACCTAAAATATGGGTACATTTCTAGATACATTGACCTACCAAAATTGAGCCAATAGGAAGTAACCACTTAAATAGACTTAAAACAAATGATTAGATTAAAGCCTTAATAAGCAGTCTAACAAAGAAAAGCCCAAGAACTGATGGATTTACTGCCAAAATCTACCAGACTTCTAAAGAAGAATTACCATTAGTACTCCTGTACCTATTGGTGAAATAGATGAAAAAAGAAAAACTACCAAACTCATTCTATGGAACCCATATTATACTAATTCCAAAGCCAGATAGGGTGACTAGAAGAAATGAACTTATAGACCATTTTCTGTACTGAAGATAGGTCCAAATATTCTAAACAAATACTTACAAACAGAACTCATCAACATATTAATAGATCAGTTGAGTATCAGTGGCTCACACCTATAACCCTGCCACTCAGGAAGCTGAGATCTAAGGATCATAGTTTAAAGCTAGGCAGAAGAGTAAGATTTTACCTCCAATTAACCAGCAACCAAGCTGAACTAGCAGTGTGATTCCAGTGGTGGAAGGTCATCCATGAACGAAAAAGCTGAGTGAGAGCAAAAGGCGAGTTCAAGTTCTAGTGCTGGAAAAATAAAAAAACAAAAACAAAACGCAAACAAAAAATATACAAAAAAAAAAACAAAAATTCTCTCACTTTTGGATCAAGTTGGCTTCATTCCAGGAGTGCAAGCGTGGTTTCAATTGTAATTTATCATCTGTAATTTTAATTGTAATTTACCATCTAAACAGAATCAAAGCTCAAATCCCATGATCATTTCAGTTGTTACAGAAAAAAAAGCCTTTGACAAAATTTAGTGTACTCTTATGATTAAAAAACGCTCTGAAGAAAGTAGGAATACAATCTTTAGGATATCTATGACTTCATACATTGATCCTATTTTTGGTGGTGAGAACATTCTTTCTTGTGGAGGTTGCTAAATATTCAATAAAGAGTTTCCTCTGTTTTCAATTTAAAAAATTCCTTTATTGCTAATAAAATGCAGGATAGTTAAAGAAATACGAAAATTTCCTAAGGTAAAGCAAATTGCTATATGTTTGCTGGGATAAAATGCCCAGCAGCAAACTTAAGGGAAAAAAATCAAATAACAATGGTGAATTCAAAGACCACCTTCTGTTATTCAAATCACTTAGTAGACAAAGAACCATTTAACATAATATATATTGAATATTCTTTCATCTCTCAATAAATTACCACAATACTGACACCTTCATGAAATAGAGCATTCCCAGTTTAACTACTTTGATGACTGAGTTGAAATTAGATGAAAGGGGTGGGGGTGTAATTGACAGATGTTTCTGGTTTAGGGGCCGAAAGTTGCTCTGGAAATTGCAGTTGTCATATCCATGTCATACCTGCACCTTGCACTTGTCCTGGAAATTCTTAGCAAGTTCTCTTGATTTCCCTTGAGAATCCCTGTACTAAAAACAGCTCTTATGGTAAACTTGAGCTGAGAAACAAATTGTCTCAAGAACACTCCCATGATTTCCATTACCAGAGTATACTGCTCCTTTTAATTATAGCACAGAGATTTATTTTGAGATATATAAGGGGAAGAGAAGCTACAAGAATATTTTTAAGGACAGGGACAAGAGAATGATCCTGTCAAGTTTGGCACTGTCATGATTGAGGGGAGAGCTTTAGGCCACATGGTGTGATAATTTGGCAACATAAACCTCTTTTTTATTTCTACTTAGGTCAATAATGACAAAATAGAATATGTGAACTTTTTAAAGGTAAAGATTTCAGGTTCATATGTCAATGCCAAACTTAAACAAAAATACACATATATTTTGAATTGCTTATATAGCAAAAAGCCTAGCAACATTGTTATGTTTGTTTCCCTGAAGTGTAAAAGGACAAATTTGACATATTTGAAAAATTAATGATGGAGGAGAAGCCTGGTGTCTCATGCCTGTAATCCAATCTACTGAGGAGGTAAATATTGGGAGGGCTGTGGTTCAAGGTCAGCCTGAGTAAAAAGTTGGAGACACTCCATCTCAATCAATTAAAAACTGGGTGTAATGACTCATTCCAAGTTTAAGTGGGAAAGATAAACAAGAGGGCTGTGGTCTAGAATAGTCCAGGCATAGATCAGAGGACCTCTTTAGAAAAATAACTGAAACAAAAACAACTTGGGGAATGGCTCAAATGGTACAACACTTGCAGGGCAAAACCATGAGCTCAAATTGCAGTACTGAAAAAAAAGAAATGAAAAATTATATTTTTTGTTTATTCTTACAAAATATTGAAAATTGCCATTTTCTTTTAGATATCAGATTGACATAAAAACATACAAAATATTTGGCTATGATGGTAGAAAATTCTAGCTGTTGACATCAAATTTTTCTGTTCTTTCTAGGCATCCAGCTAGACCGTATTTATTGCTGACAGTATCTTAAAGTTACTGCAAAGTGACTCCAGTCAATAGAATGAGAGCAAAGAAAATGCATAGTCCTTTAGGGCCAGTCCATAACAGGTACCTTGTGTAGTTGTCTCTGTCCCTTTCCCTTCAGGTTTGACAAAAATGAAAACAATGTTGTTTTTTTTTAATTTAATTTAATTTTATTTGTGAACATACTGTACAGAGGAGTTACAATTACATGGGCAGGATAATGCATACATTTCTTACCAAGCATTGCAGCCTCCTCCTTTGATTACCCTTCACATCCCTTCCCAGCCTCCCCCCTCCCCCCCAATCCCAATCCTTCTCCTTCCCTCCCCTTCCCCCCCCCGCACCGACGTTGTAAAGCTCGTTTTGGAAATGAAACTTGTACTTCTCATTGTTGCAACAGGCCCACCTGTATCCTTAAACAACTGGTTTTTCCCCATCTCCTCCACAAGTTATACTGACATCAAATATAGTGAAAGCAGGGGTTATACTGTGGGGGAGGGACATACAAAGCAACAAAGAGATAATCTTATAAATGCGTTAGAAACACATGCATGAAAGAAAAAATCATTAAAATACATATCTAAGGGTTCATTTTCTTGACATCACATTATCTGACCTTTTCCGCTTGACTCACACATATACTAGATATTACAAATAAGGGAAACCATGGGACTTATGTTTCTTTGTGCCTGGCTTACTTCACTTAATATAATTTTTTCCAAGTTTTTCCATTTCCTAACAAATGGTGCAATGTCATTCTTTCTGATGGAGGCATAGAATTCCATTGTGTATATATATAACACATTTTCTTGATCCATTCATCTACTGAGGGGCATCTGGGTTGGTTCCATATCTTAGATATGGTAAATAATGCTGCAATAAACATAGTTGTGCTGGTAGCTTTAGTGTGGTCAGCAATCCCACTTTTGGGCATTTACCCAAATGTTTACAAAGAAAACAATGTTTTTGAAAACAACTTAATGAAATTGTTAAAGCCACAGGATAAAAAATATGAATGGTAGGAAGTTATTTTTCAATCAGGCTTTGACATCAGTGAAGGAAAATTTCTCTCAAATGGAGCCTCTGAGATATGGGAATTTATTTTTATTTTATTTTAATTTTTACTTTTTGCCAGACCTGGGCTTGAACTTAGGGTCTGGGCACTGTATCTGAGCTCCTTCTGCTCAAGGCTAGTGAGCACTTGAGCCACAGTGCCACTTCTGAATTTTTCTGTTTATGTGATACTGAGGAATCAAACCCAGGGCTTTATGCATGCAAGGCAAGCATCCTACCTCTAAGCCACATTCCCAGATCTGGGAGTTTCTTTTATTTACTACATCATCTTACCAAATGCAGATTAGACTAATTAGAAATTAAGTTTCTATTAGTTCTGTTACCAACTTTTCATTGTGCTAAGAATTTAAAAATTCATATTTTTATATTTTTCTCACTGTATATGTAGTTTCAACAATAAGTCCCCATTGGGAAAATTTTGCTTCCACTGGTATTATGTCTTACATAACTTTCCTGACTGAATGTTTTCTCAGAGCCAGGAATTTCGTAATGATAACTTTTTTTAAGTTAGTTAACAATGAAATTTAGAACTGTGGGCATATATTTAAAGGGAAACGAAGATAAAGTAGATTCATTATGTTAATTCCAAGGTTCACAATCATTTTTTCCAAAGGTATCCCAAAATAACCACCTCTCAAATAAATTGTTTGGAAATCAGGACACAAATTATCATTTTTATTCTGTTGGCATAAAGATAGCTTTTTGAAAAATGAATAATGACCAGTCTTCAAAAAAAGACAAAATATCTCCTCACCTTGGTGTCCTCTTATTACCATATTGACAGAAGATACCTTTATCTTATATATTTACTGACTAAAGACAGACAGTCTCCCCACTTTTAAACAAAGTTTCTATTCAGAGACACAATCATAGGTCACCGTATAATTCTCTATATAAGAAAATTTTATTTTTCAATCCTATAATTTCCATTTTAATGCTACAAATACTTTTGTTACTGGTTGTAAACAAAGATTCTCATATAAGGAATTAATCAATCACAGTTACAAAGTCAGACTATGAAAATGAGAAAACAAACTGTTCTTGGGTTTACTAAATGAAGGTTATGGAAATAAATTCCAAGGTGTTGACTCATGCATGTAATTCTATCACTCTATCAGCACTCAATTTGTATATGTGAATATTTATGAATCCCTGGAGGTTTATAAGTAACATGAATAAGAATTTTTGGTAAAGAAAGGCTGGGAAGATCTTTTTACCTAAAGTTTGAATAAAAGCTCAGCTCCTAAATGTGATAAACTTACTTTGGAACAGACATAAAATTTAGTTTTTGTCAAGGTATTAACTAATTCATTGGTATCTTGTTTTCTTTCCTGATTAATGTACCCACCACAGCAGTGACTTCTGAGTATTTCAAAGCTTTACAAAATGGAGCTGGACATTTGAGTACTATCAGTAGTGAATTACTAGTTGGCACTGTCTCAACTGCCTTTCAGCGAAAATCCATTTTGCTTCACATTTCTCATTAATTCTTATTTCTCCTTTTCTTTCTTTCTTTCTTTTTGCTCAATTTTTTCCTCTTCTCCTAGACTTAGCCCATTCTTTTTATCCT
Source organism: Dipodomys merriami (assembly GCF_024711535.1). NCBI lineage: Eukaryota > Metazoa > Chordata > Mammalia > Rodentia > Heteromyidae > Dipodomys > Dipodomys merriami. Next base: position 1,390,061 of record NW_027204426.1, on the reverse strand, counting down.
AGCTCACACTCTAAGAGGATAGTATTTTGTGGCATCTTTGCTATTGCATTTTATCCATCATTTCTGCATTCCAGATTCTCCCCAATCTGTTTCTTTAATCAAAGCTTAAAGAAACAGTAGACTAGAATCAGATGGCTTAAAGACCATTGCCACTTATAATGGATTGTCTTTAACGTTTCAAAATTCTGTCAAGTGGTCATCTCTCTCTTTCTCCCTCTCTTTCTTTCTCTCTCAAAAAAGTAGGCATAGAAATGAGTAACATTTCAATATCTAGAATTGAAAATCTTAGAATTCTAGGACAGTATAAAATTACCTATAGAATTCCTAGCATATAGGAAAGACTCGAAAAATATTAGTGCTTTAGTTTTTGCTGCATATAATTTATGCCCAAACTTTATAGCTTAAAACAACAATAGTTACCTTATTCCTTCTCATAGTTTCTGTGGATCAAGTAGTCCAAAGGGCTAGGTTGGTCTGTCCTTGCTCAGTCTCTCATGCAGTGCAGTCTGAAGTCAACCTGGACTAGTCATCTGAAGGAAGGACAATCTGGCTTTGATTGTCTACTTGAAGCCTCTCTTTCTCTCTATAATGACTTTTGCATGGAGCTGTTTGGGTGTACACACGGTTGAGTGATTTAGGAAATCAAGATGAAAGCTATTCACAGACTACCTTATCCATTGGTATTTTTTTTAGTCCGATATCTACAGTACTGATTTGATGTGGGAGGCAGGTTGGCTACCTAAGATTATGAGTTCAAGGAGATGTAGATCATCAGATTGCACCTTGGAGACTGGCTGTCATAGCACTGATTCCCTCAGAGGAAATAATGTGACTTGACTAGAATTCCTGGAATGCTTTCAAAGTTTTTGGTGATAATGTATTCCTTTTTATGATAATTCAGCCCAATTATTTCCTGTTTTGGTTTCTTCCTTCTGTTCCCGCTTTCTTTCTTTTTTATTATGAAAATACTGTACAGAGGGGTTACAATTACTTGGGCAAGATGAGTACATTTCTTGTCAAGCATTTTACCCTCCTCCTTTGTTTCCTCTTCCCATCCCTTCTCGTCCTCCCCCACTCCCCCACTCAATATGCCCCCCACCAAAGTTGTAAAGTTCGTTTTTCCACATAACAACTTGTACATCTCATTGTTCCAATGGATCCATCTGTATCCTTATTTAAACGATTTGTTCTTTTCCCTTCCCCTCCACAAATTATACCAACCTCAAATAAAGTGAAAGCAGGGGTTATACCATGGGGGAGCGACATACAAAGCAACAGAGAAATAATCTTATAAATGTGTTAGAAACAATCACCTGAAAGAAAAAAAACATTTGAATACATATCTTAGGGTTCACTTCCCTAACATCAACTTATCTGTCCTTTTCTGCTTGACTCAGACATATACTAGTTATTGCAAATAAAGGAAACCATGGGACGTAAGTTTCTTTGGGCCTGGCTTACTTCACTGATTATAATTTTTTCCAAGTCTTTCTTTCTTTCCTTCTTTCTTCCTCTCTTTTTCCAGTTTCCTTCCTTCCTTCCTTCCTTCCTTCCTTCCTTCCTTCCTTCCTGCCTCCCTCCCATTCTCTCTCCCTTTCTCCCTCCTTCCCTCCCTCTCACGTTCTCTTTCTTTCTTTCTTTCTTTCTTTCTTTCTTTCTTTCTTTCTTTCTTTCTTTCTTTCTTTCTTTCTTTCTTTCTTTCTTTCTTTCTTTCTTTCTTTCTTTCTTTCTTTCTCCCTCCTTCATTCCCTTTTCTCTCTCTTTCTGCCTTTCTTCCTCTTTACCTCCCCCTCTCTCTCACATTTAATAATTTTGTGGATAATTGCAAGTGTTAGAATATAATAAGTTTGGGTAAAATTCTACATCAGAACCCAAAGGCTTCCTGAAAATTCTGCAGGCCTCTTAGTGATTCTAGTTTGCCATCTTATGTCAACCCCATTCTATTAATCCCAAAATGCATGCCTAACATGCCTTCATTCTTGCTTAAAATCCTTGATGGTTTGTTTCTGCAGAACGTAGTCAACCACTTGAAACAGACATACATGTCTAAATACTGGTTTCTAAGTTTCTATTGCAACCTCATTTTCCATCATTTAAAATTATACTCCAGAACTAAACTATCCCATCAGGGGCTGAGAAGACGTTTTTAGATGTAACACATGAGGTTTTCACATGCCCCCAATGATCATTGTTATTGTCACAAAAGAGTTGCTCATTTTTAATGCATACTTAATGACAAGCATTGAACAAAATATATTACAGGTTACATTTCAATAAAAACCTTATACCAAGACCTTCAGAATAATTCTTTCAATTTCAGTTGAGATAATAGACTTAGATTTTAAATTCTGTTCAGCTAATTCATGAGAAAATTCAAGCTTACCTCTCTCTGCCTTAAAAGGCTATTTTCTTTTAATGCCATAAAGAACTTTGATTGTCAGGAGGTATTTACTGGGGTTAAATCTTAAACCTTCCATTTGGAGGCAGAACAACTTCATACAGATTGAATTATTTCTCCAAATGCCCATTTTTTCATTTATAAAAATTAGAATATAAGAAAGCACCGTATAAAATTTTTCAAAGCACTTATAAAACTTTCATGAGAATCAAATTCAGAAATAGTTGAGCTGCTACTACTATTTTATCTAATCAGGAATATTCTCCACTTACTTCAAATGACACATTGTAATTTGACACCATGTCTAATTTGATCAGATGGAATTGTTTTCCCTCAAGTTCCTCTGTGACTTTACTCTTGTAACTATTTTCATATCTGTTTTCTATTAGAAGAGACATTCTGAAAGTCTTAAGTTATTCTATCTTAGTCGAAGTACCCTTCAAATCAAACTCTGAGCCAAAGACCTCTGAGTCAAATAGACTTCTGACAGATGCAAAGAACATGGGTAGGTAAGGAAGAAAGCACTCAGAAGAGGGAGGGCCACTGACAAGTGATTTGTTATCAAGTCAACTATTGTCGTAGATAATTGATCACTGCTATGATACAGCCAAACTCTGGAAAACTATGTGGAAACTTACTTGTCAGGATTACCCAGGCCAATGAAATCACACTTTTATATCCCTCTACTGATTAGCTATTGGTTATGGGTTATTTCTGCACTAGTCACTAGCTATGGTATATTCCTGTACTTGTACCTGTACTCTTTAACAAACCATATAATTTTGCTTGTAGTGTTCATAGACAAAGTGAGTTTTCAAGGCTGAAGGCAACCCAACAAAGATTCCAGTGCTTCCTTTGACAATCAGCCTGCTATAGAGAATAGAGATGGAACAATGGCAGTGACTTCTGTGTGTGTGGCTCACTGTAAGTGTCCTCATTGATGTGCTTATTCATCTGCCTTTGAACTTTTGCAATCTCTGTTCACTTGGAATTTTCTTCTGTAATGATAGTAAGGAGTGTGCAACCAATAAATTTTTAAAGATACAGAGAAAAGGGATTTTTAGTATGACAATAAACTATAGAATCAGTTTTAGCTTTTTATTTTCCCCTAGCTGATTAAAAACTAAAAGAAAAGTTATTACAACTCTAGGAAGAAGGCCTGACGCTCAGCATATGTGGTTTGAGCAAGATTCTAAGAAATACTAATGAAGATTTTGGGCTTGCTGCAATAGACAATGAGTTTTATAGTAGGGACACAACTGCAAGTTAGGTAATCAAGTAGGTTAGAGTTGTTGATTGGCCCAATGACAAGAATTCCTGAGCAAACTGCATTGTACTAAAAGGGAGGTGCTAAAAGGTAATAATAGTAAAGTGTTACCTGAATTTTATGTCTCTAATAGTATTCAGGTTATTGCTTCTGCATATTACAAATGATTAGATTCAAATAGTGTTTGGAAATAATGTGTGATGTAGACAGAGCTCTAGAAATGAAAATATGTCATGCCTATCTACATGAATTTGGAGTATCAATTTCAACACTTGTGAGGTTAGGAGATCACAATTTTAATAAAAAAAAGTAAATGAGAAATTGTAAGTTTAGATATCAGTATCTATTGAATACCTCCATTTAGGTGTTGGTATATCACAGCTGTATTCCTAGCTACTCAAAATGCGAGCCAATGCAACAGTGATACTCACAAGACAGTATGTTGGAAATGAACTTTACAACTTGGGTGGGGAGGAACCTTTCAGAGGAGGGAAAGTGGGAGATAAATGAGGGAGGGGTAACAATGCTCCACAAGAAATGTACTCACTATCTTTTGTATGTAACTATAGCCCCTCTGTATATCACCTTGACAATAAAATTAAATTTAAAAAAAAATAGAAAAAAAGGAAATGTACTGAATAGCTGACTTAAGAAATTGTAATCCCTCTGTACTTGAACTCTATAACACTAAAGTAAATTAATTAAAAAAAATAAAGAGTCTAAGATCTAGCCCAAGTAGGAAAGTCTGTGAGATTCTTTTTATTTTAATTTTTTTACGATTTTTTAAATTTTTAAATTTTTTTATTGTGAAAATACTGTACAGAGGGGTTACAATTACATGGGCAAGATAATGAGTACATTTCTTATCAAGCATTTAGCCTCTTCCTTTGTTTCCCCTTCCAATCCCTTCCCATCCTCCCCCCGCCCCCCACCCAATCCTCCCCGCCCCCCCCACCAAAGTTGTAAAGTTCGTTTTCGACATAACTTGTACTTCTCATTGTTGCAATGGGTCCACGTGTATCCTTATTTAAACGACTTGATTTTCCTCTTCCCCTCCACAGATTCTTTTTTTTTTTTTTTTTTTTTGTTGGTCATGGGCCTTGAACTCTGGGTCTGGGCGCTGTCCCTCAGCTCTTCAGCTCAAGGCGAGCGCTCTACTACTTGTGCTACAGCGCCACTTCCGGTTTTCTGGTGGTTTATTGGAGATAGGAGTCTCACGGTCTCTCCTGCCCAGGCTGACTTTGAACCGCGTTCCTCAGATCTCAGCCTCCTGAGTAGCTAGGATTACAGGCGTGAGCCACCAGCGCCCGGCTCCTCCACAGATTCTTATCTCTAATTAACCACAAAAAAACAGAAGTGAAGCTGTGGCTCAAATGGTAGAGCACCAGCCTTGAGCAAAAAACTCAAGTTCTGAGTTCAAACCTTAGTACTGGCATAACAAACAAACAAATATAAATTATCAGATTGAGCCAACATTTTCCATAATGAAATTTGAATTGTCAAATCTCCTAATGGTTCTTAAGACTCACAGCTTGCATTAGTATAGATCTTCAGAATTTTTATGTGCTGGTATAATTTTTATGAAGACCATGATGTAGCCAAAGAAAACTTATCAGTGTTAGCAGAAAACAAGCCCAAGTTGTCACCCCTAGACCAAATGAATCTTGAATAGTCTTGCAGTTATTAACTCCCTCAAAAATGATGTAGACACAAACTTATCCTTTGAAGAATGGGATATCTGATAGTGCTGCTCCCGTTGTCACCCCTACTATCTTCCCCTAAAGGCTTTCTGTGCTTTAGCTGAATAGTCATCAACAATCTCCCTCAAAGAAGCTGCACACCAGCTCCAATCCTCCTCTAATTATTTAGCTTATGTTATTTAAATGTAAACTTAAAAAAGGCAGGGATAACCACTCTTACCTTGAAGAAATTTCCATTGCATACTAAAACATATTTCTGGGAGGTTACCTGAAATTTTGTACTTGGAACATTTTTTGAAGTTCTCCATATAATCCTCAATCTCTATTTAGAAATGGAAAGATAGACATCTTTCATGTCCATGTTATACCTTCCATTCTAGTGGATGTCATTGACAGTTGCTTAATTATTTCAAGTGAGTGTTATATAGTACAATCTAGGCAGAGGAGAGAAATTCAAGAAGTAGGAGCAATGGAAAATACTAAATTAAATAGTAATGTGTCAGAAAGGGAGAGATGGCATCAGGGATGCCTTGGAAAGTTATCTTTCTTTTTTTTTTAAATAGAGAAGACAAATGAGAACTTGTGAAGTCAAACTGTTGAGGAGGAGAGAAGATTAGATGGCAGTTGCCCTTATTTTTTCTCCATAGTAGGAACTAGAGTTTCATCCAGGAAGTGAGTAATATTAAGATAATTTCTGAACAGGGACAAAACATTGAGAAAATGTTCTGCAGAAAACGACAAATGTCAAAAGCTATGTGCATATGACCATATAAGATGACACTAAGCAAAATGAATCCCAAGATAGGGATACAAGAGGTTTTATCTTTCTTGCTGTTGTTTTTAATGTACTTATAATACACTATGTGATTTTTTTATTTCTCTTGAATTTTCTTCCTCCATGGTATAACCCCTGTTTTTACTGTATTTGATTCTGGTGCCCTGCATCTTGTATATACATTTTTTAAATTTGGGGATGGGAAGGAAAATAACAAAAAGCTGAAATGATACAGGTTGACCAACTGTAACAATGAGATGTAAAAGACACTATGTTGAAAATGAACTTTATAACTATGGTGGGGAGAGAGTTGGGGACTTGGGGAGGGGAGGGACAGTAAGGAAAAAACAAAGGACGAGGGAACAATGCTCGATAAGAAATGTACTCATTACCTTACTCATGTAACTGTAACCCCTCTGTACAGTATCTTTACAATAAAAATCTGTATTTTTTAAAAAAGAAAATAACAAATGTGAGTGAAGTTTTAAATGCCAAATAGGTTTAAAATTTAATACATTTGAGATAACCAAAACCCACTTAGGAACAAAAGGAACCAACTTAAATCCCTTCCTTAGGAAAGTAAATAGTAGCCTTAGAATGTTATACAGGAATTTGATCACAAGATAGAGAGAAGTCACAGTCTGAAAGGTCCAATCAGGAGTCTGTATTAAAAAGCAAGCAACTGTGAGAGACACATGTTCCCAAGAAATTCACAGCCTCAAATATACTTAGTACTGTTTTAAAACACTGAGGCATGTAGGTAGTAAAGAAAGAGCAGAATAACAATTTTAAAAAACCAGATCAACTATAATGCAGAGTTGAGAGGGATGCCATGGTGACTTGAGGAGGGCAAAGAGACATGAGGCATGGCACAAAATGATGGCTGAGGTGCTGGGACCTAAATAAGTTCATGGTCAGGGACAGGGTCATGGGGAACTTGAGAGTTCAAAGAGTCTCATGAGTTCGTGGTACAGGTCTGGCAGGTCTAGTAACCGATTGTCCAAGTCCGTGTCCCTGCCTCTAGGAATTCAGGCATGCCTATCACTTAGGGATAGGGGTCAGAATTCACTGTAAGAGTTTTTAGAAAGTCTCTCATCCACCAAGATGTCAAAGATGTTGCCAGTTAGAACCACTATCCATAATTCAAGAATAATCAGAGAAAAATGAAAAACAGCTTCAGCTGGTGAAATATGGATACTTGGTCAAAATAATACTATCTTTTCCTCACCACCATCTTGATGTGTTAATAGGTGTTAGGACATTTTCATCGAGAACTGTAGAGGTGACATAGGACTCTCTTTGAACTACAGCTGTGTTGTGGGTTGTTAAATTGTAGATGTGTTATAGGTTGCTTAGCTTCAGAAAAAAAATGTGTTCCAGAGAATACTTGTCCTTGCTCATCCTTTATTGTTCCCCCTAGATAACTGGCCTTTGATCGATCCTGATTGTTACCCCTGGATAACTTGATTTGCTTCTGAAAACACACTTTGCTAGTCCCATATCCATGTGACATCTGCCTCGATGTGGCTTTTGCCTTCATAAACTTTGTGCTAGCTGCATTAGGGACTGCAAGTTTTTTTTGAGGGGGGGTATTAATGAGTCCGCTTGCAGTCACTGGCTCATAGTCATTATGAGTAAATGATGCTTCACTTGCAGGCGCTGGTGGCTCACACCTGTAAGCCTAACTAGTCGGGAGGCTGAGATCTGAGGATCGTGGTTCAGGCACGAAAGTCAGTGAGACTCTTATCTTCAATAAACCACCAGAAAATCAGAAGTGGCACTGTGGCTCATGTGGTAGAGTGCTAGCCTTGAGCTAAAGAGCTGAGGGACAGCGCCCAGGCCCAGAGTTCAAGCTGTACGACCAACAAAAAAGCGGGGGCGGAGGGCAGGGAATGGCACTGTATTTCTAAAGTGCTGTGTTGCATTGTAACTACCTAAAGAAAATAAAAATATAATAGAAATTAATGATTAATTTTTAACTAATTGTTTAAATCTAAACCATAATAAGGGCTGGTTATGAAATCAAACAGACGTGAATTTAAATTTTGATTACACCTCATTCCTTTCAGGAATAAATCAAATTTTAGAGGCCTTCTTTTAGGAAAAATAGTAAATATAAAAATAAAATTAGGAGTGAAGAAAGTGTCAGGTTGATGCTGTGACACAACCTCTGGTCCTGTATTATGTGTCATGATGTGGCTGTGTTGTTACAGATATGTCCTACTTTGTGATCACTGTCAATGGCTAACCATAGGTATGTCACTACTACCCCCCAAAATGTGTCATCACTTGCTACTATTCTCTCCACTGTCACGAGAGGAAAATGATGACAAAAGTTGGACTGATTTCGATTGAACTATCTTACTTTTGCAAAGCTAGGAGAAACATATGACCATAATTCTAGGATGTGTGTGTTTGTGTGTGTGTGTGTGTGTGTGTGTGTGCTGGTACCAGAGCTTAACTCAGGGGGCCTCATTCTCTCATTTAACTTTTTCATTCATGGCTGGAGCTCCATAACTTGAGCCATATTTACACTTCAACACCCCCCCAAACCCGAGCCACCCCAGATCCTTTTTTCTTTCTGGTTAACTGGCAATAAGAATCTCTTGGATTTGTCTGCCTTGGCTGGTTTTGAATCATGATCCTCAACCTTCTAGGTATGTAGGATTACAGGTGTGAGTCACCAGCCTAGCAACTCTAGGACCTGCTACAGAGCCTTGAGAGATTCCATTATGCAAGTGAAGGAGCTGGAGACCAAGCTACATGATGTCCTGGTAATTCATGTGGATTCATTTTTGACGTTGGTTAGTCACACTATATCTATAAATACCCCTTATATTTCTCACAGGTCATATGCTGGGGAAGTAAATGAATATATGATCCATGGTCCAAAGTAAATGATCAATGGTGAATAAAGATAAAAAATATTATTAAATTTTGCAAACCAATGGCAGATCCTTTTGTGAATTTGACTATGGGGTAAGTACCATCCAAACTCTCAAAGGCTATTGAAGGTTTTGTGTGTTTGGGCTTTTTTTCACTTACAAGAAGTCAGAGAGGGCTACTTAAGTATTTTTTTATCTTGCGAGGAGCGCCTTGGAGAATTCTGACAGAGTTTGGAGTCCCTGGGGAGAGAAGCAGTTGCAAATGGGGCGAGGAAGGTCAAGCAGCTTCAGTCCATAAGGAAGGACTTCATCTTCTTACCCTGCTAGCTAGCTGTAACAAGCAAATGGATACTTATATGAACATTTCTATATCTTCATATATTCCTGATGTAAACACAAATAAACTATTTTTTTGCTCATGGTGTGCTGGACCCTCTTGCTTTTGCCATGTTACCTAAACTTCACAGCAAAGCTATACTCAGGCATGTCCTTGTATGGGTCAGACAGAAAGGGAGAGAGAACAGCTTCTTCAGTCATCTCTGGGATGCTTGTGAACCACTGGAAAAGCCTGGAGATACATTGCTCTGTGCAGGTGGCTCTCAGCATCACTGCCAAAGTACCAGAACCAGCTAGCTTGGCCTCCCTCCACATTGCCCTGGTCCTAGGGTGAGGCCATCACTCAAAGCCAGTCTCTAGAATTCTATATATCAAGTAAAAGAGGACAGAGCCAAACTTTATTAAAAGGAAGTAAAAGCCAGAAACTGGGATGTGAGTGAGGGGTAAGAGGGTTGGAAAGCGGGGTGCCTCTCGAATTTGAAGAGAAGGCTAAGTAGAAAAAGACAATTTTTGATAATGGTAAAAGAAACTTTTTAAATTTAAATTTAATTTAATTTATTGTAAAGGTGATATACAGAGGGGTTACAGTTACATAAGTAAGGTAATGAGTACATTTCTTGTCGAACATTGCTGCCCACTCCCTCATTTTCTCTCACTTTCCCTCTACCCCAATTCCTTCCGAAAGCTGTAAAGTTCGTTTCCAACATAGTGTCTTGTGAATATTGCTCTTGCATGGTCCACCCTTTTTCCATTGTTTCACCATTTTGTTATTCCCCTTCCCTTCCCCAAATCAGTTAAAATTTTATACAAGACATAGGGTACCAAAATCAGAAACAGTGACAACGGAGTATAAACCAAAGGGAGGAAATAAATAGAAGAAAAAAGAAATAACTTCACACAGCATATTAAAAACTGCAGCAACATTGGAAGTGGCACTGTGGCTCAAGTGGTAGGGCGCTTGCCTTGAGCTGAAGAGCTGGGGGATAGTGCCTAGACCCAGAGTTCAGGCCCCACAACCAACAAAAAATTAAAATTAAAAATTAAAAATTAAAAACGACAACAACAACAACAAAACCTCTTGTTTGCATATCTTGGAGTTCATTTCTATTAGCAATATTTTATATGGTCATATGTACAGAGCTATTGAGCTATTGTAATCTTCTGTTTGGATTATCCTAGACATATACTAATTATTACAAACGAGGGAACTCATGGAACCTATGTTTCTTTGGGTCTAGTTTACATCACTTAATATGATTTTTTCCAAGTCTTTCCATTTCCTTACGAATGGGATGATATCATTCTTTCTGATGGAAGCATAGCATTCCATTGTGTATATATACCACATTTTCTTGATCTATTCACCTACTGAGGGCATCTGGATTGGTTCCATATCTTAGCTATGATAAATAATAGTGCAGTGAACATAGTTGTGCTGGTAGCTTTAATGTGGTCTTGTGTGTTATCATTTGGGTAAATGCCCAGGAGTAAGATTGCCGGATCATAGGGAAGCTCTAGGTTTAGTCCTTTGAGGAATTGCCATACTGTTTTCCAGAATGTTGAACAAGTTTACATTCCCACCAACAATGTAGTAACCTTCCTTTTTAGCAGCATCTTACCAGCATCTGTTATTATTTGTGCTCTTGATAATGACCATTCTAACTCTGGTGAGGTAATCTCAATGTGGTTTTGATTTGCATCTCTTTTATGACCAGAGATGTTAAACTTTTCTTCATGTGTCTATTGACTATTTTTGTTTCACCTCCAGAGAAGTCTCTTCTTAATTCTTTAGCCCACTTATTAATGGGGTGGTTCTTTCTTTGAGGATTTTTTATTAGAGGGTTTAATTTTTGAATGCTAAGTATATTTTTGATATGAGATCCTTGTTTGTTGTATAGCTAGTAAAGATCTTCTCCCAATCTGTGGGCTTTCTCTTTATCATGCTAGCTATGTCCTTTGACATGCAGAAGCTCCACAGTTTAATGCAATCCCATTTTATCCAGCTTTTCTTGTATTTGTTGTGTTTCTTGATCTTTATTTAGATAGTTTCAACCTGTGCCAAGGAGTCCTAGTGTATCTCCTACCCCTTCCTGTAATATTTTCAGAGGATCTGCTCTTACTTCAAGGTCTGTGATCTATTTCGAGTTGAGTCTGGTGCAGGGTGATATGTAAGTATCTAACTTCACTTTTCTAAACATGTATAGCCAATAGTTTTAAGCCAGCCTGGACAAGAAAGTGCATGACATTTTTATCTTCAATTAGCCATCCAAAAGCTGGAAGTGGCTGTGGCTCAGGTGATAGAGTGATATCTTTGAGCAAATAAAGCTCAGGGACAGTACTGTAAGCCCTGAGTTCAAGCCCCAGCTCCAACACACACACACACACACACAAACACACAAACACACACACACACAACATGGAGGCACAAATTCATAACCAAGGTAATCTTGCTTACGCATTTTATTTTAATAAAAGTTTCAAAGTGAATATCAACCCTAGTTCTGGCAAAATTGCAGGGATGCTAGGAATGGGTGGCAAGTCAAAATAAGAAAAAAATGCCAATGACCATCCTGAAGTGGAAAAAGGAAAGATAAATAAATGACTTCATTCTCCAGGAAATGGACATGGAAAGGAGAATGAGACAGATGATGAAGTGAGACCACTGAACGCCCTTGTGGAACACACTGCTGCATTGCAACATCTAGTGGACTCAAGGTAGACATGGCACTTGTTCCCATAGTTGCTGTACAAGCAGTAGAATCCCTTTGGCCAAACCCAGGTGTGGAATCTATTGAGGATAGTCCTGTGAACCAACTTGGAGAACTGAACTACACAAAACTATGCTTAGCACTATTTAGACTGACAGAATGCAGAACATGGAAGTGTTCATATGTGTATATGGCTATCTGTAACCTTTGTAGGAAAAATTCTAATATGATTTACAAGAAAATACAGATACAAACATGGGTATAAAATCTGCATGTTGCTAAATAAATTCATGTCTATCAGTAACTGAAATCTTAGTCAAATCCTGAAGTCAAATTAACCTTTAATTAACCTCCTTCTTAATTAATCTCCTCCTCTTCTTCTTCCCCCTCTTCCTCTTCCTCCTTAAGTTAGTGGTGTTTTAGCTTGTTAGGCAGGCATTCTACCACCTGAGCCATGTTTCCAGCCATTTTTGCTTTATTTTTCAGATAAGATCTCACCTCATGGTTATTCCCAGGTGGCCTGAACCATGATTCTCCTATTTATACTTCTAATATAGTTGGGATGGCACACAGTACCAGTCAGCTATTGATTCAGAGGTGATCTTTCCAATTTTCTAACCAAACTGGTCTCTGACTCTGCCTCTTCAATAACTGGGATTATAAACTTAAGCTACTGCAACTGACCTTGTTAAATTTTTGTTGTTGTTGGTCATAAATCTTGAACTCTGGGCCTGGGCACTGTTTCTGAGAATAACACTTGAGTTGAGCCATAATGCCATGTCTGGCTTTTTCTGTGATTAATTGGAAATAAGAATCTCATGGACTTTCTTGACTGGGTTGGCCTTGAACCACAATTCTCAGATCCTCAGTAGCTAGGATTATAGGCATTAGCCACCAGCACATGGCTTCTTGTTGAATTCTCTAAGGGAAAGAATATATTCTATGCCTGTTGATTCTCTTAAAGTGATGCTTGGCATACAGTAATTATTAATTATATATTTGCTGCATGAAGGGCAGATAAATGGTGAATAAAGGATAGTTGACTTCAAGCCATTCATAGGAATGGGTCTATTCTTCATGAGCTATGATCCACTTGTAATACTTCTAGCACAAATTAGTCACAAATATTATAGCACATAAATTGTTAGAAATCTTCCTTTACCCATGAGAAAAAGGGAGGCTTCAAAGAGTGAATAACTGAGAAGATGGCTGAACTAATTTGCAATCTGATCTGTTCTCGAATCCCAGGGATTCTGGCTCTGAACAATGTTGTCAAATTATTACCAGGACATATCTTTAATCAATTACATGCAGAAATATTCTCCTATGTTATTCTGTATGGAAAGCATAAGCGTGTTCATGTTTGTACATGTGTGCAATGATTTAGACTCTCCAGATTTCTTCAGCACTATTTCTATGGGATGCTCAACTCTACATCACATCCATGTTTAACTGCTGTTTTGAACCACTGTCTTCCTCTTTTTCATCTAGTATATTAGAATTTTTTTCTTTTTTGCATGTGGATAGTTTGTGGAATTAGCCATGTATAGTATTAGACATGATTCTAGGAAACCTGATCTTGACAACAGTTTGTACTCCTCCTGCACATGGCCTGTTCTGTGTGTGGTTTCTGTATGAGCAACATTTCTATATTCTTGTAGTACAATTACTTTATATGAGCTATGTGATCTCACTCTTGCCATCTCAGATGCCCTCTGCAACTAGTCTTACACCACTGTGCCTGTCATCTTCATTAAAGGGTTACCCAAGCTTTGAAACAGAGTGTAGGCCTTGGCAGCTCTTTTCCCAGGGCACATCCTTCTCCATAGTGCATTACAGATTTTGATTCCCTCTGCTGCTCCATCATCCATGACCCAGAAACTGGCTTTCATTGACTTTCCTATTTTTAATTTCAGTCTCAGTTTCATTCTTCCATTACTACCATTCTCAGTCTCTGTAATGCCACATTTCAGGTCATGCTCAGCTCACCTTTCACTTTCTTCATTGAGCTTCTCAATTTTCCTGAGCATTCATTTTTTCTTTGTTAAGGCTGCATTTTGAAGAATATTCTCAGTGTATAAATGGGGTTTTAGCGCATGCTTTGGAGAAAGCACGTACTTTATTTCTGATTATAGATTATAAGTTATAGCAAAGCATCGTTCATATACAAACAGCTGTAAGCATGAGGGCTGGAGTGGACAGGGGCCTCTGTTGCCAATGCTCCCAGAGGAGAGGCAGATTAGAAATGAATGTGCATTCGGCAGCAACCAGGTAGTGAACTTGCTATGAAGAAAAAGCAGCAGGGGGAGGAAACAGCAGGAGAGATGAAGGAGCCACACTTTGGTAGAGTGAAGAGCTGCTCTGAAGACTGGACACTGAATTGAAGGACTAGACAACACAGAGTCCAGGAAGAAATGGCTTAAGGCAGAAAGATGTGAGAAACATAAAGCCTGAGGTGAAGGCCAAGCCAGGACATTTCAAAGACAAACAAGAAGGCCACCCCTCTTGCAGACTGGAGTTCAAGGAATCCCAAGGGTAATCCAAGGGTGGAAGGCTGGAAGTGGAGGCTGAGATCTGATCTGAGGATCATGGTTCTCAGCCAGCCTGGGTAGAAAAACTCTGTCTCCAATTAGCCAGCAAAAAGAGGCAAAGATGTGGCTCAAATGGTAGGGTTTTGAGACATAAATGCTGAGAGAGTACAAGGCCATGTGTTCAAGTCCAAATACTGGCATGCATGTGTACGCATGCATACACACATGTATACACAAACACACACACACACACACACACACACACACACACACACACCCTCATATATAGAGAGAAGAGGAGGAGAGGAAGGAGGAATAAAGGGAGGAAGGAAGGGGGATGTTAGGAAAGAAGAAAGAAAAAGGAAGAGAAAGAAAGAAAGAAAGAAAAAAAGAAAGAAAGAAAGAAAGAAAGAAAGAAAGAAAGAAAGAAAGAAAGAAAGAAAGAAAGAAAGAAAGAAAGACAGAAGGAAGGAAAGAAAGAAAGAAACAAGGAAGGAAGGAAGGAAGAAAAGAAAGAAAGAGAAGGAAGGAAGGAAGGAAGGAAGGAAGGAAGGAAGGAAGGAAGGAAGGAAGGAAGGAAGGAAGGAAAGAAGGAAGGAAGGAGAGAGAGAAAAAGAAAGAAAAGAAAGAAACAAACAAAAAGAAAAAAAGAAAGGAAGGAAGGAAGAAAAGAAGGAAGGAAGGAAGGAAGGGGAAGGAAGGAAGAGGGAAAGAAAGAGAAAGGGAGGGAGAGAGAGGGGAGAAAGAAAGAAGGAAAGAAGAAAGAAAAAGAGGTGGTTATTGTCTGATCTCAAAAATTCAAGAAGGCAATGGATAGGAAGAACCAAATGAATTACACACTAAACAAAAATTCCAGCTATTGCTACGGTATGTAGTGGGCAAGAAGAAACAGTGGAAATGTAGTATGCAGGTAGGTGACCACTAGAGCAAGACCTCTGTATAACTCAGTAGTGTGTCCGTAATGTGATTACAGGGATATTTTGCTGTAATATGTGAAGGAAAACAAGGAGGTAAAAATGATTCCTGTGCTTAATGCAAAAGGAGAATGGAGATGTCAATAATGATTTTTGGAAGCTTGGGGATGGGTGCACATAACTACTTTGTATGGTGGGTGGAAAAGAAATTCAGGAGTTCTGAATAGAGCTCGTCAAGGTGGCGTGTACCTGTAATCATAGTTTCATGGGAGGTGGAGATCAAGAGGTTTGGGATGCAAGGCTAGTCCTAACTAAAAGCTAGTGCAATCCTATCTCATTCAGTAAGCTGGGCATGATAGTTCCCACTTGTGATCTCAGCTAGGTAGGAAGATTGCAGTCTGGGGTTTCCCTGAGCCAAAAGTTAATGAATAACATTTCGTCCTCCATTAGGCCTATGCCTCATTAATTCACTCTGGATAAATCTATAGATTTAAAAAGTCTTTTAAATGCTAAAAAGCTATCTGAGTTGTGGTATAAAACATAGGGAGCATCATCATTTATTCCTCACAAGACTTCTTCAAATGCTGTAATGGAAATAAAATAGGCCTAAAGTTCAAGAGAGAGAGAGACAGAGACAGAGACAGAGACAGAAACAGAAACAGACACTGTGAAACAGAGATAAAAAAGAGAGAAACCCTATCTGAGAAAATAAGCTTAACAGCGAAAAAGGGCTAGAGGTTTGTGCTTGCCTAATAAGCACAAGGCCTTCAGTTCAAATCGTAGTATTGGGGGCTTGGGGGCAGGGGAGGAGAACAGAGAATGCTTAAAGGGGATACAGTAATCAAGATGTCTTGTGTCAGAAAATGACACCTTGAAAGAAAACCTATTTGTATAACTACTTAAAGGCAATATATTTTTAAGCTATATGTTCACTTAAAAGAAAGAAAAAGAGCTCTTATTTGTGTTTGACATGCTAGACTTACAAATATAAAATTCAAATAATAAAAAGATGCTTTATCTCTGTTTTAAATGTATCAATTCAAACAATGATAATTCTATTAACATTGTGCTTTTTTTTTCTTTTCTGAATGCAAGGACTTTGTATGAATTATTTTACTTTAAATATACCTTCCCTTCCCTCCCCAAAATTTCTGATCTTTATCCTCACACACAAAACCATTTTGTAATTGATTTGCAAAGGGAGTTTTGCTGAAAAGCTTGTGTTTATAGTAAGTATCTATGCATTATTTAAAATATACAAGGCTGAAAAAATTCCAAGCTCATTTAGATTTGAAATCTGAAAAGAGAGCCATAAAGGCAGACAGTGTTAGAGTTTGGGCCATGAGCTCCCTCGGTCCACTCAGCCTCTGATATTCAGCGGTAACAAGGCAGAGTACGATGAGGTCGGCTTCCTGAGAACCTCCATGTCCTCTGGGGAGAGGACCATTAACTTTTAGACGCTTGAATACTGGCATGGTTCAGAGTTCAGAACAGACTGGCCTAGAAGTAAAAGAACCTGCCTTGCAGTCCCATCCCTGCCGCTTACTGGGATGTGGTCTTATGTCTCCACACTTTTGAAATAGAGCCGCCATTATGAAGCTATTGCAGGGCTTTTGAGGATTACTTACAATTATATAGAGATACCCTCAAGGACCATGAAACAATATGCATATAAGTTTTATTCTGAATTATAAATATCTGTTAAAAATCCCATAGATAGAAATACTTTATGGATAAAATTGAACTGAAAAAGAGATTTAAGGACAGTGCTGATGTATGCAGCAAAGAAACTTTCTAAATCTTGAAAGTAATTCTTTAATTTGTCACAAGTTCACAGTGGTGCTACAGAGCTTTTTTGTACTGGACACTGACTAAGGCATAGGAATGAATTCCCTTCTTTAAAAAGTGTAACAGGCTTTTTAAAGTGTCCTGGGTCTATACCAGCAGCTACATTGAGAGAAGGCATATGAATTTCCCTTTTTATGTAAGCAATTTTTTATTCCAGTGAAGTTTTGAGTTAGTTTATGGAGCAATCTCAGTAAAAATGATATAGTTAATGAAATAGATTTACAAGAAAAAACAAAAGAAAAGAAAGTATAAGGGAATGTTTTTACACAAAAAAATTCTGAGGGATCATTGTCACAAATTGATTATGATTTGTTTCTGAGCTTCTTGGGAGGCCCAGAACAAAGGGAAACATGAATAATGACTCAGTAGCAATTTCACAGGGGCAAAGAATTTGCTTTGTTTCCCAAGAAAAGACACAAATTTGCTCAAGTAGATACAACTTGGACAGTCTAAGCACATCTTCTCCTTTCTTCATTAAAATGTTGAGACTTGAATGGTTATGAGCCTTCAGACTGAGAATCAACCTTGGAAATTTGAAGGTGCCACATGGGAGAGATTGCACTTTCTAAGTGCAACCCAAGTAACAATCTGGAAAGTTAACTATGATTAACAAAATATCAAGAAGTACTAAATTCCCACAGCAGATAAGGCATCAAGTTAAAAATATGAAACTATTTCTTTCTGTATTATACCATTGCTTATTCCTACTTTTATTATCCAAGACAAGAAAACTTTTCAAGTTTATGTTTTCTTTTTCTCTGAAAAGTTCTGATTTTGAAATCAAAGACAAAGCAATTATGCTCAGGAATCAGATGAACAAGGCAGGATATCTGTAAAAAGGAAAACAACTTTTAAGAGGATAGAGAGTTATCTGGGTGCTATTGATGGATACCAATCAATCATCAAAGGCAGCAACATGTTGAACTTGTGACTAAATAACTAATTTTGGTGTGAATATTTTAAGTGTAGTTTTTCCTACATTGCATGTTTTTACTTCTTGAATGCTTTCTCTAGACTTTACCAACTTGGAAACTATCCAGTACACAAACCACAAAATTTCAACTGCTGAAACCATCACATATCACAAAGCACATGCAGTTAGGTGCCTCTCCACACTTCACTTCTCCCCTTACCCTGCAAAAGAAAAAAGTGATGAAATAAGAATATTAAAAGTAGTGTGAGGGAGTTCCGGGAAGATGGCGGAGGAGAAGCTGTAATCTGAACAAGCTCTCACATAGAAAGCAGTTTTAGAGTTCCAGTGAACAGTCCTAAGCCAGAGAATCACACCAAGTGTGCCATCACAGGACAAAGAGTTAGACAAGAGAGGGAAGCCAAGGCAAAAAGTAACACCTGAGTGCTCGCCAGCAGCCGCGGCAGCGGGAGGGTCGCAAGCTGCGGAGACAGCAGCCGAGGGCCATACCTGAGCGCTCACACATAGAGTCCAGGATGAAGGAGCCAGACGCAGCGGGCGAGCAGATTCAACTCAATACCAGCAAGAACCAACAAAGGGTGGACGTCTTCATCCTGCAGCTTGCAGACCAGAGACGACCCAGGATCCAAGACTTGGCATGAGTAGAAGCCCGACGTCCTCACTCCTTCTCAGGGAGCAGAGGAGGGAAGGCCACCCCTCCCCCCACAGCACCGGTGATCTCCATCTTGGATACCGACAAAGCTCGGAGGGGCTGCCAGCTCCAACCCAGGCCTTGGAATAAAACGAGTCATTTAGCAGGTCACAAGAACTTAACGGCAAAGTGACCTGCCAGACTCGGCTCCATCCAGGGAAAAGTCACCTAGCTCAGGCGCCAGCCATTGGAGTGGCTTCCCTCACTGGGTAACCAGAGCCAGAGGCTGCCCCTCCCTCTAGCAGCCTCAACAATCAATTGAAAAACAGAATCCCTGAGAACGGCTCCAGGCTGGGATCTGGGAGATTTTTTTTGCAAAAAACAGCCCCAGGAAAAAGCTACCGATTGTTGAAAGGCCTTAACTCTACCCAGAACCTAGCCTCACCACTGCATCCCCCTCTTTTATGGTTCTCAAAGCAGATCACCCTCCTAGAAAACTACCTGGGAGGGGGATCTCAAAATCTTGGGTAAAGCAGAGCATTTTTCTGCCTCTTCCAACAAACCGACTTAAGAAACCAATCAAGCCACAGGAACGCAAGCTGACCAGAGACTCCAACAAAAGGCTGGTTACAGACAAAAGGGAGATACAGATACAGGATTTTTCCACCCCTCCCCCCCCCCCAAAAAAAAATCAAAGGACTTTTTTTTTCTTTTTTTTCTTTTTTTTCTTCTTCTTTTCTTTTTTTTGTTTGTTTTTTGTTTTTTGTTACCTTATATATATATAATTTTTTTTCTCTTTTAAAACTTTTATTAATCTTTAATTTTTGCTTCTTCTGAAAAAATAATTGATTTCCAGTAACTTTTTTTTTCTCCTCTTAAAATTTTTATTTTAGGAATATGTAAATGAGCGTTTTCCTTTCTTTTCTTATCTTCTTTCTCTTTTTCTTTCTTTCATAATTATCTTTTTGTTTTTTGTCTAGCTCTACTGAACTTCTGATCTTTTCTTCTTCCTTTCCCATCCTTAAAGTTTTTCACATCTCCTCTATGTCCCTCCCTTTCTCTAAACATATTCACATTCCTCTCTAAATAGATGGTCTTTTAATCTCTACAATAACATTAATTTTTACGTTTCTATTTTTTTTCTGGTTTCTTTTCATTCCCCTATCCCTCTCTTCTTTTTCTCTCTCTCTCTACTTGCATCCTACCCAACTCATTTCCTGCATTGTGATTAGGACATAGTTAACTCTCCCTGTGCCTCCCCACACCAATCTATTCCTATTTTTCACCCACATCTCTCCCTAATCCTAATAATTTCTGGTTTTCCAAATTCTTTTCTGCGGTTCGAAGTCCTTTAAAATATAGTTGTTTGATGTTGAATAGATGTATCTGTTGAACTAGATTGTATCTGTAGACTATTGACTGTACAAATGCAAACTTTGGTTGATGGTTGCCTTAAGATAGTGTTCTAGCACAAAACTGGTGCTATCTTCATCTCAAATGGGCAGAGTAAGCCGGAAAAACAAAAGAAAAATGGCAAATTCGGGTATCTCAATACCCAATCTTGATAATCAGAGGTCAGATCAGATAATGAACAATCCAGAGGAGAGTTCCCAAATAGCTCTAAAAACATTGGTGGCAAACATGATAAATGAGAAGTTTGACAATTTACAAAGGACTCTCTATGAGCATGATAGGGAGAGAGAGGAGGCATCCCAGAAGTTTATACAGGAATATCATAAGCGTGAGGAAGCTATTCAAAAACTGATACAGGATTTGCGTGAACAACTTGAGAATACACAAATAGAAAGGGAGGAACGGCGTGAGCAGGCTGAGAACATGCAAAGAGAACTGCAGGAATCCCACGAACGTGAGGAAGCTAAAAAAAAAGACTAATACAGGAATTGAGAGACCAGGTAGAGAACACACAAAGATCACTAAAGGCATCCATAAAATCCATTAACAAAGAGCTGAAGGAAGTCAGGCAGACCACAAACGGAATGCTGAATGGAACCCAACAGAAGGAATGGGAGTCCAAAGAAACCATATCCAATCAACTAAGTGATTTGAAGACAAACACTGAACACCAAATTAAGGAAGTAAAGAGATTCATACAAGACCTAAAACAGAGCTTCAACAAAGAACTTGAAGCCATCAAAGCTGACCAATTAGAAGATGACAAATTAGAAGATATTAAAATCAAAGTAGAGAGTCGTGACAGCAGGTTAGACCATGCAGAAGATCGAATCTCAGGGATTGAAGACAGCCTAGATATTATAGAGAAAGAACATACAACCATCCAAGACAAGTCCAAGAAATATGATAGATCTATCCAACACCTGGAAGACACCATCAGAAGGCCTAACTTAAGGATAATGGGTGTAGAGGAGCACCTAGAAACAGAAGTTAATGGTCTAGGAAATTTGTTTAACAGGATCCTAGCAGAGAACTTCCCAAACATGCAAAAAGATAGGCCTATTCAGATACAAGAATTCTTTAGAAACCCAAATAGACCAGACCAGAATAGGACATCCCACCGTCACATTATAATCCACACAGGATCAACTCAGAACAAGGAAAAGATCCTTAAAGCTGTCAGGGAGAAAAGGGTAATCACCTACAAAGGGAAAACAATTAGAATCACCTCAGATTTCTCAGCAGAGACAATCAAAGCAAGAAGAGCCTGGAATGACTTATGCCAGGCCCTAACAACAAAGAACTATCAACCAACAATACTGTACCCAGCTAAACTCTCCTTCATAACTGAAGGCCAAATAAAAACCTTCCACAGCAAAGAAAAATTGAAACAATACATCTCCACCAAACCAGCCCTACAAAAGATTCTTAAAGATGTCCTACACATAGAAAACCAACAAGACCACAATAAATGCCAACAAACTGCACCCAAACTGAGAATCCAAGAACCATAGGAAGAACCCAGTTTTTGCAGCCCCCAAGAAGGTAGATAACATGGCAGGAACTCCCAAATACCTCTCAGTCCTATCTCTTAACGTTAATGGACTGAACTCTCCAATTAAGCGACATAGACTGTCTAGTTGGATTAAAAAACAAGACCCTTCTATCTGCTGCCTGCAGGAGTCACATCTTGCCCGTAAAAACAAACACATTTTCAATGTTAAAGGCTGGAACAAAATCTACCAAGCAAATGGCCCTCATAAACAGGCGGGAGTTGCAATCCTAATATCAGATAAAATAGACTTCAAATTAAAAATCGTGAGAAGAGATAAAGAAGGTCGCTACATACTAATTAAAGGATCTCTCCTTCAGGAGGATATTACAATTCTAAATATCTATTCGCCAAACAACGGAGCACCCAAATTTATCAAAGAAACACTACTTTCCCTCAAATGCCATATAGATCCAAAGACATTAATTGTTGGGGATTTTAACACACCACTCTCCGCACTAGACAGATCAACTCGGCAAAAACTCAACAGAGAATCCCCAGATCTAAACAGCTGCACAGATCAACTAGACTTAACAGACATTTACCGAACATTTCACCCAGCAGCAACAGAATACACGTTCTTCTCAGCAGCACATGGAACGTTTTCTAAAATAGACCACATTTTAGGCCACAAAGCAAACTTGTCTAAATTCAGAAACATTGAAGTTATACCCTGCATTCTCTCTGACCACAAGGGAATAAAATTAGAACTCAACACCAAAAGCCACCACAGAAAGTCCGGTATCACATGGAGGCTAAACAACACACTGCTGAATCATGAGTGGGTCATGGAAGAGATTAGAAAGGAAATTCAAATGTTCATGCTATTCAACAAAAATGAACACACAAATTACCAGCTCCTCTGGGACACAGCAAAGGCAGTACTCAGAGGCAAGTTTATAGCTCTGAGCTCCTACATCATCAAATTGGAGAGATCTGAAACTAGCAATTTAATGACACATCTAAACCTCCTTGAAAAAGAGCAGCAAGATAAACCCCAATCCAGTAGACGGAAAGAAATAATCAAAATTAAATCAGAATTAAATGAACTAGAATCCAAAAAAACTATAGAAAGAATCAACAAAACAAAGAGTTGGTTCTTTGAAAAAATTAACAAAATTAACACACCCTTAGCAAATCTTATCAGAAAAAGAAGAGAACACACCCAAATTAATAAACTCAGAGATGAGAATGGAAACATCACCACGGAAACAACCAAGATTCAGAACATTATAAGGGAATACTTCTCAAAACTTTATGCTAATAAGTTCGACAACTTGACAGAAATGGACCTCTTCCTAGCAAATATTGACATGCCAAAACTAAACCAAGATGAGTTAAACTATCTTACCAGGCCCATATCAAGCATTGAAATAGAAAGAGCAATAAGAGACCTCCCAGCTAAGAAAAGTCCAGGACCAGATGGTTTTACAGTGGAATTTTACAAGGCCTTCAAAACAGAGCTCACACCAATTTTCCTCCTACTGTTCAATGAAATTGGAAGAGAAAGCTCACTACCGAACACATTCTACGAAGCCATCATAACCCTCATCCCAAAACCAGGCAGGGACTCATCAAAGAAAGAGAACTATAGACCCATTTCTTTGATGAACATTGATGCAAAACTTCTCAACGAAATTTTGGCAAATCGACTTCAACAATTCATCCAAAAAATCATAAACCACAATCAAACAGGATTCATTTCAGGGATGCAAAGCTGGTTCAATATACGCAAATCAATTAATATTATTCATCACATCAACAGGAGCAGAAAAAGCATTCGACACGATCCAACACCCCTTTATGATGAAGGTTTTGGAAAAATTAGGATTCCATGGAACATTCCTCAATACAATAAAGGCTGTATATGACAAACCTACAGCCAGCATTATACTCAATGGTGAAAAACTAAAGTCATTTCCTCTTAACTCAGGAACAAGACAAGGATGCCCACTCTCTCCACTTCTCTTCAATCTAGTATTAGAATGCCTAGCTACAGCAATAAGACAAGATGCAGACATAAAGGGGATCCAAATAGGGAAAGAAGAAATAAAACTCTCCCTCTTTGCAGATGACATGATCTTGTATTTAAAGAATCCCATAGACTCCACTCCCAAATTACTCAAGCTGATTCAAAACTTTGGCAAAGTAGCAGGTTATAAAATTAACCCCCAAAAATCAATGGCTTTTCTGTATGCCAACAATGAGAAAAGTGTGGCTGAAATTAGGAAAGCAACTCCATTTGTAATAGCCCCACAAAAAATAAAATACCTAGGAATTAACTTAACTAAAGAAGTGAAGGACCTCTATGATGAAAACTTTAAAATCTTGAAAAAGGAAATCAACACAGAACTTAAAAAATGGCAAAACATCCCATGCTCCTGGATTGGCAAGATTAACATCGTGAAAATGGCAATACTTCCCAAGGCTATCTACATATTCAACGCAATACCTATCAAAATTCCACCCTCATTCTTCAAGGAAATAGAAGAGGCAATCCAAAAATTCATATGGAACAAAAAAAGACCCCGAATAGCAAAAACACTTCTCAACGGAAAGAACACTGCTGGAGGAATATCAATACCAAATCTCAAACTCTACTTTAAAGCCATAGTAATCAAAACAGCTTGGTATTGGCATAAGAACAGACCTCAGGACCAATGGAATATAATTGAAAACCCAGAAATGAACCTACAGACCTATAGCCATCTAATCTTCGATAAGGAAGCTAAAACAATAGAATGGAAGAAAGACAGCCTCTTCAGTAAGTGGTGCTGGCAAAATTGGTTAACTACATGTAGAAAACTAAAGCTAGATCCTTATATATCACCGTGCACCAGAATCAACTCCAAATGGATCAAAGACCTTGAATTCAAAGCAGACACTCTGAAAACATTACAGGATGGAATAGGAGAAACCCTAGGTCTCCTTGGCTCAGCCCGAAATTTTCTGAATAGAGACCCGGAAACACAACAAATCAAAGAAAGGTTGGACAAATGGGATTGCATAAGGTTGCAGAGCTTCTGCAGGGCAAATGACATAGCTGGCAAGATCAATAGAAAGCCCACCGATTGGGAGAAGATCTTTACTAGCCATACAACGGACAAGGGTCTCATATCTAAAATATACTTGGAACTCAAAAAATTAAACCACCCAACAACAAATCCTCAAAGAAACAACTGCCCAATAAATAAGTGGGCGAAAGACTTAAAGAGAAGCTTCTCTGAAGAAGAAACAAGGATGGCCAATAGACACATGAAGAAATGTTCAACATCCCTAGCCATAAAAGAAATGCAAATCAAAACAACATTGAGCTATCACCTCACTCCAGTTAGAACAGCAAAAATCAAGAACTCTAACAACAACAGATGCTGGAGGGGATGTGGACAGAAAGGAACCTTACTTCATTGTTGGTGGGAATGTAAACTTGTTCAACCACTTTGGAAAGCAGTATGGAGGTTCCTCAAAAGAATTCACATAGATCTCCCCTATGATCCAGCAATCCCACTTTTGGGCATTTACCCAAATGTATACAAACAAGACCACACTAAAGCTACCAGCACAACTGTGTTTATTGCAGCATTATTTACCATATCTAAGATATGGAACCAACCCAGATGCCCCTCAGTAGATGAATGGATCAAGAAAATGTGGTATATATACACAATGGAATTCTATGCCTCCATCAGAAAGAATGACATTTCCCCATTTGTTAGGAAATGGAAAGGCTTGGAAAAAATTATATTAAGTGAAGTAAGCCAGGCCCAAAGAAACATAGGTCCCATGGTTTCCCTTATTTGCAATATCTAGTATAGGTATGAGTCAAGCAGAAAAGGTCAGATAATGTGATGTTAGGAAAACGAACCCTTAAATATGTATTTTAATGTTTTCGTTTCTTTCATGCATGTGTTTGTAACGCATTTATAAGATTATTTCTTTGTTGCTTTGTATGTCCCTCCCCCACAGTGTAACCCCCGCTTTCACTTTATTTGATGTCAGTATAAGATGTGGAGGAGATGGGGACAAACAAGTCGTTTAAGGATTCAGGTGGACCTGTTGCAACAAGGAGAATTACAAAATGTCATGTCAAAGCAAGCTTTACAATGTCGGTGTGGGGGGGGGTTAGGGGGGTATGATTGGGTGTGGGGGAGGGTGGAGCCTGGGAAGGGAGGTGAAGTGTAAACAAAAGAGGAGGCTGCAATGCTTGGTAAGAAATGTATGCATTATCCTGCCAATGTAATTGTAACCCCTCTGTACAGTATGTTCTCAAATAAAATAAAATTAAATTTAAAAAAAGTAGTGTGATATCTAAAAAAGATGTTCATGCAGTTGAATATATACGGGATTCAGTAGTTGAATATAAATTCAAATGAACTGTCACTCTTTAATTTATACATTTCTTTCCTGTATTAATGAGTAAGAAATGCATATTTATTGTAAAAAATTATTTTAAGTAGACAATCTTGAGAACAATGAGAAAAAAATCATCTGTAAACAGCCCGAACAGTTATTGTCTTAATGAATTTCCTCTAGCATTTTTCTGTTTATTTCACTAAAATATTTATGGAATTTTCTAGGGGCAGAGTCTATGCTAAATACTCTCTTTTATTTAGATACTGAGGATTAAACCTAAATGTATGTACTTTAGGCAAGAGTTCTATCACACTCCAGCCTTTCACTTTTATTTTGTTTTTGAGATACTATCTCACTTCCTTTGTCCAAACGGGACTGAAATCTATGATTTGATCTTCCTGCAAGTAACAGATGTGCACCACCAATCTAGGTGCTGAATATACACATTATTCATTTAACTCAATACTCCCTCAACAGTGTGTGCGTGTATACACATATCTACTCAATATTCTCTTTCTCTCCCTTCCCTCAACTCTTGTTCTTTTCTGTTTGGAAGAGATTAGGATCAGTCTCAATCACTTCATGACACTCTAACCCTGAAGCTGGAAAGGTCGGCACCAGGACAACATGACAAGAGGGAAGAACTCTGCCAACCAAGTCTAATATGCCAATCTTGCCTCAGAAAATAGAATTGAGGACCTGAAAATGAGGCAGCAGATAGGAGTCTGTGATGGAGCTTAATTCTATTTTCAGCCACAGTTCATTCAATGAGTGGAGCAATCAAGCCTGGAGGAAAAATCAAGAGAAGGAGAAACTATGTAAGCTTGTGTCTGGGGGTGGGAAGAGAGAGGGAGAGGAAGGGAAAGACAGAGGGGAAGGAGAGAGAGGAAAAATGAGACACACAGACAGACAGACAGACACACACACACGCACGCACACACACAGACTCACACACACACACACACACACACACACACACACACACACACACACAGAGATTGCATTCTTGGAGCATTTCCAATTGCAAGGAGATTTTACTGTTTTTCCCCAAATAGACTTCTATCTTCCCTTCAAATACATTTTGAACTTAAGCTAATTGAGTATGTTCCTTTAAGATACCATGATAATGTGCATTGATAATGACTATCTTGTTCTGTACAAGGCATCATTCCAACTATTTAATGTTCATTTATTTCATTAAATACATTTTAATTGTTATATCAACCCTCTCTAAAATGTGTGTCACTGCCTTCATTTTACATAGGAGGACAGAACCTCAAAAACTTAAGCACGAGGCACTGGTTAGGAACGGCATGCTCACATACTACACCTGCCCCCCCCCATATATACATTTATTTTTCTGTTCCCTTTGGCACCTCCTCACCTTCAATAGAACAGAAATGGACGTCTTTTTTAAAATATGTGTGCAAACCAGCATCAAGAATACAAGAACAATATAAGAAATGGGAAAATACAATTGAGTGAAAATCTGAAAACTCCTATGCCCCAGACCTGTATTTCTGTCCTGCACAGGGAGGGGCCTCTTTCTACCTCTACTCTCCCAGGCCTCCTCAGCAGGTCCCTGGGAACATAGTTGGAGAGGGACTAGTAAGTCTTTTCAAATGAAAGACATCAGTGAATTTACTATAAGAGTCAAAGGCAGAGGAATTAAAATCCACATAGACATTGACTGCTTTCCTTTACCCTGACTTTCAAAATTCTTTACTTCTTCACATACCTCAAAAAGCCAACTGTTGCTTGACACCCGTGGCTCACCCCTGTAAGCTTAGCTACTAAGGAGGCTGAGATCTGAGGATCACGGTTCAAAGCCAGCATGGGAGGGAAAGTCCATGAGACTCTTATCTCCAATAAACTAAAAGAAAACTGGAAGTGGCACTGTGGTTCAAGTGGTAGAGTGCCTTTATCAATTTTCCTAGGGAAAATTAATTTGTATTCCTCCAAACAGTCTGATGGTTGGCAAATGTTGTGAGCTCCCGAAGACACTCCTAGATGTCTGTCATCATTTCCAACTTCAAAACTTTTGCCTTCAATCAGGGTTTCTGAAGAACATCGATACAATCAAAGTTAATCAACACAGCTTTATTGTACTTGGTCTCATAAAAAATATAATAGCTCTACTTTCAATGAAGGAAATTAATGATCATGGCCTTGAGACATGGCCCTTCATTTGAAATGTGTGTGTTCTATTTCTGTCATAAATTTTCATGATGCTTTTTTTTCTTGAAAACAGTCCCTGAATATTCCTTCAGCAAACATTTACTGTGCAGTGTTGCAGGATACACTGAGTGTTGGGAGCCCAGAATGCCCTAAAAGTTCCACCCGCCTTATGTATTATGTACATAATAAAGTTTGAAAGTCTGGATCATTTTAGCAACTGAAGGAAAAATCATTTCTGAAAATATAAAAGTCTCTTTAGTATGAAGAATAAGCCTGAGGAACTTGTCTTCCTGGTTTCCAGCCAGGAGATCTATCTATTTAAAATCACTTAACATCAGAATATGTAAGCAAATGTTTAAGGGCATGAAATGATTACAACTAAGTATGTAGCATGCACATGTTACTTGGGTATGGTAGTTTCTATTTTATTCATAAAAATGGATTGAGAAAAAGATTATTCTCCACATGAATGACAATGTCCCCAAATTGTTTCTTTATTACCCATTCATTATAACTCTAGCTTTTGTTGGGAGATGAGATCCTTGTTCAAAAAACATAACTGAGGGCCATTGTTACATTCTTCTTTCTGTCATTGTCAAAGATGTTTCAGAGAAAAGAGACCTACAAAGATATGAGTCCTGGCACATATTGTAAATGCCAGCATTGAATGATATCCCCATGTTAAGAAAGAGAAACTTCACAAATTTTCACCCACCTGAACAACCCATCCTGTTGCTTTGCCTCTGAGCCTGGATGAGTTTTCCCATTTGTCTTTCTGTGGCACAGCTACTGTGGAAGGAATGTGTCTTTTCCTTTATTTGGCAGATTTGGAGTCCTAACTCCTCTTGCAAACATTCTGAGAAGCTTTCGCCAGGCCACAAGAAGTACAGATGAAATTTTCATCCCATACTCTCCCCTCACAGTAATCCTGTCCTGAAAAACTGCTTACTGAATAAAATGGAACAATGATTGGACAGTGATATAAACCTGAGCGAGCATTATCATACTAGTCATAACACCAGAGAGGAACAAGCAGAAGAATCATTATCTGAGTGTCACAACTATCAATTGACCTACTACACCACATGCTTAAGTGAGGCAATTAATAGATGTTTTGCTAGCTGCCAGTGGCTCATACCAGCAATCAAGCTACTCAGGAGACTGAGGTCTGAAGATTGTAGTTCAAAGCCAACCCAGGCTAGAAAGTCCATGAGATTCTTATCTCCAATCGACTACCAAAAAGCTGGAAATGGTGCTGTGGCTCAAGTGGTAGAGTGCTAGCCTTGAGCAAAGCAGCTCAGGGACAGCACTCAGGCACTCAGGCTCCAGAACCAACACACACACACACACACACACACACACACAAAGATAGATAGATGCTTCACGTTTTCCTGGCCACTTTCTTTTTTCTTATGCTTCTTTTGGTGAAGATTTTGTAAGTCAAATAATCTTGATGTCAATTAATATCTATGCTGTATTGGGCTTATTGTCCTCAGCGTCATCTTCCTTGCCTGTGGAATGAAGACATTTCTTTGCAAAATTCGTGCAGTGGGTGAATCCAGTCTTAGTGTTCAATGTACATGTGTGAAAATATCACCAGGTAAATTGGGGGTGGGGTTGAGAGAAATGGAGAAGAACGATCTAAGTGGTGACATTGATCAAGATGTACTGTACTCACAAACTGACATGTTAAATTAGAACTCCTTTGTACAAGTACTTAGGTATAATTTTTTAAGTAGAAAAAAATGAAACCAGTGCATCAGTGCAATCCATAACTCTGAGGTCTAGATTGTGCATAGCTGCCTCTTTTAAAGAATATAGGACAGAGAAGAGTGGAACAAATCATTTCCAGAATACAAGTGATCAACTCTACCACGAAGTTAACATCAATAGTGATGCTGACATACATCCTTGATTTCATGCACAGAGAACACATTTTCCCCTAACTCCCCCAGGATTGGGAACTCAGGGCCTAGATTCTGTCCCTGAACTTTCTCCTCCCTACCGCTCACCCCAAACACACAAAGCTAGTGCTTTTACACTTGAGCCATAGCTCCAATTCTGGCTCTTTTCGTTAAATGGAGATGAGTCTCATGGATTTTCTCAGCCCAGGCTGGCTTCCAATCATAATCCTCAGATCTCAGGCTTGGATTATAGGTGTGAGCGACCAGTGTCCAGCGTGAGAACACACTTTTTCTCTGTAATTCTCCTCCCCAAAACCTCATAGCCACAATCTTAAGAGAAAAGATTGAGAGCCCACAACTGAAGAATATTCTACAGAATGCCCTGTCCAATACTCCAAAAAAGGGGAGAAATGCCATCTCTTTTCCTTTGGTGAAAACAATAGATGTTTGATTATTATATGACAATAATAATAGATATTATTATAATGCTCACAATATGTATTCCCATCCCCATTGCTACCAGGCTTGGTTATATAACGTACTTTGACAAATGACATATGAGAAGTGATGACATGTATCTTTTCTGAGTTTTAGTCATGTGGTTTTCACACTGTTCTCTTCCCTTGGGATCCTCCAGCAGGCAGTCTGAATCCCAGAATGGACAGCATGCTGAGTGGCAGTGGACATGGATTAGGCTTGTAGCATGAGATAGTAATCAAAGTTGTAAGCTATTGCGTCATTGGAGTTGTTATCCCACCGTAAAATTAAGTTCACATTGAGGCCCCAGCTCTAGGTAATCTAGGCCTTTTTTGTCTCCATTCCCTCCTGTTCCCTTCTCATTTTTCCTAAATATTCTCTCTTCTACCAGCTTCTCCTCAGGTGACACCAAATCCTGAGTCTCCTTATCCTAGAAACACTTTTCAGGCTTAAGCATTGTGGCTTCCTTTCTTACATTTTCTCTTAGCTGTTTCTTCACTTTTTTCTTTCTGGAGTTTTCAGCCAGAAGCTCCCAAATGTGATGGAGCCTCAGATAAAATCCCTCTGCCACATCTCCCTTGCTTGCTTTCACTCTTCTCATGTTGGCATACTATGAAACCAGAATAAGATGAAGCTCCAGAAAACCCTTTGGATAGAAAAATAAACCACCGCATGGGAAGTGAGGGTTGTTTTAGAAGAGATTGGGAGCTGAACACAGGCAGGAAGGCTCATGGCTGCAGCCTCAGCTGTCTTCTGAATCATTGCCCAGTTTCCATCTGTCAGTCTTTTCTCCAAAGTCAATGGGGCAAATTCTGCATTTCTTACGGACTCACCCACATTCACAGACCTAGTTAGGAATCCAAAATGACTTAAAATATAGACTCTCCACATCATAGAAATCTGTACCAGAGAAAATGGGCAGAAAGAACTTCAGATAATCAGGTTCAATTCATTTTTACATGTTTATAATTTATTTTATTTTATTTTTTTGGGTCCGGTCGTGGGGCCTGAACTCTGGGCTGGGGCGCTGTCCCTCAGCTCTTCAGCTCAAGGCTAGCGCTCTACAACTTGAGCCACAGCACCACTTCTGGCTTTTTTTGTTTATGTGGTGCTGAGGAATCGAACCCAGGGCCTCATGCATGCAAGGCAAGCGTTCTACCACTGAGCCACCTTCCCAGCCCCACATGCTTATAATTTAACTGAGAGAACAATATCAAATTCACTCACCCTTCATAAAATCAAAATATCAAAGCAACTACTTTTTACAGGAAGTAAATATTCACATCATAAATCGAGTTTCTAAAGGGGTGGTGTTCTCAGAAAGTAAGGAATTAGGGCTAAGGAAACATTTCAAACACATTTCACATCAGCATCAAGATTAAATTCATTAGCACAGGCTGCAAAAGTTGCTTACTCTCAGCAGGTAAGAAACTATCATTTTTTTCTGGCCCTTAGTAAAAAAAGATGGAAGAGTTTGATTTCCTTTTTCAATTTCAATCTTCAAAGTCACATTGTCTTCTAAGGAAGTCATTTATCTCACTCACCTGAAAATACAGAATATATCTTCACAGGAGGGTCCTCTGGGCTTCAGGAAGCAAAATAGGAGGAGTGAAACAGGCTGCAAGATGCTTGCAGGAAAAGAATATGTTTGACTTCTTCCACAGCCAAGCTAGCTTTGAGCGCTTGTCCTTTCCACAACTCAGGTGGGACGGTAGTTATGTAGGAGGGGAGAAATACCATAGAGTTTCAGAAAAAGGTAAAAGAAAGGTGCATGGCTTTTCTTCTCAGAACAGAACCTTTAAATAGGATATGTTTTTTCTCTTCACAAAACACTTAATTATACAGTAATCCCCTTCACTGTATTCCCCTTCTGTAGTTAGTTACCTGTGCTCAACTCTGGTTTGAAAAGATTAAATGGAAAAAATCTCATATTTTGGAAGATATCACATTCACATAATACCTTTTTTCTTTTTTTCTTTTTTGTTTTTTTGCATATAAGGTCTCACTGTATATCTCTCTCATTATCTTCCTGCCTCAGCTTCTGTTTCCTAGGATTATATGTGTGCATTTCCACACCCATTTCACATTACATTTTTACAGCATATTGTTACAATTCTTCTATTTTATTAGTTACTGTTATTATTGTCTTACTGTACATAATTTATAACTTAAGCTTTATTGTAGCTATAATTGTCTGGGTAAAAGCATAGTATATATGGTCATCTTGGTATTTATAGGGTTGCTTCCAGAACTGATGAGCATACTAAAATCAGCATAGGCTCCAGTCCCATATAGAAAATAGCATAATATTTCATACAAAGTAAGTTACACTTTAAATCACATCAAGGTTATTTCTATTACCACCATACATATAACAGTATATAAATAGTTGCTATATTGTCTGCTTAAGGAGCAACAAACTTTTCCTATCTTAAATTTCTGGTTGGTTGAACCCCTAGATGTGGAAATTGTAGATACTGAGGGTTAACTGTATAAATTGCTTCATTGATTTCACGTGCTCACGTGGAATGCCTCTCCAGAGACTAATCAGGAACTACTATAAAGATCAAAAAGACAGAAACTTGATCTTCTTATTTTGCCATGATTACCCACTAAATAAAATATGAATAAGTTTGATTCTGTACCTCCTCCTCCTCCTCCTCCGCCTCCTCCTCCGCCTCCTCTCCTCCTCCTCCTCCTCCTCCTCCTCCTCCTCCTCCTCCTCCTCCTCCTCCTCCTCCTCCTCCTCCTCCTCCTCCTCATCCTCCTCATCCTCCGCCTCCTCCTCCTCCTCCTCCTCCTCATCCTCCGCCTCCTCCTCCTCCTCCTCCTCCTCCTCCTCCTCCTCCTCCTCCTCCTCCTCCTCCTCCTCCTCCTCCTCCTCCTCCTCCTCCTCCTCCTCCTTCTTCTTCTTCTTCTTCTTCTTCTTCTTCTTCTTCTTCTTCTTCTTCTTCTTCTTCTTCTTCTTCTTCTTCTTCTTCTTCTTCTTCTTCTTCTTCTTCTTCTTCTTCTTCTTCTTCCTTGCACATGCTAGGCTTGGTATCTACCACAGTTCTAGAGCTTCTAAAAAGCTAGTTTGAGAATTTCACAATTTTTAATAATCAACACCAATTTCCGTTTTCTTTCCTAGGCTCCAAAACAGGGGAATGTGGGGGAGGCATAAATGGGACAGTCATCTAGGGAAAACTTTGCTGACTATCATATTTTAATTTTTTGTTCAGTTGGAATTTAAAAAATATATAACCATATAATTTAAGTCCTATTTTAAAAATTTCTTCATAGGAACAAAGACCAACTAAACAATTTTTGTCCTTTTTATGTATAAAGCTCACAATGTTGTCTCTGTAATAATTTTTAAAACATTCTTTTGAATATGACTTCTACCATCTCCTTGGAGGCGAAGCTGAATTCTACATATTAAATATTCTAGTCAATAACTAGGAAATATAAATCAATAGAAACAATTAAAATATGTCAAACACAATAAAAAGAACAATTATCCATCAAACAGATGCTTATCATCTTGACAGTTTGGGAACAACAGTTTCAGAATGTACAGAAATACTGAAAGAACATCTTTTAATTCATAAGAAAGGGGAAAATACTTAAAATATTAAAAACAAACATGCAGCAATAGATAATGCCTGTAATCCTAGATGCTCTGGAAGCTAAGATCTGAGTATCATAGTTCAAATCCATCCAGGGAAAGAAAGTCCTGTGAGACTCATCTCCAATTAATTACCAAAATGCCAGAAGGGGAGGTGTGGCTCAAGTGAAAAAGCACTAGTCTTGAGCAAAAAAGCTCAGGGGCAGTGTTTAGACCTGATTTTAAGCCCAAAGACCAGCGTGCATGTGCCCATACACACACACACACACACACACACACACACACACACACACACACACACACACACACACACACACACACACACACACACACACATTATTGAAAGACAAATACCAATGCTTTTCCTAATGTATTGTTTCACATTGTAATAGGACTTAAGGCATTAGTGGGTCTAGATTCCTACTATAGTATATATGTTTGAATAGGTTATTCAGAGAAAACTTTATTTGGAAAACTCTAATACTCAAATTGTAGCTTATTTTTTAAAATATGGGCGATGGACCAAGTATATTAATGACCAGGTATAGTTATAAGGGATAAAACTCTGGCTTGATTTTAACATCATTATTTTATTTTTTTAACAATGGAAGAAAGATATTTGACTTGAAAGAGACACAGGATGAGACTCAGAAGAGATGGTGAGTCCATTCTTTGTAGAAATGGGCACATCAGACTTTTGAAGATATTATTCATTTTTTGGCATAAGACTTGATTATTCAAGTATGTGCAGTTACTAGATAAATAACTTAATATGGAAATAATAAATAAGTGTTATCAGTGCATACAAAACAATTGGTTCTGAACATCTATATTATGCAATGATTTGTACTGTTCATGTCACAGAACTGACTTAGAAGGCTGATTTAAATCAAATATATATATTTGGTCAGCGTTAAATCCTCTTTTCCAAATTCTGCCTCCTCGAAAAAAAAAAGGATATTACCTATTTTATCAGTAATCAGGAATAGTAAGTTATTTTAAGTATTTATATATTTTATCCAAGTATGATCCTCCAATTTATCATTCCAGGTGCTAGAGTCTAACCATCATGGTGATGGATAGTCACATCCTAATGGAGAAATATGTAGCTTGCCCTGCTTGCATGCTCCCCAACCTTCCCTTCCATGGCTCTATATTTACATTTAGTAAAATTCACTCATCTAATAAAGTCAAGGACAATGGCAGCTCCTCCTTGAAGATTCTTCTGTCAAGAATAAGCAATCAATCATTAATTTGATAATATTTCATTATAATGCAGTCAAATATAGAAATTTTGGAGCTTTTTTTCCATGAAATTTACTTCATGTGATTGTTGATTTATAGTTGGTGGTATTGGACTTAAAACAACGTACGAGTTTCAAAGATTTAAATAAAAAGTTGCACATTGCCTTGTCTAGTGACAAATTAAAGAGAGAATTCTAGGTTCTTATATTCATCCCAGTGTGCTTTTGTTTCCTTGCTGGCTTTTTTCCTACAGTGATGACCAATTTCATTATTTGGCATAGCAAAGTTTTCTCATTTTTGTAGTCCTGATTTTATCATAGGTGTTATTTTCCTAAGCATTCTGCCCATGATAAATTAATCTATTATTATAATCACATCTTAGAACATTCATATTCAGTAATTATTCTTATATTCCTTAATAACATCTCATTATATTTTAAAAATTGTATTAATTTATATAGTCAGCAGTAGGGCTGAACTCAAGGTCTGACTGCTGTCTCCTAGCTTTGTTGCTCAAGGTTAGTACTAGATCACTTCTAGATGTTTGGTGGTTAATTGGACATGAAAGTCTCATGGACTTTCCTGCCCAGGCAGGCTCTGAACTGTGATCCTCCTGAGTAGCTAACATAACAGATGTGAGCCACCAGTCCACAGTATATATAGCACATTACTTTTAACAATAGAAGAAAGTAATTTTACTATAGAAATTTTGTCTTTAGGAGAATTCTTTCAATGTTTGATACAAACTTTTACATGTTTAAATATTATTTTGGTATCACTGTTGCTTTTTATAATTTTTCCACTTTGTATTTGCCTGTATTATTTGTACATAGACTTTTTCACTGTTATTCATACATACTATATAACTCTATCACAATTCATCCCCTTTATCACTTTCTCTCTTTTCTACTTCCCTCTTCTTGATACAATTTCAACAGGTTTTATTGTACTCTTCTTACACACACACAATATGAACAGAATATGTAGAAGATAATACTGCACCCTCCCCCTCCATGCCCTCTTGTTTTATCTTCTCCCCTTCCACTGGTACCTCCCCTCAAACAGGTTCTGTTCTGTTTTATATTTCTGTCTTTCATTTTTACAGCTAGATACTGCATACAAGCAAAAACATATAATATTTTACTTTCTCAGCATATTTACTTTTGCTTAATATAATGGTATCTAGTTCTATCCATTTTGCCATCAATGACATATTTTATTGCTATGTATAGTTGAAAACTCCATTGTGGATATATTTCAAATTTTCTCATGAATTTTATTTATATATGTATATATATATATATATATATTGGGTCAGTCATGGGGCTTGAACTCTAGGTCTGGGAGCTGTCCATGAGCTCTTCAGCTCAAGGCGAACGTTCTACCACATAAGCCACAGTGCCACTTTTGGTTTTCTGGTGGGTAATTGGAGATAAGAATCTCAAGGACTTTCCTCATATTTTATCCTAGGATTACAGGTGTGAGCCATGGGCGGCTAGCTTAATTTTATATTTTATATATTTATCTATTTGTGTGCAATACTGGTGTTTGAACTTAAGGGCTTTCATTCTTGCTTGACCATTTTGCGTTGCTCACAACTGGTGCTCTACCACTTAAGACATGCATCCAGTACTAGGTTTCTGCTGGTTAGTTGTAGAAAAAGATCTCTCAGATTTGTATCCCTGGTCTGGTTCTGAACCACAATCCTCAGATCTCAGTCTCTTGAGTAGCTAGTATTATGGGCATGAGCCTCAGGCAGCCAGAATAACTTTTATTTTTTATAAGTAGATTGCTTAAGATGTTGGCTTGGGTTTCCTGAGAGAAATTCATGTTTAATTTCTTGTTTCTTTTAAGGTTATCAAATGAATATCTTTAAATTTGCAAGATGTTATTATGTCAAATATGAAATAATATTTTTATGTTACTAGGTGGCACCAAGTTTCCTTTTAGATAGAAAATATTTGGCTGGCTTCCAACCAAAATCTTTACATCTCAGCTTCCTGAGTACCTAGGATTGTAGGCACTGGTCACCTCTCCTGGCTGAGACAAATATTTTTGGTAAGGAAAATCACTGTGATGTGGAACATGAGACATGATGAATATAGACTAAACAGGAATATTTTGAAAGCTTTAACAAAACTGAAGTTATCACAAATTTGCAGGCTTCAGTGAGGAGAAAAATGACAAAGAAGTTACAGAAGCAGAGAATTGGAGACTAAAGAAAAGTTAGTGAATAATTCCTTGTTAGCAGAACTACTGATGATTTCTTTTTAGAAAACTTCAGCTTGATATACTGGTACATGCCTATAATTCTAATTAATTATGAGATAAACACTGGATGTTTGCTGTTGGTATGGTAAAAATATAATACTGAAACTCAAATCTCTAAAGCAAACTGGTGCCATATGTTGATAAGAGAGGCAGAAGTTGGAGGACCACTGTTTGAGGCAGTTAATATGAGACTATCTGAAAAGCAAACTAAAGCTAAACAAAG
Source organism: Dipodomys merriami (assembly GCF_024711535.1). NCBI lineage: Eukaryota > Metazoa > Chordata > Mammalia > Rodentia > Heteromyidae > Dipodomys > Dipodomys merriami. The sequence goes on along the minus strand of NW_027204426.1, from coordinate 1,351,914 downwards.
TGCTAGGGGTATGGATCAAGAGCAATTATCCAGCAAGTTTGAGGCCCTGAATTCCATACCTTCTACTGAGAACAAAAGACAAGGAAAAGGAAAAAGGTTCTTGTTACAATTTTCAAGATATTTTCTGTGCAATTTTCTGCTATAATTTCCTTCTTCAATTGCCGTAAAATTTTGAGAAGTCACTTACACAAATGACTACCATTATTTGTGGAAATCAAGGGAAAGTCTTTGCAACCAGTTTTGTAAGACAGAACAACTTTGTAAAATTGAATTCAATGAGATGAAAATGAGAGGTAATGGTTTCATGAAAATGCACTTAATAGCTATGTGTCAGAAGGTGAGGAGCTCATTAAGAGGATTTACTTCCTAAAAGAACAGGAGGATTGAGTTGATTTTATATTAATTTTTAAAAATAGGTTAAATTTGGTTGGTATTTTAACACCTTTAAACAAGGTGTTAAGCCAGTAAAATTATTGTTGAGATTTTTATAAAAGCTATAAGACAATTGTTACATAGATTTTTAGAGAAGCTATTCAACAATTGTTGGATAAATCCCAACAATGCAAATATGTGTTCTCTGTCATCTGGTGGTGTTACATACCTCATCATCTAAGGTTGGGAGAATATTATCTTCATTTTCAGAATACAGAAATGGAGGCAAGAAGAAAGGTGGTGTATTTCTGAAGGCTGATGTGTAAATTACAATTGAGAATGAGCAGAAACCAGAATCCATGAACAGAAACCAGAATACATGGCTCAAATTCAATTCATTATTTGCAAACCTCGTGACTATACTAATATCTGAAACTCTTCTGCTGGCTGGGTAACATGGAACTGTTTCTTAGAATTGTCATGTGTTGTTTTTGGTAAAAAGCTAAAAATATTGGTGCTTTATAAAATTAAAGAATATGCCTTTTGTAAAGTGTTATGCACAGAATATGAAACAAGAATTCCATGAACTCTGAAGTTCTTTATGCAGTTTTTCTTAAAATTATTCTTTGAAGAATCAAGATAGTGAAATTATTCACATTCCTTTCATTCCAGAAAGCATTATCTGAACACATTTGAGAAGAATTTCTACAACAGTCTTATAATATATGGGCTTTTGGTGTACTTATTTGTCTTCTCTCTGTATCTTCTTAATGGGGTTATTATTATCTTATTCATGGGTTTAAGAGTCCTTTATATATTATGAATAAAGCAATTTGTCAAGATCTTTATATTTTGTTTCATTAGCAAAAATGCCTGCTATGTGATTGAACAGAAATTAATGACATCTTTGCCTGATTTCTGAGCAACTAGGAATTCTTTCATTCTAATTCAGTACTCTTTATCAGGTCAAGAAAGTTCCCATGTAATAATTTTGACAAATTTTTACCATTCTGATATTTTGAACAGGACAGAATTATTTTAGCGTCACAGCAGGGAATTCCCCTGTGACATGTCTCCTCTACAGGCATGGAATCCCCATTTGCAAACTGCTGATCATACTGGAAGCAAATTTTTGCTTGTTAGGAATATCGAATTTTTGGCCTATGTACTCAGGATTTTTTTTCCAGAAAACATAAATCCACACATAGATATTAGTCATAGCTACTTGAATTGGAATTAGTAATATTTTTATTCTTGATGTGCCACATCTCTATATAAAACTATGAAAAACACAGTTTGTAACAGAATAAACATGAGTATATCACTTAGAATCTGGGTATGGTTAGTAAACTCTAGGGGATTTTCTAATAGCTTTCAGACTTTTCATAAACATAAATAAAATGAGATGGTTTATACCTATTATCCTAGCTTCTTTGAAAATGGACATGTGGATAGTGGGAGTTCAGGGTTAAGCTGGAAAACATACGAGACCTCCATCTCAGTCAATAAAAGCGGGGTGTGCCAATGTGTGGGTGTTATCCTACCTGTGTTGGACATCCAACTAGGAAGTTTACTATCCAGGTAGCCTAGGAATAAACAAATGCAAGACTCTACCTCAAAAATAACCAAAGCAAAAATTGCTGGATGTGGTATGATTCAAGGGGTAAGGTGCCTGCCTGGCAAATGCAAGGCTCTGAATTCAAACCCAAGTACCTACCAAAAAATGAAAAGTAAATAATATGAAATAATTCTCTAAATAACTACTCACTTAGTGTAATTATCTTATGTATTCTCCAAATAATCTTGTAGTGAAGGCATAGAATTGAATAAGCCAGATCAATATAATACTCCAAAATCATAGAGTGGCCCAGAGGTCAGCTTTATGATCATTCAATGTCTGGATCTTCCTGTTCTTAGATCCACAATCTTATGGGGGGGGGAACGAATGTATTTATTTACATTTATTTACACCCTTCATCCAGTTTCACATGTTGAAATCCTATCTCAAATGTAATGTTACAGAAGTGGGCTTTTGTGTGTATGTGGATGTTAATTAAGTCTTGGAGGCAAGCCTTCATGAATGGGATTTAAATAAACAAAACCAAAGAGATTTCACTCCTGATCTTTAATACAGTGCATCACTCAGAAAAAAAAATACTAACTATGCTGGCATTGCAAACTTGGACCTCCAGGCTCCAGAATGTAAAAATAAATTTAGTGTTTATAACCAATTCAGTGTCTGGTAATGTGTCATCATAAGTCAAAAGGATGAACAGTAAGCCAGCTGAAAAGGACTGTTGTGGTTTCTCTACCAAATTTCCAGAGTCCCTGTGATACTGAAAAATGTTAAGGCTCCTTAGGGAAAATGTTTTAAAACTGCCTTCTTGTCCAACTCTGACTTCACAAATTTTGGAATATAAAGAATGACATCAAGTGCCCAAGATACCTAAGACAGGACACTTGATCCTCGTCTGCTTTGGTCTTCAGCACCTGGTACAAATTTACACTATATAAACAAGTCAACTAAAGGCAGTTATAATACATTTTAAAATGCATAGCCAGAAAACACTTTATAAACACTCTCTCATTATAGTCTCATTGGCTCCCATGTCCAAAATAGGAAACCAAGGCTTAAAGAGAGGTAGGTAATTTACCCAAATTTGCAAAATTGATATATTTGTATCCATACTTAGGCTGATATACCATATGCATTTGTTTTTCTGCAGAAATAAAAGGCTCACGAACTTTTTTTCCATGTTCTAAACTCATATGCACTACCGTGATATCTCTATCCTGGCTGCCCCCAAGTCATATCAGCTGAAGTTGATACATCTCTACCCACTCAAACACAAATAGATAAGAATTGGGCAACTGTACTTTTAAATCCCTATGCAGTAATAATGTGTATTTAACAGTATGAAATCCTGGGCTAGAAAATAAAACTTCTATGATGGTGCTAGGCCCACCTCACATATCTTTCTTTGTCTCTTCCTTCCTTCCTTTTTAGGGCTTGGGATTGAACGCACGGCCTTGTGCATATTAAGCAATTGCAACAAAACTAAGTTACATGGCCATTTCAATCGCTCCAATTTGATTCACTGCTACCCTGTTCCTGATACTTTGTATTACTTGGTCATAGTATTTGGAGACTACTAAACTTCATAAGCATTTCATCTTTTTTACTCCCTTCCCATGTATCAAGACACTGTGCAAGAAAGAATTTCCTGACCTCCCCAGACAGAGTTCATGGATCATCATCAGGTTCTATTTTACCATGCATAGCACTCTTTTTTTATTATTACATTTATAATAACAACTCACTTAAATAATTGTTCTCTTCTTCAGACCATTGGTAGACGATTGTTCAATCCTATATTTTATATAACCAGGAATAGAAATTTTCTTGTCATGTTTTCCTCTTTTTGACTTGGTAAAATTTTCCTGATTTTGTAGAACTGTTTATTCTCCATGAATATTGTTTCAGGACATTTCTGCATAATGTCTATAATAAAATTAAGAAATTTCCAGCCAAAGAAGACAACTCAGCATTCTAGATGTTAATGACTGTACTCTGGGTTCCTGTGCACTGGGCACTGCATTTGGCATCTCAGTTTTACAACAATGGACAATCTATATTGAAAGTTGCTTTTTTTTGGTTTCCTATTTTGTGCCATATGAAGTATTTAAGGTGTATAGCCAGTTAATTGTGGAAGTATGAGCTGGTAATCTTTTCAAAAAATTTTTGTAAAGATACTGTATAGAGTTGTTACAATTACATGAGTAAAGTAATGAGTACATTTCCTATTGAGCATTGTTACCCCCTCCTTTGTTTCCCCCCTAAATTCCCTTCCTTCTCTATTTCCCAACTCCTCTTTCCCCCTACTTTCGAAGATGTGAAGTTCGTTTTCAACATAGTGTCTTGTACATGCCATTGTTACAATGGATCAAACTGAATCCTTGTCTCAGCATTTTGTTATTTCCCTGCCCCTCCCCAAATTAGAAAAATGTATATACAAGATGGGGTCATATGAGCTGGTAATCTTTAGCCTTCAAATCTTAAAACAAAAACAAGCAATGCATGAAAAAAATTGTTCATAATGGAAATCTCAGCCTCCTGATTGATGCTCTGATTCTTCCATTAAAGTATAATCTTGTTAGAATCAAGTTCCAGGCTAAAATGTAAATACCCAGGGAAATGATGACATTAAGTTGCTAATAGTTAATTATGCCTTCCTATTAATGAAATAATTTGGAAAATGTTTTTTAAAAAACTGGATGATAGAAAGAAGGATTTTAGAAAAAGGCATTACAGTGGGTAAGGTGTGTAAAATTGTACAAAACTGGAACTACATGCTGGGAAAAGAACAACTTCACAGAGAGGGGTAACTTATTTTTTTAGATGAGGCAAGTTAAGATGGATTATTATGTAAGAAGAAAGTTTCTATTTGTTTTTTTCTAACAACTAGCAGAGACTTATCTGTTTATAAAAAATAAATACTAGAATGAAAAATTCAAAAGACCTTTAATGATGCATTTAATATTTTGGAGACAACAAAGATTTTCAGAGTAGAGACAGTTCAATAAACTATGGTATTTATAAGCACTGGACTCCCATGTAATCATTATAAGTGATGTTCTTAGAACAGTGCAATTTCTTAGGATGTTATTAGATAGGAAATATATGCATGATATAATGCGATGTAGACTCACACCTGTAATCCTACCTACTCATAGGGGTGAGATTTGAGGATCATGGTTCACAGCCAGCCCCCATAGGAAAATCCATTTAACCATCAAAATGCCAATAGTGGAGCTGTGGCTAACCTTGGGGGAAAAAAGTAAAGCCGAGAATAATACGCAGGCACTGAATTCAAGTTCCAGTTTTGGCAACAAACAAATGAATAATCAAACAAATATATCACCCCAAAGTTATATGAAAATATGTATATGCATATATGCATGGCAGAAGGTCTAACCGTAGTGTTCCAATATTCACCTTGTAGAAGTCCAAAATGGGAACAACATAAACATTTACTTAAAGAAAATCAAAAGTGACAATATGTTGGAAATGATCTTTACAACTTGGGGGGCATTGAGAAAGGGAGGAAAAAGGGAAGAAAAATAAAGGAGGGGGTAAAAAGTTAGACAAGAAATGTAATCATTACCTTACTTATGTAACTGTGACCCCTCTCTACATCACCTTGACAATAAAATTAAAATGAAAAAAACTAAAAAAAAAGACAACCAAAAGCTTTTACTTATGTTATTCTATTTAAAAGTATATTTTAAAAGAATTATTGGCATGTTTTAAAGTTCTAATGCATTGCCCTACTCTACTGGATTATACTGGAATATGGAGAGAATTATTTACACATGAGTCCATAAGTAAGGACCCCAATGTGATTGTTTCTAACGTATTTATAAGATGATTTATTTGTTGCTTTGTATGTCCCTCCCCCATGGTATAACCCCTGCTTTCACTGTATTTGATGTTGTTATAATTTATGGGGGGGAAGGGAAAAAACAAATCGTTTAAATAAGGATACAGGTGGACCCATTGCAACAATGAGATGTACAAGCTGTTATGTCTAAAAATGAACTTTACAACCTCTGCAAGGGGTGGGGGAGGGGGCCCGGAATGGGAAGGGATGGGAAGGGGAAACAAAGGAGGAGGCAACCTTGCTTGATAAGAAATATACTCATTATCTTGCCCATGTAATTGTAACCCCTCTGTACGGTATTTTCACAATACATTTTTTAATTAAAACAAAGAATTCCACAAAGAAATGCCAACGTGGACCAAAGGGTCCTACCCATAATACCTTGCTTCTACAGCAAATCACACAATCCCCCAATCCACATAATGTGATCATTTAAAGGCGATTGATGAATCAACTTCTCCATTTGTAGAAATACATACCTGTGACAAGGATGGAAAAGGCACCGAAAGCCAAAATGAATGTTACACAATTTTGTGGAAGATTCCATAGATAAAGGAATGTGTCCCACACATTTCCAACTCTCAGTCTGGGAAAGTCAGTCATCCTTACCATACTAATAAAAACACAAAAATGCTAACTGTGGGATTCAAAAAGATTGCATGAGAATATGTGTTCATTGTGACAGCACAGTAACTTCAGTGCAAATTACTGTGTCTCTCTTTCCTTGCCTTATTCCCAACTCATTCTTCAATTCTGAAGGGGAGATTCTGGGGAGCCAGTTCTCTTTGCTCCAATAATTAATGAAAGGAAACAGGTTATTGGAGATAAAATTTCTACACATAGTTCTTGGAATCTCATTCTTTATTAAGCTTACTGAGTACTAATGGGATTATAAAACACAAGAACGTCTTAATTTTTCCACTAATTTTTTAAATGCCTCTTGTAAGAAGAATCAAAATTAACGAAAGAAACACCTCAGAAACCTTATAAAGATATTTGTGGTGTATGGATGCCAGGAAAATTAGAAATGTCACATGTAAATACCAAATGATATTTACAAAGCACAAACCCTAATTCTTCTGTGAGCTAATGTGATAATTACACATTTAAACTTTCCAACAAAATCACCATTGAGAATACCACAGCCAATTTCAATCACAAAAGAAAAGCTGCAAAGAATTGCTAAAATTTTCACCTATTCATTCCTAAAGTTGAGACAGTTGACTCTGCTGCTGTTGACTGTTTGATCCTTTTCCTCCTCACAAATAAATGTGCCTATGTAGAACAATTTATATCTATACATTAAGTTAATGGGTGTCTAGCCTTTCTAGTCTGATCTTCAGTCTGAGTAGAAACGATGGAGCATAAGTAGTTTATGAACATGGACCATCCCATAACAAGCAGAAACACGCTCTAAACCAATTCTAACAGAAACATCTGTGATAATGGAAATATTCTATATATACATTCTCTAACAGAGTAGCCACTGACTATATATGGCTACTCCATCTCAAATATGAATAGTGTCTGAGAAATTAATTCTTCCAATTTCAGTTAAATGAAATTTTTTTTAATTTTAATTTTTTATTGTGAAAATACTGCACAGAGGGGTTACAATTACTTGGGCAAGATAGTGAGTACATTTCTTATCAAGCATTGTACCCTCCTCCTTTGTTTACCCTTCCCATCCCTTCCCATCTTTCCTCCCCCCACCCCATCCCACCCCCACAAGTTGTAAAGTTCGTTTTCGACATGACAACTTGTACTTCTCATTGTTGCAACAGGTCCACCTGTATCCTTATTTAAACGACTTATTTTTCCCCTTCCCCTCCACAAATTATACCGACATCAAATACAGTGAAAGCACGGTTTATCCTGTAGGGGAGGGACATACAAAGCAACAAAGAAACAAATGCGTTAGAAACAAATGCATGAAAGACAAAAACATTTAAAATACATATTTTAGGGTTAATTTTCCTAACATCACATTATCTGAACTTTTCTGCTTGACTCATACATATACTAAATAATGCAAATAAGGGAAATCATGGGACCTATGTTTGTTTGGGCTTGGCTTACTTCACTTAATATAATGTTTTCCAAGTTTTTACATTTCCTAACAAATGGGGTAATGTCATTCTTTCTGATGGAGACATAGAATTCCATTTTGTATATATATATACCACATTTACTTGATCCATTCATCTACTGAGGGGCATCGGGGTTGGTTCCAGATATCAGCTATGGTAAATAATGCTGCAATAAACATAGTTGTGCTGGTAGCTTTAGTGTGGTCTTGTTTGTAAACATTTGGGTAAATGCCCAAAAGGGGGACTGCTCGGTCACAGTGGAGATCTATGTGAAGTCTTTTGAGGAACCTCCATACTACTTTCCAAAGTGGTTGAACAAGTTTACACTCCAACCAACAATGAAATAAGGTTCCCTTCTGTCCACATCCCCTCCAGCAACTGTTCTTATTAGACTTCTTGATTTATGCCATTCTAACTGGGGTGAGGTTGTATCTCAATGTTGTTTTGATTTGCATTTCTTTTATGGCTAGGGAGGTTCAACATTTCTTCATGTGTCTATTGGTCATCCTTCTTTCTTCTTCAGAGAAGTTTCTCTTTAAGTAATTAGCCCCCTTATTTACTGGGCAGTTGTTTCTTTGAGGATTTGTTGTTGGGGAATTTAATTTTTTGAGTTCCAAGTGTATTTTAGATATGAGACCCTTGTCTGTTGTATGGCTAGTAAAGATCTCCCAATCCGTGGGCTTTCTATTGATCTTGCTAGCTATGTCCGTTGCCATGCAGAAGCTCTGCAATTTCATGAAATCCCAATATCCCAATTGTCCAAACTTTCTTTGATTTGTTGTGTTTCCAGGCCTCTATTAAGAAAATTTCGGCCTGCACCAAGGAGAACTAGGATTTCTTCTATTCCATCCTGAAATGTTTTCGTTGTGTCTGCTTTGACTCCGAGGTCTTTGATCCATTTGGGGTTGATTGTGGTGCAGGGTGATATACAAGGGTCTAGCTTTAGTTTTCTACAAGTAGTTAACCAATTTTGCCAGCACCATTTGCTGAAGAGGCTGTCTTTCTTCCATTCTATTTTTTTTAGCTCTCTTATCAAAGATTAGATGGTTATAGGTCTGTACGTTCACTACTGGGTTTTCAATTCTATTCCATTGGTCCTGAGGTCTCTTCTTGTGCCAGTACCAAGCTCTTTTGACTACTATGGCTTTATAGTAGAGTTTGAAATTTGGTATTGATGTTCCTCCAGTAGTGTTCTTTCCGTTGAGGAGCGTTTTTGCTATTCAGAGTGTTTTATTGTTCCATATGAAATTTTGGATTGCCTCTTCTATTTCCTTGAAGAATGAGGTTGGAATTTTGATAGGTATCGCAGTGAATTTGTAGAGAGCCTTTCCAATCCAGGAGCATAGGAGTTTTTCCCATTTTCTAAGTTCTGTTTTGATTTCCTTTTTCAAGTTTTTTAAGTTTTCATCATAGAGGTCCTTCACTTCTTTGGTTAAGTTAATTCCTAGGTATTTTATTTTTTGTGGGGTTATTACAAATGGAGTTGCTTTCCTAAATTCAGCCGCACTTTGCTCATTGTTCTCATATAGAAAAGCCATTGATTTGGGGGGTTAATTTTGTACCCTGCCACTTTGCCAAAATTTTGAATCAGCTTGAGTAATTTGGGAATGGCGTCTATGGGATTCTTTAAATACAGGATCATATCATCTGGGAAGAGAGAGTTTTTTTCTTCTTTCTCTCTTTGGATCCCCTTTATGTCTGCATCTTGTCTTATTGCTGTAGCTATGCATTCTAACACTAGGTGGAAGAGAAGTGGAGAGAGTGAACATCCTTGTCTTGTTCCTGAGTTATGAGGAAATGGCTTTAGTTTTTCACCAGTAAGTATAATGCTGGCTGTAAGTTTGTAATATACATCCTTTATTGTATTGAGGAATGTTCTATGGAATCCTAATTTTTCCAGAATCTTCATTATAAAGGGGTGTTGGATCTAGTCGAATGGTTTTTCTGCATCTATTGAGAAAACCATGTGGTTCTTATCTTTGTTCCTGTTGATGTGATGAATAATAAAAATTGATTTGCACATATTGAACAAGCTTTGCATCCCTGAAAAGAACCCTGTTGATCATGGTGTATGATTTTTTGAATGAATTGTTGAAGTCGATTGGCCAAAATTTGGTTGAGAATTTTTGCATCAATGTTCATCAAAGAAATGGGTCTATAGTTCTCTTTCTTTGATGAGTCCCTGCCTGGTTTTGGGATGAGGGTTATGATGAATTCATAGACTGTGTTTGGTAGTGAACTTTCTCTTTCAATTTCATTGAAGAGTTGGAGGAGTATTCGTGTGAGCTCTGCAATAAAGGCCTTGCAGAATTCCGCTGTAAAACCGTCTGGTCCTTGACTTTTCTTAGCTGGGAGGTCTCTTATTGCTGTTTCTATTTCAATGCTTGATATGGGCCTGTTAAGATGGTTTAACTCATCTTGGTTTAGTTTTGGCATGTCAATATTTGCTAGGAAAAGGGCCATTTCTGCCAAGTTCTCAAACTTATTAACATAAAGTTTGAGAAGTATTCCCTTAAAATTTTCTGAATATTGGTGGTTTCCGTGGTGATGTTTCCATTCTCATCTCTGAGTTTTTTTATTTAGGTGTGTTCTCTTCTTTTTTTGATAAGATTTGCTAAGGGTCTGTCAATTTTGTTAATTTTTTGAAGAACCAACTCTTTGTTTTGTTGATTTTTTTCTATAGTTTGTTTTGGATTCTAATTCATTTAATTCTGATTTAATGTTAATTTTTTCTTTCCGTCTACTGGATTGGGGTTTATCTTGCTGCTCTTTTTCAAGGAAGTTCAGATGTCTCATTAAATTTTTGGTTTCAGATCTCTCCAATTTGTTGAGGTAGGAACTCAGAGCTATAAACTTGCCTCTGAGTACTGCCTTTCCTATGTCCCAGAGGATCTAGTAATTTGTGTGCTCAGTTTTTTTAATAGCATGAACACTTGAATTTCTTTTCTAATCTCTTCCATGACCCACTCGTGATTCAGCAGTGTGTTGTTCAGCCTCCATGTGTTACCAGACTTTCTTTGGTGGCTTTTGGTGTTGAGTTCTAATTTTATTCCCTTGTGGTCTGACAGAATGCAAGGTATAATTTCAATGTGTCTCAATTTGGACAATTTTGCTTTGTGGCCTAAAATGTGGTCTATTTTAGAAAATGTTCCATGTGTATTCTGATGCTGTTGGGTAAAATATTTGGTAGATGTCTGTTAAATCTAGTTGATCTATGCAGTTGTTTAGATCTGCGGTTTCTCTGTTGAGTTTTTGCGGAGGTGATCTATCTAGTGGGGAGAATGGTATGTTAAAATCCCCAACAATTAATGTCTTTGGATCTATGTGGGATTTGAGGGAAAGTAGTGTTTCTTGGATAAATTTGTGAGCTCCGTTGTTTGGCAAATAGATATTTAGAATTGTAATATCCTCCTAAAGGAGAGAAACCTTAATTAGTATGTAGGGACCTTCTTTATCTCTTCTCACAAATTTTAATTTGAAGTCTATTTTTTCTGATATTAGGATTGCAACTCCCGCCTGTTTATGGGGGCCATTTGCTTGGTAGATTTTGTTCCAACCTTTAACATTGAAAATGTTTTTGTTTTTACGGGCAAGATGTGATTCCTGAAGGCAGCATATATAAGGATCTTGTTTTTTAATCCAACTAGACAGTCTATGTCCCTTAATTGGAGAGTTAAGTCCGTTAATGTTAAGAGATAGTACTGAGAGGTATTTGGGAGTTCCACCTTCTTGGTGGCTGCGAAAACTGGGTTCTTCCTATGGTTCTTGGATTCTCAGTTTGGGTGCAGTTTCTTGGCCTCTATTGTGGTCTTGTTGGTTTTCTATGTGTAAGACATCTTTAAGAATCTTTTGCAGGGTTGGTTTGGTGGAGATCTATTGTTTCAATTTTTCTTTGCTATGGAAGGTTTTTATTTGGCTTTCAGTAATGAAGGAGAGTTTAGCTCGGTAGAGTATTCTTGATTGATAGTGATTTGTTTTTAGTGCATGGCATACATCATTCCAGGCTCTTCTTGCTTTGATTGTCACTGCTGAGATATCTGAGGTGATTCTAATTGGTTTCCCTTTATATGTCATTAATGTTTTCTCCTTGACAGCTTTAAGGATCTTTTCCTTGGTCTGAATTGATCCTATGTGGATTATAATTTGACAGTGGGATGTCTTATTCTGGTCTGGCCTATTTGGAGTTCTAAAAGCTTCTTGTATGTGAATAGGCCTATCTTTTTGCATGTTTGGGAAGTTCTCTGCTAGGATCCTGTTAAACAAATTTCCTTCACCATTAACTTCTGTTTCTAGGTGCTCCTCTACAACCATTACTCTTAGATTAGGCCTTCTGATGGTGTCTTCCAAGTGTTGGATAGATCTCTCATATTTCTTGGATTTCTCTTGGATGGTTGTATGTTCTTTCTCTATAATGTTTAGGCTCTCTTCACTCCCCGAGATTCCATCTTCTGCATGGTCTGACCTCCTGTCGAGACTTTCTACTTTGTTTTTTATTTTTTTCCTTCTAGTTGGTCAGCTTTGATGGCTTCAAATTCTTTGTTGAAGCTTTGTTTTAGATCTTGTATGAAGTTCTTTACTTCCTTAATTTGGTGCTCAGTGTTTATTCTCAAATCACTTAGTTGATTGGTTATGGTTTCCTTGGACTCCCATTCCTTCTGTTTTTTTTCTATTCAGCATTCCCTTTGTGGGCTCCCTGACTTCCTTCAGCTCTTTGTTAATGGATTCCCTGAATGCCTTTAGTGATCTTTCTGTATTCTCATCCTGCTCTCTCAATTCCTGTATTACTCTTTGATTAGCTTCCTCCGGTTCATGCGATTCCTGTAGTTCTCTTTGAGTGTTCTCAGCCTGCTCACGCCATTCCTGCCTTTCCCTTTGAGTATTCTCAAGCTGCTCATGCAAATCCTGTATCAGTTTTTGAGTACCTTCCTCACGCTTATGATATTCCTGTATAAACTTTTGGATTGCCTCCACTCTCTCCCTATCCTGCTCATACAAAATTTTTGGAATGTTTTCAATCTTTTCATTTTTCATGTTTGCCAGCAGTGTTCGTAGAGCTATTTGGGAACTCTCTTCTGGATTATTCATTATCTGTTATCTGTTCTGTCCCCTGATTATCATGAGTGGGATTTGAGATACCGGGACTTGCAATTTTTCTTGTGTTTTTCTGGCTAACTCTGCCGATTTGGGATGAAATTAACACCAGTTTTGTGCTAGAACACTATCTTAAGGCAAGCATCAACCAAAGTCTATATTTGCACAGTCAGTAGTCTGCAGATACAATCTAGTTCAACAGATACATCTATTCAACATCAAACAACTATATATTAATGGGCTACGAACCACAAAGAAGAATTTGGAAGACCACAAATTATTAGGTTTAGGAAGAGTTGTGGGTAAAAAATAGGAAGAGTGATGTGGGATGGCACAGTGAGTGTTAACTAAGTCCTAATCTCAAAGCAGGAAATAGGTTGGATAGGATGAAAGTAGAGAGATAGAAAAAAAAGAAATAGAAAGGGGAAAAAAGAGACCAGAAAAAATAGAAAAGTAAAAATTAAAAATATTATAGAGATTCGTAAACAAACTATTCAGAGAAGAAAATGAATTTAATGAGAGAAAGGGAGGGATATAAAGGAGATGTGAAAAACTTAAAAATAAAAATACTTAAAATATTATATAGGTATAAAGAGGTAGTACTGCTATTAAGGAATTTAAGTCTAAGAGGTTTTGAATTGAGTAATAAATTTGTGGATTAAGTGTGTACACAATGGGGGATAACGTCTAATAATTGACTACGGGTTTATCTGAGGATGTGCAGAACAGCAATTAAGTCACATAAAGAACGAAAGAGAAGAACAGATGAAAAGGATAAGAAAGAAAGAAAAAAGATCAGAAGTTCAATAGAGCTAAACAAAAACAAAAACAAACACAAAAAAGAGAGAAAAACTCACACTCACTTATAACCCTAAAATAAAATTCTAAGAGGACAAAAAATTACTATAAAATATTTTTTTTCAAAAAAGGTAAAATTTAAAGATTAAAAAATTTTTAGAAAAAAAATTTTTTTATAAAATATAGAACAAAAAATTCTTTGACTTTTTTGGGAAGGGCGGGAAAAATCCTGTATCTCCCTTGTGTCCGTAACCAGCCCCTTGTTGGAGTCTCTGGTCTGCTTGTGTTCCTGTGGCTTGGTTGGTTACTTAAGTCAGTTTCTTTGAACAGGCAGAAAAATGCTCTGCAACCCTCCTCCCAGGTTAGTTCAATGGGAGGGAGGTCTGCTTTAAGTATCACAAAAGAGGGAGATGGCTTTTTCCTTGGGTTTGTAGGTGCTGTGATGAGGCTAGGTTCTGGGTAGAGGTGAGGCCTTTCAGCAAACAGTAGCTTTTCCCGGGGGCTGGTTTGTGAGAAACTCACACTGCCCAGCCTGGAGCCATTCTCATGGTTTCTGTTTACTGAATTTCAATTGATTGTCAAGGCTGCTAAAGGGAGGGGCAGCCTCTGGCTCTGATTACCCAGTGAAGAAAGCCACTCCTAGGGCTGGCGCCTGAGCTGGGTGACTTTTCCCTGTGTGGAGCTGAGTCTGGCAGGTCAGGTTAGGCTCTTTTGACCTGCTAGATGTCTCTAGATTTATTCCAAGGCCTGAGTTGGTGCTAGCAGCTCCACCAAGCTTTGTCGGTATCCAAGATGGTCTCCGGTACTGGGGGGCGAGGGGTGGCCTTCCCTCCTCTGCTCCCTGAGAAGGAGTGAGTACGTTAGGCTGCTATGCACGCCGAGTCTTGGTTCCTGGGTAGTCTCTGGTCTGTGAACTGCAGGATGAAGATGTCTGCTCCTTGTCAGTTCTTGCTGGTGTTGTGTAGAATCCGCTCATCCACCTCGTCTGGCTGCTTCGTCCTGGTCTCTTTGTGATTCAGGTATGGCGGCTGCAGTCGCTTCCGCCACCACTGCTGCTGTGGCGGCAGCTGCTGACAAGTGCTCAGGGCTGTCTCCTTGCCTGTATTTTCTCTCTCTGGCCTAACTCTCTGCGTGATGGCACACTTGGTGTGATTCTCTGGCTTAGTACTGTTCACTGGAGCTCTGAAACTGCTTTCTTATGCGAGAGCCTGTTTAGCCTCCAGCTTCTCCTCTACCATCTTCCCCTCGAAGCCTTAAATGAAATTTTATGTAATGAGATTCATCTACTCACTGGGAACTGGACAGCTCAGTTTCCAAATTAGGAAGCTGAAATTCTCAAAAACATAGTGATAAAATATAATCCAAGCAGGGCGCTAGTGGCTAATGCCTGTAACACAAGTTAATCAGGAGGCTAAGATCTGAGGATCATGATTCAAAGCCAGCTTAGGCAGGAAAATCTGTGAGCTCTTATCTCCAATAAACCACTAGAAAACCAAAAGCGGCACTGTTGCTCAAGCGGTAGAGTGCTTGCCTTGAGGTGAATAGTCCAGGGACAGCGCCCAAGACCAGAGTTCAAACTCCACTCCCAACCAACACACACACACACACACACACGCACACACACACACACACACACACACACAATCCAAGTGAAGAAGGTTCCATTGGATACTAACTGCATGTCTGTGAATTATCTAAGTTTTTCTGTCTTATAGCAGTTACCACTCACCTAGATTGACAGCGGGAGGAAAGGGGTGGGAGATAAACACAAGCTACTTGGGATACTGAGAGCTGCTCCTTGAAGGTAAGGGTTGTGCATGAATCTTTTCTATATTTAGTAGACATCAAAGTGTGTAGAATCCTGTAGTTATAAAAATGTATTTCAACATGTACAACAGATGCTCTGTTTATCAAAATAGGAGAGAAATCAGACAGGTGGATTCTATAAATATACAAGCAATATATAGAAAATTTGCTACATTCTATTCCATGATAGGCTCTGGAATAAACTTTGGTTTTCTGTACATACTAGGTAAATATTCACACACTAAAAAACAGAAGTGTAATCCTTTATTACGGTTAAAATATATAGAATATCTTAATGAAATATATTTGTGGACCTATTTTTTCCTTAATTTCTTCCACTCCTGCATTAAAAATGGCTCTAAGAGAAAAGTTTCTAGATGTGTAAAATATGAACTCCATCTATTTCGTTTGTTGAATTTGTACTTTAGATAGGATTTAAGTCCTTATTTCATCTTTAGGCTTAGGGCTAGGAAAAGAATAAGTAATCTCAACAGATTGTCATGCCTCACTTTTAAGGAGAGTTATGTATTTATTAGGAGAAATATGTATTGGTCTTGGTAGCTAGGAAACTTCAAGAAACAAAAGAAAAAGAACAATTCCACAGCAGTCTCAAGTATTTGCATATCTTCAAGTGAACATTAGTTGCTCTTTATTCTATAGTATATTTACAAGGATAGTTTTACAACCTATTTCTAAGCTATTGTCATCCTCCAGAGTAAAGTTCAGGCATGCCTATTGCTCATTATATAGATCGCAGTTGCTCAAACTCAGAACCCATTTTTTGTATAGGTTTCACCTGGCTACCTTTACCTCACTCAGTAGCACTGAGGGCTGGGAGATTTATTTCAAATATTTACATACACACAAACACACACACACATCACTGGCTTTCACTATTGCTGTAAAAATTAAGTCCCTTTTGTCCCTTACCCAAGAGTATCATAAATCGTGTACCATCCATGAAAATGTGACAAGTTCATTATTAACTTGCAAGTAGGTTAAATCTCTAGCCTCATACAATTCTACATATTCATATGAAGAAAAATATATACCTAGAGTTTTGGTGTGCTACTACATTATGAAGCTCTCAATTTTCATTTTTTTAAAAAAATACATTTTTATTGTAAAAATAATGTACAGAGGGGTTAGAGTTTCATGAGGAAGGTAATGAGTATATTTCCTATCAAGCATTGGAAGGCAGCTCAGTGGTAGAGTGCTTGCCTTGTAGGCATGAGGCCCTGGGTTCAATGCCTCAGTACCACATACACAGAAAAGGCCAGAAGTGGTGCTGTGGCTCAAGTGATAGAGCACTAGCCTTGAGCTGAAGAGCTGAGGGACAGCACCCAGGCCCAGAGTTCAAGCACTATGACTGGCAATTTAAAAAATCTGTATCAAGTTCATCATATTTGCCCTATTTTAGAAATTGGAAGTCACATATTTCCATCAGAACTAACTATATTTAATGGTACAACTTTCTACGGTGTTTTTAGGACCTAATAATTTGTGGATATGCCCCAAGGCTTTTTACTAAAAGCTGAGGGAATAGGTCCAAAAATAGAAGCCTATAAACAGTCAGAGCATTATTATGTAGCTTTAGTTCACTGTTACAAAAGAGGAGTGCAAATCAATATGATGGTTCATCGTTACAGGACCAGAAGACATACTAGAAACTGACATCAGAGAAGAGTCAGTCACTGTAGGAAAACGCAAACAGGATGCACCAAAGGATGCAATCATCAGTGTCCAAATAAGCAACACAGAATGGTATAAAGTCATTGCAAGCATATATTTGATGAGTGGTTCACATCAAGAATATATAAAGAACAACATCCCAACAATAACAAACAACCTGATTTTACACTGTGCAAAGAATTCAGATGTTTCTCCAGAGAAGACAATTAAAATGTTAACATGCACATAAAGGTGTTTAACATCACTAATCACTAGGAAAGTGTAAGTCAAAACAATGAAGAATATGACCATTTCATATGAATTAGGATAACTACAAAAAACAAAGTAACAATACTGACAAAAGTGTGGCAAAATTGGAACCTTTCTATGGGAAACAGTATGGCAACTTTTCCAGCAATTCAAAACAGGATTATTCATGCCTGTAATCCTAACCAGTCAGGACAAGAAGCTGAAATCCAAGGATCATCGTTCCAAGCTAGCCTGAGTAGAAAACAGGAAGTGGACCTGTGTTTTAAAGTGGTAAAACACTAGCCTTGAGGAAAAGTTCAGAGACAGTGACCTGGCCCTGAGTCAAGCCCATGACAGAAAAAAAATGAAAGGAAGGAAAGAGAATTGTCATATGATCCAATGACTCCAATTCTGGGCATATACTCTAAAGATCTAAAAGCAGGGTCTTGAAGAAACCTTTGAGCACTCATATTCATTTTGTACAATACTAAAACATGGAGGCAATCCAAGTGGCCTGATACAAATGAATACATTAAATAAATGTGGTTTATACATACAGTGGTATATTACTTCAACTTTAAAAAGAATTATTTTGTGACAGATGTTATATTATGGCTGAATCTTGGGGACACTGTACTACATGAAATAAGCCAGTCATAACAAGATCAAATATTGCATAATTCTACTTATATCAGTTACATAGAACAGTCAAATTGATAGAGACAGGAAACAAAATCGTACTTGATGGAGATCTTGAAGCAGAGGAGAGTGGAAAATTATTTTAATGAATATAGAATTTTAATATTGGAGGATGATATCAGTGTGGACATTGAACTTGTACAATATTGTAAATATACTTACTACTATGTTGTAATCTTAAAATGATTAAGATAATAAAACCTGGGAGAAGAGAAGGAGAATGATGAAAGGGTAAATATGATCAGGGTACATTGTATGCCTATGTGGATATATCAAAATGAAATCCACTTATATAACTAGGTAATGCTAATACAAAGTGTAAAAAGATGATCAATTTTAAATTGTTTGCATTTGACCACAATTTCTGGAAAAAAAAGAAAAAAACAACCACAGGCTGGGAAAAAATTTAAATTTCCAGTAAGCAATAAACCTGGGTTCAAAACTATATCTCACTTAAGTGTGTGAAGCTGTTTTGTAATGTAATGAGAGAAGGCTCAGGAAAATCACCCCTTTTGTACAAAAATACATAGTGAATTTGCCGTAATTTGGATGTTATCATACAAATTTTAAAAATATAATAGCATATGTAGCATCTGAGATATGTTTCCTCTTCTTAAGCTTCAAAGTAGTTTCTACTTGCACACAAAATGCATCATCTATTCTGCTTACAAAACAGTAAAACATTACAGGTGAGGTCTATAGCCCTTAATATACATAGCAATACATCTGAGGTGCCTACCATAATATCCACCCTTCCTTTCTGAATCAATAAAGACACCTTTCCATTTAACTGAACACCAGACTAAGTAAAATAGTGATAACATTTCCCAATAGTGATAATATTTAGATAACAGTACAGAGAAAAATTTTTGGGAGGTTATTGTGAATGGGGTTGCTCCCTTTATTTCCCTCCCTTCTTGTACATTGTCAGTGTACAGGAAGGCAACTGATTTTTGTGGGTTTATTTTGTATCCTGCTACTTTGCTGAAGTGATTTATGATTTCTAAATGGATGGAGTTCTTGGGATCGAGAAGGTATAAAATCATGTCGTCTGCAAAAAGGGATAGTTTATCTTCTTCTTTTCCTATGCAGATCCCTTTAATATCTTTTCCTTGCCTTATTGCCCTGGATAAGGGTTCCAGGACTATATTGAAGAGGAGTGCAGACAGGGGGCATCCTTGCCTTGTTCCTGATTTTAGGAGAATTGGTTTTAGCTTTTCCCCATTACGTATAATTGGCTATTGGTCTGACATAAATGGCTTTTATTGTTTTAAGAAATTTTCCTTTTATTCCTATTTTCTCCACAGCTTTTAGTATGAATGAATGTTGATTTTTATCAAAGGCCTTTTCTGCATCTGTGGCGATAATCATGTGATTCTTGACCTTGGCTCTGTTGATGTGTTGGATTACATTTATTGACTTATGTATGTTAAACCATCCCTGCATTTCTGGGATGAAGCCTATCTGGTCATAGTGTATTTTTTATGTGTTTCTGGATTCTGTTAGCTAGAATCTTATTAAGGATCTTTGCATCTGTGTTCATCAAGGAAATTGGCCTGTAATTCTACTTTTTGGTTGGGTCTTTGCCTGGTTTGGGGATGAGTGTGATATTGGCATCGTAGAATGAGTTTGGGATAGCTCCCTCCTTCTCTGTTTCTCTGAAGAGC
Organism: Dipodomys merriami; assembly: GCF_024711535.1. Taxonomy (NCBI): domain Eukaryota; kingdom Metazoa; phylum Chordata; class Mammalia; order Rodentia; family Heteromyidae; genus Dipodomys; species Dipodomys merriami. The sequence goes on along the minus strand of NW_027204426.1, from coordinate 1,332,030 downwards.
TTGAGGAGTATGGGTAATAGCTCTTCTTTAAAGGTCTTATAGAATTCTGCTGTGAATCCATCTAGTCCTGGGCTTTTTTTTGTTGGAAGACTTTTGATAACTTCCTGTACCTCGTTGTAGGATATTGGCTTATTTAATTGGTTTACTTCTTCTTTGCTCAATTTGGGCAACTTGTATTTCTCTAAAAATGCATCTATTTCTGCCAGGTTTTCTTTCTTTAGAGAGTATAACTTTTGAAAGTAGTCCATTAGGATTGTTTGGATATCTTGGGTACGTGTGGTGATTTTTCCCGTAGCATCCCTAATCCTGTTAATAAGGGTTTTCTCTCTTTTTTTTTAAATTAATCTTGCCAACGGTCCATCAATTTAATTTATTTTTTCAAAGAACCAGCTTTTTATTTGGTTAAATTTGGCTATAATTTTCTGGTTTTCTAATTGGTTAATCTCTGCTCTTAATTTGGGTATCTGGCTCCATCTAGTAACTTTAGGTTCCATTTTTTTCTTGTTTTTCTAGCTGTTTTAATTGCAACATGAGATTATTTACTTGGTCTGTTTGCATTTTCTTGATGTGGGCACTGAGAGCAATAAATCTGCCCCTCAGGACTGCTTTTGCTGTGTCCCACAAGTTTCTTTGCGAGGTGTTTTCATTTTCATTGAGTTGTAGGAAATGTTTTATTTCTTCTCTGATCTCTTCTGTTACCCAGGCATTGCTAAGAAGTGTGCTGTTCAATTTCCCTGTATTAGAGAAATTTCTGCAGTATGCTTTGTTATTGAGAACTAGCTTAATTCCACTGTGGTCAGATAGGACACAAGGGATTATGTCGATCCCTTTGTATTTGCTTAAGTTCCTTGCATGAACTATGATATGGTCTATTTTGGAGAAAGTTCTATGAGCTGCTGAGAAGAATGTGTACTGTGTTGTTTTAGGGTGAAATACTCGGTAGATGTCAGTTAATTCCGCTTGAAGTATGGCCTCACTTAATTCAGTAGCTTCTTTGCCAATCCTCTGGTTGGTGGACCTGTCCTTTGGTAAGAGTGGTGTGTTAAAGTCTCTTAGTATTATCGTATTGCAGTCTATTTTATTCTGTAAGTTTGAGAGTATTTGTTTAACCTATGTGGGTGCACCAATATTTGGGGCATATAAGTTGATGATGGTAATATCCTCCTCTTGGATTGTTCCCTCTATTAATATGTAGTGTCCGTCCTTGTCTTTCTGTACTGATTTTAATGAAAAGTTTATTTTGTCAGATATCAGGATAGCTACACCTGCTTTCTTACTGGGGGAATTTGATTTGTAGATCCTTTTCCAACCCTTTACTCTGAATTTGATTTGTAGATCCTTTTCCAACCCTTTACTCTGAATTTGTTTGTATGTTTGGCTGAGTTTTTGGGGTTATGAAGATATAGTGTCGTTTCATCTGCACAAAGGGATAGTTTAACTTCTTCTTTCCCTATGAGGATCCCTTTAATGTCTTTGTCTTGCCTTATTGTCCTGGCTAATTGTGCCAGGACTATATTGAAGAGGAGTGGAGAGAGTGGGCATCTTTGCCTTGTTCCTGATTTTAGGAGAATTGGTAGTAGCTTTTCCCTATTGCTTATAATATTGGGTATTGGTCTGTCGTGTATGGCTTTCATTGTTTTAAGAAATGTTCCTTCTGGAAGTGGCGCTGTAGCTTTAGTGGTAGAGCACTCGCCTTGAGCTGAAGAGCTGAGGGACAGCGCCCAGGCCCAAAGTTCAAGCCCCACGACCGACAAAAAAAAAAAAGAAATGTTCCTTCTGTTCCTATTTTCTCCACAGCTTTTAACATAATGTTGTATTTTACCAAAAGCCTTTTCTGTGTCTGTGGAGATAAGCACGTCAATCTTGACTTGGCTCTGTTGATGTGTTGGATTACATTTATTGACCTATGTATGTTAAACCATCCCTGCATCTCTAGGATGAAGCCCACCTGGTCATAGTGTATGATTATTTTGTGTGTGTTTTCTGGATTCTGTTAGCTAGAATTTTGTTAAGGGTCTTTGAATCTGTGTTCAAGGAAATTTGTCTAATTCTCTTTTTTGGTTGAGTTTTTGCCTGATTTGGGGATGAGTGTAATATTGGCGTCATAGAATGAGTTTGGGATAGTTCCCTCCTTCTCTGTTTCTCGGAAGAGTTTGAGGAGTATGGGTATTACTTCCTCTTTATAGGTTTTATAGAATTCTGTTGTGAATCCATCTATTCTTGGGCTTTTCCTTATTGGAAGACTTCTGATTGCTTCCTGCATCTCATTGTGACATAGTGACTAATTGATTTATTCTTCTTTGCTCAGTTTGGGGAACTTCTGTTTCTGTAAAAATGCATCCATTTCTGCCAGGTTTTCTTTGTTTAGAAAATATAACTTTTGAAAAGACTCCTTTAAAATTGTTCCGATATCCTGGCTACTTGTGATTTTTCCTATGGCATCCCTGATCTTGTTAATTTGGGTTTCCTCTCTTCTTTTCTTAATTAATCTTGCCAACGGTCCATCAATTTTACTTATTTTTTCAAAGAAACAGATTTTTGTTTTATTAATTTTATCTATTATTTTCCTATTCTCTATTTCATTAATTTTCAGCTATTAGTTTGATTGGCTTTGTCTAGTAACGTTGGGTACCATTTTTTCATGTTTTTCTAGCTGTTTTGATTGCAATATGAGATTTTTTACTTGGTCTGTCTATTTTCTTGATGTGGGCACGGAAGGTAATAAATTTGCCCCTTAAGACTGCTTTTGCTGTGTCCCACAAGTTTCTTTGTGATGTATCTTCATTTTCATTGAGTTGTAGGAACTTTTTAATTTCTTCTTTAAGTTCTTCTGTTACCCAGGTTTTTCATAGAAGTGTGCTGTTGAATTTTGATGTATTTGAATAATTTCTACGGTTTGATTTATTATTGACAAGTAGCTTGATTCCACTGTGTTTGGACAGGACACGGGATTCGGTCAATCCCCTTGTATCTGCTTAAGTTCCTTGCATGAACTATGATTTTGGAGAAAGTTCCATGAGCTGCTGAGAAGAATGTGTATTGTTGTTTTAGGGTGAAATATTGGGTAGATTTCAGTTAGTTCTGCTTTTGGCTTCACTCAATTCAGTAGCTTCTTTGCCAATCCTCTCTTTGGTAGACCTGTCCTTTGGTGAGAGTGGTGTGTTAAAGTCTCCTAGTATTATTGTATTGGGATCTATTTTATTCTGTAAGTTTGCTTAACATATTTTGGTGCGCCAATGTGTGGGGAATATAAGTTAATAATGGTAATATCCTCCTCCTGGATTGTTCTCTGTATTAATATGTAGTGTCCTTCTTTGTCTTTTTCTATTGATTTTAATGAAAAGTTTATTTTGTTAGATATCAGGATAGCTACTCCTGCTTTCTTACTGGGGGCATCTGATTGGTAGATCCTTTTCCAACCCTTCACTCCGAGTTTGTATGTTTGGCTGAGAAGTGGGTCTCCTGAAGGCTAAAATGGATGGGTCATGTTTTCTGATCCAATCTGGAGTTCTTTTTCTTTTGATTGGTGAATTAAGACCGTTAATATTAAGAGATAATACAGAGAGATGCATTGTGGTCCCTGTCATTCCCTGTTTCTATGAGATTTTCTTTTTTCCTTTCCTTCTGTGCTTGCTCAGTTAGAATTCTATTAAAGCCTGTCTGGTGTGGGTCCCTGTTCCTGGTTGCTTTCTTCAGGTTGTGTTCCCCCTATTGTATTCTTTGTAGTGCTGGCTTAATGTTTATGTATTGATTTAGTTTTTCTTTACTTTCAAAGTTTTTCAGTTCTCCATCCACTGTGAATGCTAGCTTTGCCAGTTATATCAGTCTGGGTTGGCAGTTATTGGCTCTCAGGGCTCGTATGGTACTTCCCCAGGCCTTTTTTGCATTCAGTGTCTGTGTGGAGAGATCTGCATTGATTTAATTTTTTCCCATTGTAGTATACCTGCTTCTTCATTTTTGCTGCATGCAAGATTGTTTCCTTATTTTTCAGATCTACCATTTTTTACTATAATGTGTCTAGAAGTGTTTCTCCTGGGATCTTGCTTCTTTGGTATTCTATATGCTTCTGTTATGTAGGTAACTTGTTCTTTTTTGAGATGGGGGAAAGTTTCACAGATTATCTTTTTGAATAGGTGTTGCATTCGCTTGCTTTGATATTCCTCACTTTTGTCCACTCGAATTATATGAAGGTTAAATTTCCTGGCACTATCTGCTTGCTCTTGGATTTCCCTTTGGCATAATTTAAGTGATTTTTTTTCCATATCTGAGATTTTTTTGGTCCAGTTGGTGTATTCTGTCTTCTGTATCTGACACTCTACATTCCATTTTGTTCACTCTGTTAACTACAGCTTCCATTGTGGTTTGCATGGACTCATTTCTGGATTCAATGTTAGTTCTCCAAATACTAATCTCACCTCTTAATGAGATGTGTGCTACCTCTATTTTTGTACTAATCTCACCTCTTAGTGAGGTCTGTGCTGCCTCTGTGTTTGTACTAATCTCACGTTTTAGTGAGGTGTGTACTGCCTCTATTTTTGCATGCACCTCCTGTGTGATACCTTGCATCACTTTCAATATTTTGTCCCTGTGTTCTTTAAATTTCTGGTCTATTTCTCACTTTAATTCTTGAGTCATTACCTCCTGCATCTCTTGGATGTAACTTTGTCTTCCATTCCTGCTTTGCTCCCACTGGGCCTCTCCCCTGGATAGCTGCTGTCTTTTGGGGGTAGCTTGCTATACAGGGTGTTGATAAGGCTTGTAATTTTTTTCTGTTATTTTCAGGGATTATTGTAGACTAATCTGAAATTTTGTTTTGGTCAATAGATGTCTGCTTTGCTTGGTTGCTCTTTCTGTGCTGGTAGAGAGAGTTTGTACCTGCCTGGTCTCAGTTCTGTTGGTGGCCAACCTCTAGCTTCTACTCTGACCGATGTAGGGTTCTGTTCTCAGCTCTCTGCTGTAGAACAATGGCAGTTCCCACCTATAGAAGGGTTGAGCAGCCTAGAATGTTCCTGTTTATTCCAACAGGTGCTCTTGGTGAGATCGGATGTGCTGGATGTACTCTCCCATTTGCTGGAGTCTGCTATGGGCTCCTGATTTTTTTTGGCCGGTTGTGGGCTTGAACTCTGGGCCTGGGCACTGTCCCTCAGCTCTTCAGCTTAAGGCTGGTGCCCTACCATTTGAGCCACAGCACGACTTCTGGCCCTTTCTGCATATATGGTGTTTGGGAATCAGATCCAGGACCTCATGCACACAAGACAAGCACTCTAATCCTGAGCCACCTTACCAGCCTGACCTCCTGACTATTATCAGGTGCTGGCGGCCTGCGTTGTCCAATAACCAGCCTAGGATATATGGGTCGGGTTCTGGTTGGGTTTTGGCTTCTGGTTCTCTTGTGCTGGACCCCTGATCTTTTGCTGTCAGAGGCATGATTCCAAGGCGGGTGCAGTTCCTTGTTTTTCCCCCCTCTGCTGAGGCATATGCTAAGCTTCTGAATTCAGTTGGGAAGAGTTGGTTGTGTTGCTCAGGCACTGGATCCCCAGGCCTTGTCCCCGCCCCTGCCCTGGGGCATGCCAGTTGGACCTGTGCTGCTGTGTATCCTGCCTAGGTTACACAGCCTGGAGTACACATTTCAAATTTCTTCCACTGTAGGCTGTTTTGACCCAGGGGCACTGTTCCTGGCTTGGGCATTTGCGCTCCCTTCCAGGGGCGCTCTTGCTCTAGCCTGGCCAGCTGGGTGTGCTCCATGGGCTGGTGGAGCTCTCAAACTATTCCCAGTTTTAGTGGATCCTGTGGGGGAGGAGTCTGGGTCAGGGTCTGGGGATTCCCACCAGCTCTGGTCTCCCTTGAGGGATACACTGTCCCCTGGGGAGTACTCACCCTGGAGTTAGTTGTTGTTTCTGTGTGATGTAGGTCATTGGTTGCCATTGCAATCAGAGTTCAGTTGAGATGGTTGTGGGCTGGGCAGGGTGGTGATGGCTCTGTGTGTTTCACCTCAGTCTCTGTCTCTGTTGATGCTGTTTGGGTTGGCGCCACTGGATGGACCTCCGGCCAAGGAGTTGGGGAAGGGGTAACCAGTTAATGAGATAATAGTCTAACAGACTTTCTTACTCAGGTTGTCTTTAAACCTCGATTATCAGATCTCAGCCTCCTGAGTTGCTACGATTACAGGCATGAGCCACTGGCACCAGCTTTTTTGAAAAAGCAACAATTAATAAGGCAGATACCTTAGATCATGCCTGTAATCCTAGCTACTCCAGAGGCTAAGATCTGAAGATGATGATTTGAATGTAGTGGTGCAAAAACGTTTGTGTGAGTCTTTTATCTCCAATAAACTGCTCAAGAAAATCCAGAAGTGAAGCTTTGGCTCAAGTGGTAGAGTGCACTCTTGAGCAAAAAAGAATCTCAGGGACAGCACCTAGATCCTGAGTTCAAGCTCCAATTCTGGCACACACACACACACACACACACACACACACACACACACACACACACACACACACACACAAACACACACTGAAAAGTAAATAGACAATGTGAAGAAATCAAGGACAAAAAAATTGAATATTGTAAGGACTTTTGGGTTTAGAGGCATGACTCAGTTTGTAGGACAATAGCTAATGATTGAAACTTTCAGGTACCAAGGACTTAAAAAAAAAGAATTATCTGCCCTGTATTTCCCTTTTTTCATATTCTCATTTGGGAACTATTTTCTTTTTAAAAAACCAAATATTGCTGTTTTAGTGGTGATATACAGCATGGTTAACTTTCTCTATGTCATGTAACTAGTACATTTTCTTCCTTTTACCTAGTCTCATCTGTTCCCCCATTCTCATCCATTTCCTCCCTCCCATCTAGACCCTCGAGTTCCATAGTTCACTTTCAACAATGTCCAGTACAGCCAGTGGGCTCTACTGATGCAATTTTTCATCCACTTTCCAGTGATTCTGTTCCCTTCCCCTATCTTTCCTTAGATGTGCACGTATATTATATAATGTATATTGGGTTAAGAATACAGAGTCATCACAAAATGAATAGATGAATTAAGACAAGTTCCTTTGTTTCCTTATCTTTGTAATTTTATTCAGTTATATGTATTGTTTTATACACATAAGAAGAGGTGCTTGGGTATTACAATTTTGTGATTTTCTCCAAAGCCTGTCCTCTTCTGTTCTTATTATATATGATGCCTAGAATCATGTACAGTTTGTCATATCCCCTTGAGTTTTAAATCTAACTTTCACATATCAGGGAGAAAATGTGCCATTTGTCTCTATGATCTTGGCTTAACTTTCTTAACATGATTTATTCTAGTTCCATCCATTTCCCTGCAAATGACATTATTTTTTTCTTTCTAATGGCTCTTTCTGTAAAATTTCATTGTATATAGATAGCATAATTATTGGATCCATTTATTTATTGTGGGGCATCTGAGTTTTGTACATAACTTGGCACTGTGAATTGAGCAGCAAGGAACATGGTTATGCAAGTGTCCTTGTCATATTATGGTTCATGATTCTCAGGTTAGATGCCTAGAACTGGTATGGGATGGTATTAGAGAAGGCCTGTATTTAGATTTTTGAGCAACTTCCAGACTGCTTTCCAGAGTGGTTGTATTAGTATACATTCCCACCACCAGTGCAGTAGGATTCCTTTTCATCCACTTCCCAACAGCATTTGTTTTCAGAATTCAGAATATTTGGGTAAGATGGTACCTCAGGATTGCTTTGATTTACATTTTTATGGCCAGGGATGATGAACCTTTTCTGATGTTTCTTTGCCATACTTACCTCTTCTTCTGAGAAGTCTCTCCTTACCTCCTTGCCCATTTAGTGATTGGTTTATTAGGTTTGGGAGGGGTAGTTTCCTGAAATCCATGTATACATTGAATATTAGCCCTTTGTCTGATGTATTGCAGGTAAATATCTTTTCCCAATTTGTTGGTTGTCTTTTTAGTTTAGTGGCTATGTCCCTAGTCTTTGCAGAATTTCTTTCCTTTGATGTAGTCCCATTTGTTGGGTCTCTCTCCTATCTGTTGTGCCCCTGGGACTCTATTCAGGAAGTCCATGCCTGTACCTACAATTTCTAATGTCATCCCTATTCTGTGTTACAGTAGTTTGGCTGATTTTATGGTAGTTAATCCATTTTGAATTGATGTTAGTGCAAGCAGAGATCCACTTCTAGTTTTCTGACTATAGCTGCCCAGTTTTCCCAACACCAATTGTTGAAAAGGCTATGATTTTGTGTGTGTGTGTGTGTGTGTGTGTGTGTGTGTGTGTGTGTGTGTTTGTGTGTTGGTTTTGGGGCTTGAACTCTGGTCCTCAGCGCTGTCCCTCAGATATTCAGCTTAAGGCTAGTGCTTGAGCCACAGTTCCACTTCCCATTTTCTTGTGCTTTATTGGAGATAAGAGTCTCATGGGCTTACCTGGCCCTGCTGGCCTTGAACAACGATCCTCAGATCTCAGCCTTCTGAGTAGCTAGGATTAAAGGCATGAGCCACAGGCAACTGGCAAGGCTATGTTTTTCCACTGTACATCTTTCACTCCTTTATCAAACATCAGATGATTGTAAGTATGTGGTTTTATTTCTGGGTCTTTTGATCTTTTTTAATACATTTTCAATGTAAAAATAATGTACAGAGGGTTTACAGTTACATAATCTAGGTGATGAGTACATTTCCTATCAAGCATTATTACCTCCTCCTTTGTTTATCCCCCATCATGCCTTCCCTCCCACCTCCACAGCTACACTCCCCCTGATCCCGCCTAAATTCTGATGATCGTTTTTCCACAAAGTGTCTTGTGCATCTCATTATTACAATGGGTCAACCTGTATCTCTATTTAAGCATTTTGTTTTTTCCCTTCCCCTCCACAAATTAGAGAAGCATATATAAAATATGCATGGCATCGACATTACATACAGTGAAAACAGGGGTTATACCATGGGGGAGGAACATACAAAGAACAAAAAAATCACATGATATATTGTAAATACGTTAGAAACAAGAGAAAGAAAGAAAAAAACACTTATGTCCCTATCTTGTGGTTCATTTCACTTATTTGGTCATATGTACATACCTTTTCTTTTTGGAGTGCAGGATAAATGTGTGCCAATGGAAAATGACCCAGTCTATGTTTAGGAAAACCAATAAGTGAGGTCCAAAATCTAGTTTCAGTTGAGGAAAGGGAATCTGTCCTCACAGAATATCCAGAATAATCTGTCCTGCTGCAGGGGATCCAATATCCAATTGAGAAATTATAATCTCTCCCTCCCACGACTCAGGAAAAAATTCTATCTTTTATGAGGAAGTAGATCTCTTTGAGGACTCTGAGGCAGAATTGCTGCCTGAAGGCAACTTAGAGGCCAATCTAGATTTCGAGATTCCTTCACCTCTTCCTGGGAAAATTTTTCTTTTTCTTTTTGTCCTTATAGTTGTAAAATGTTCATTCTATTTATTTTTCTAACGTTATTAAAATGCCAATGTTTATATTATGTTATACAATTCGTGAATCCTAAATGTGGTTTTTTTCAACCTACAATCTAAAGCACCATGCACTTGTTTTGTTTGTGGGAAAACACAGAGTAAGAGGGGCTGTACAAGAGAGACTTATGGATATAAAGGGGACTGTTAAATGCACAGGCAGTGGCAAGGAAGCCAGGCCATGCCTGAATGAGGTGATAAGGTGGCTCCAAAAGCTCTAGGACATAGCAGATCAGATGTCCTTAGAAAGCAGTTCTGTCAATTGTGACAAATGCTACAATGTTTATAATGGTATATGGGACTCTCTTCCAACAGTGAATTCAAGTCTGTATACATATTTATTGTGCTTTGGGAAATATTGAAGAAAAATTTGGCTCCAATAATATCCAAAATGTACTTAGGGCTGAAAATATTTGACAAAATACATAGTAAACACCTATATTGGAAAGTAAAAGCCATCATCAATAGAAGAAAGAAGGCTTACATAGATGGACAAAGACAAAATCAGGAAGGAAAAAAATCCACTATTAAATCAGTTATATGCAAATATTTGTTATATTCTTTATATTTTTATAGTATATTATATGATGTATAAGAATGAATATGATTTTTCATACTACAAAGGCATTTATCACTTTCAGTCTTGAGTATATTTTTCACAAATCTAGTGTAAATCATTATTGGGGAAAGTGGTAATATAACTTTGATTATAATTATATGAATATATTTTTTGATTCTAGATATAATACTGATTATAAATAGATGAATAAATATATACACATATTTTCATATCTGTCTATGAAGTGAATAGAATGAAACTTAGTACACTATGTATGAAAAAGCAGCTATGAGTTGAGTATAGGAGTCTCAGGTCTATAATCCTAGTGATGTGGGAAGCTGGGTTCTGAGGTTTAGTCTCTCTTACCCCCATCGCATTAGATTTTGAGAGGAGTCCTGGGCCCTCCAGTGTAACAAAGAGACACACATGCAGTGGGATCACACTCCCTGCACCCAGAGGAAAGTCAGTAGAAATCAGAACAAGCCTCTTATCTTATGACAGTATACTCAGTTCCTGTGCCAAGATGGACATCTGTAGAACATCATATTGAAAGTTTGCATTCCCTCCAAAAGTGTTTCTGACTATGCTGAATTAAACCTCATTTTACCTTCCAAGCTTCAAACACATAGAAATATGTCAATGGCTCAAGAGAGATGGAGAAAGACTTACAAATACACAAAATTGTATACTCTGCTTCAGTAATTCAATGACAAATCATCAAAGGCATGTTTTGAATTTTTCTTTCTTTTTAAGGAAATGGAAATATAGAATTCATCAGGGAGTGGGTGATAATTTGGTTGCTGAGTTGTAGAATGCACTTCTGGGCATGGGACACACTTGGCTTGGTGAATTTCTGTGGGGATGTGTGTCCTCACGCAGCTTCACAAAACAATAGCCATAACTTCTATGATGCCACAGCCATCTTTCCATAGCAGGAAATAGGTGTCAGGCACTGATCTTGCCCTGAAGTGGACTCAGCGACACAGAAAGGCACAAAGAATGCTAGCCACCAGACTTCAACTTGAAGAGCTGGCTTGACCAGAAACTAGCATAAATTGAGCTGGAGAAGGATGATCTCCAAGTAAGGTTCCTGAGCACTAAGGACCAGGCATTATTACAGATGTTGGCGAAACAGAAGTGAACGTGGATCTCTCCTTAGCAATTTCTTGCTGAAAAGAAAACCAGAAGTCATAATGATAATTTCTATAAATCAGAGACATGACATTGGTCGTTTTGTGGCAACAACTTCAAAGTGGGGATGCGAGGAGACATCCCTGAGAAGGAGATAGTTAGCTTGAAAGCCATCATCCATGCAATTATCTAGAAGCAGGTACTGCAGGCAGTAAGAACAGTAAGTACATCCCCAATTAATGGGAATGGACGTGACTTGCTTCAGAAAAGGAAAACAGCACTGACATGCTTGCTTGTGAAGTAAGAATGGAAAGCTACAATGAAGAAAAAAAGATCAGAAATGAAGATAAGAATAAATTAGATAGATATTGGATGCTGCGGGTTACAAAATGAAAAATTCTCATGTTATTCTAAATCTGACATGACCCCTGGAACCAAAGTGCTCAAATAGGAGCTAGACACATATGATTCACCGAGAGAATACTTTTAAAATGTGACTCTAGCCGGGCTCTGGTGACTCACAACTGGAATGCTTGCTACTCAGGAGGCTGATACCTGAAGATCATGTTTGAAGCAAGCCCAAAGAGTTAATTTGGAAAGACTGTTCTCCAATTAACCACCCAAAATATCATGTGAAACAACTGGTAGAGCACTAGCCTTGAGAAACAAAAACTAAGGAACAGTACCCAAGCCCAAGGTTCTAATCCCTGGAATACATAAAACAAAGAATCCAACAAATAAAATTTAGTGCTCAGTAGATCATCACTTAGCATTTTAGTTCCATATATTTGGTATGACCTTTGGAAATTATATCCTTAGCAAATGCTCTCCTCTGATATTCTGCTTCATTATCCGCTTTCAAACCCCTGGCATCACCAATGTCTGCTCCCATTTAGCATACCAGTCTGCCACTGGAAATTTTTTTTTAATTTAATTTAATTTTATTTGTGAACATAGTGTACAGAGGAGTTACAATTACATGGGCAGGATAATGAGTACATTTCTTACCAAGCATTGCAGCCTCCTCCTTTGTTTACCCTTCACATCCTTTCCCAGCCTCCCCCCTCCCCCCATCCCAATCCTTCTCCTTCCTCCCCTCCCTCCCCCCCCCCACACCGACGTTGTAAAGCTCGTTTTGGACATGACAACTTGTACTTCTCATTGTTGCAACAGGTCCACCTGTATCCTTAAACAACTGGTTTTTCCCCATCTCCTCCACAAGTTATACTGACATCAAATATAGTGAAAGCAGGGGTTATACTGTGGGGGAGGGACATACAAAGTAACAAAGAGATAATCTTATAAATGCGTTAGAAACACATGCATGGAAGAAAAAAACATTAAAATACACATCTAAGGGTTCATTTTCCTGACATCACATTATCTGACCTTTTCCGCTTGACTCATACATATACTAGATATTACAAATAAGAGAAACCATGGGACCTATGTTTCTTTGGGCCTGGCTTACTTCACTTAATATAATTTTTTCCAAGTTTTTCCATTTCCTAACAAATGGTGCAATGTCATTCTTTCTGATGGAGGCATAGAATTCCATTGTGTATATATACCACATTTTCTTTTTTTTTTATGAGGTCTCTTATTTTTTTTTAATATTATTTTATTTTATTTGAGAACATACTGTACAGAGGGGCTACAATTACATGGGCAGGATAATGCATACATTTCTTACCAAGCATTGCAGCCTCCTCCTTTGTTTACCCTTCACCTCCCTTCCCAGCCTCCCCCCTCCCCCCACCCAATTATACCCCCCTCCCCCCCACACCGACATTGTAAAGCTGGTTTTGACATGACATTTTGTACTTCTCATTGTTGCAACAGGTCCACCTGAATCCTTAAACGACTTGTTTGCCCCCATCTCCTCCACATGTTATACTGACATCAAATATAGTGAAAGCGGGGGTTACACTGTGGGGGAGGGACATACAAAGCAACAAAGAAATAATCTTATAAATGCGTTAGAAACATATGTATGAAAGAAATGAAAACATTAAAATACATATTTAAGGGTTCATTTTCCTAACATCACATTATCTGACCTTTTCTGCTTGACTCATACCTATACTAGATATTGCAAATAAGGGAAACCATGGGACCTATGCTTCTTTGGGCCTGGCTTACTTCACTTAATATAATTTTTTCCAAGCCTTTCCATTTCCTAACAAATGGGGAAATGTCATTCTTTCTGATGGAGGCATAGAATTCCATTGTGTATATATACCATATTTTCTTGATCCATTCATCTACTGAGGGGCATCTGGGTTGGTTCCATATCTTAGCTATGGTAAATAATGCTGCAATAAACATAGTTGTGCTGGTAGCTTTAGTGTGGTCTTGTTTGTAAACATTTGGGTAAATGCCCAAAAGTGGGATTGCTGGGTCATAGGGAGTTCTATGTGAAGTCTTTTGAGGAACCTCCATACTGTTTTCCAAAGTAGTTGAACAAGTTTACATTCCCACCAACAATGAAGTAAAGTTCCTTTCTGTCCACATCCCCTCCAGCATCTGTTGTTGTTAGAGTTCTTGGTTTTTGCCGTTCTAACTGGAGTGAGGTGATAGCTCAATGTTGTTTTGATTTGCATTTCTTTTATGGCTAGGGATGTTGAACATTTCTTCATGTGTCTATTGGCCATCCTTCTTTCTTCTTCAGAGAAGCTTCTCTTTAAGTCTTTCGCCCACTTTTTTATTGGGCAGTTGTTTCTTTGAGGATTTGTTGTTGGGGCGTTTAATTTTTTGAGTTCCAAGTATATTTTAGATATGAGACCCTTGTCCGTTTTATGGCTAGTAAAGATCTTCTCCCAATCGGTGGGCTTTCTATTGATCTTGCTAGCTATGTCATTTGCCCTGCAGAAGCTCTGCAACTTTATGCAATCCCATTTGTCCAACCTTTCTTTCATTTGTTGTGTTTCTGGGTCTCTATTCAGAAAATTTCGGCCTGAGCCAAGGAGACCTAGGGTTTCTCCTATTCCATCCTGTAATGTTTTCAGAGTGTTTGCTTTGAGTTCAAGGTCTTTGATCCATTTGGAGTTGATTCTGGTGCAGGGTGATATATAAGGATCTAGCTTAAGTTTTCTACATGTAGTTAACCAATTTTGCCAGCACCATTTACTGCCACTGGAAATTTGAACATATATTTTTATTAATCATCACAATTCTGATTATCTTTCCACACACATCAAATGAGTAGTAACTATATTCCTCTATTTTGTGTGTTTTAATCCTCCTTTGAGTTAAAAAGCCTTAACTATTAAAAACTATAGAAGAGTTATCAAATTAATTCTACCATCATCATTTTTCCACCCAATCTTGTTACATTAGTTATGTGAATTTTTGTTTCTTTATATGTTGCTCCGCCACAATATAATCCCTGTTTTCACTGCATTTGATGTCGGTGCCATGCATCTTCTATATATATTTCTCTAGCTTTGGGAGGAGAGGGGAAAAATCCAAATGCTTAACAATGGATACAGCTTGACCCCCTGTAACAATGAGGTGTAAAAGACACTATGTTGAAAAACTTACTTTACAATTTAGGCAGGAAGGAAGGCGAGAGGAGGGAGTGTACTTCTGGAGGTGGGAGGGAAGGGATGGTAGGGGAAAAACAAAGGAGGAGGTAACAATGCTTGATAGGAAATATACTCATTATTTTGCTCATGTAAATGTAACCCCTCTGTACAGTATTTTTACAATAAAAACATTAAAAAAGATACTATATGAAAGTTTGCACATGATACCTTATAACTATAATTCTTTCAAGAATTAGGGTTTTACACAAACATCCTGATTGCTTTGCCAAAGGATAAGAGATTGAAATAAGGTACCTAGCATCTTGGAAGGAAAATACTATTGGCTTTAGATCAAATTCGTTTATCTAATACTGAGGAAATGAATTTCAGAAATGGCAGAGGCAACGTGTATCATAAAAATAACCTTATGAGGTACAACCAGGATGCCCAGATCAAACTTCCTGGAAAAAAGCAATGAATGAAAAGCTACTAATACTTCTAAAATGAGCCTATTGGTGATGGTTCATGCTTGTTATGCTAGGTAATTAGAAGTCAAAGATGAAAGGATATCAATTGAAAGCTTGGCCAGGAAGAAAACCTTCCTCTCTGCAACCAGCAGACAGGAAGCATCAGCTCTGTGCCTGATGCCCAGCTGGCTGGACGGTCTCTGCCCACATT
Organism: Dipodomys merriami; assembly: GCF_024711535.1. Taxonomy (NCBI): domain Eukaryota; kingdom Metazoa; phylum Chordata; class Mammalia; order Rodentia; family Heteromyidae; genus Dipodomys; species Dipodomys merriami. The sequence continues at coordinate 1,316,656 of NW_027204426.1, read as the reverse complement.
CCCAACCCAATCTGAAATATTATCAAATACATTCAAATAATATCTCCTGATTGGGAGATAATCTTTGAAAGATATAACTAAAACATTTCACTGATTTCCTTTTGAAAAATTCAGAATGAAAGGGGAAATATGTTCTCACTGACTGAAGGGTAAGTTAACGACCAGAATGATGTTAATGGGGGTAGAAGCCCATTTGGTAACTTATCCACTCAACCATCTTTCCTCACTTCTTGTCACATATCCTGAGCAGTGAGATTTTGTAATGCAAAGTATGTGTGTGAGCATGCAGCTTGTAAAAGTAGTAATGAAATGCTAGGCACTGGAACTCAGGCCTGTAAAACTAGCTGCTCAGAACCCTGAGATATGAGGAACTGAGTTCAAAGCCAACATGAGAATAAAAGACTCTTACCTTCAATTTACCAGTAAAGGCAAAAAGATGAGCTGTGCTTCAAATGCCAGAGTGCTAGCATTGCATACAAAGCTAAGGGACATCCAGGCCCTGAATTCAAGCCCAGTACTGGCTCTCATACACAAAAAGTAACCATGACAACATCACAGGTTATAAATATATTAGCAAGGGATGTAGGAGAATGGGATGATGACAGCATTTACCTCACTTTTAGTCTCAAGCATTCTGTACAGCGTAGCCCAATCTGTGAAAAGCTCTAGGTGAAATCTTCCTCAAAATCAGATTCATCCTCATATCCCTCTGCACATTTATCACACACACACACACACACACACACACACACACACACACACACACACACACACACACACACACACAAAGGTCTATATTTTGCCATCTAATTTTGAAATATATAACCATACACATATGCTTCAGAATTCTGTGCCCTTGATTAGGTTACATAGGGAGCACAATATATCCAGGGTCTGGCTCATTCTTCTAATCCGCTGCTCAGGAGGGTGGGATCTGAGGATCACAGTTTGATGCCAACCTAAGCAAATAACTCCTCAAGATTCTTATCTTCAATTAAGAAGCAAGAAGTGGAGATGTGGTTCAAGTGGCACAGTGATAGCATTGAGTAAAATAATCTAAGCAAGATTTCCAGACCCTCAGTCCAAGCCTGTGTACTGGCCCACTAACACTCCATAAGCCAAAAATCCCTGAAAGACCAAACCAAAAATATGTCAATTTTATGCTAACTTATGAAGTGAAATCCAATAAGGCAACATAGCTTTTGGTTGTTGAAGATTTGGTTGGAAAACCAAAAATTCAACGTGTGCTTAAGTGATATAACAAACAAGCAACGAAATAAAAATTTCCCAATAAAAATCTGGAACCCCTGACCAAGAGATTTTTTTCTACGTTTTTGAAAATTACTTATTTTTCAGTAAGTGAAATAGTATAAACCTTTATTATAAGTTATAGGAGTCAGTGTAAGCTCCAAGGAAGTGAATGTAAAACTAAAATCACACACAGCATTACAAGTTTCTATGCCTCTGGTGAGACACTAGAAATCTGTAATTGTGTAGCCTCTAGAAAGGAGAAGGGAGATGCTCAGCATCATTGGTCATAAAAGAAATGCAAATCAAAACCACATTGATTCCACCTCACCCCAGTTAGAATAGCCATTTTCAAGAGAACAAATAATAGCAGATGTTGACCAGGATGTGGCTAAATATGAACACTACTACACTGTTGGTGGGAATGGAAGGCAGTATGGAGGTTCCTAAAAAGACTAAACATAGAACTCCCGTAAGATCCAACTATCCCACTTCTTGGCCATCACCCAAATGATTTCAAAATAGAGCACAATAAGCTACCAGCACAACTATGTTCATTGCAGCATTGTTTACCATAAATAAGATATGGAACCAACCCAGTTGCCTCACAATAGATGAATGGATCAAGAAAATGTGGTATATTTACACAATTTTATGCTTCTGTAAGAAAGAATGATATTGTCCCTTTCATAAGAAAATTGATAGACTTGGAAAAAATCATATTAAGTGAAGTAAGCCAGGCCCAAAGAAACATAGGCTCTATGATTTCCCTTATTTGCAATTAGTATTATCCTGTTAGTCCTGACAGAGGATTATAATAGCTGAAGTACTATAAACATATGTGTGATCATACAAAATGATGCTAATTGAAATGAACACGAAGATATTGAAACAGCAGGTCTTATTTTGTTTAGTTGTCAACCTTGATATAGCCAATGTACAGTAACTAGTTCTTTCTTTTTACTTTATTTCATTTTTCTTTTCAAATTAGTTTTATCCCTGGCAATTCTTGTCTTTGATTCTGGTACCCTCCATCCTATATATGCATGTATTTGAGGAAAGGGAAGGGAAATAACAAAATGCTGAAAGATGACCCAGTGCAACAATAATAGGTTACATTAAAGCGGGAATGATCTTTACAACAACCTGGGGGACATGGGGGGAGGAAGGAGTGGAGGGAAGGGATAGACAGAGAAAAACAATAGAGTGGGAAACAATTTTCAATGAGAAATGTAACTTATTCGTGTAAATATAACCCCTCTGTACAGCATCTTTACAATAAAATATTTTTAGTGTAAAAATGAATTTTTCCCATCAAATGTCAAGCTGATACCATTGGAACTTCTGAGTTCATGTGAAAGAGTGTTTTAGGAGTTTCAAGAAGCTAGTACTAAGTACAAATAACCACAATTTAGTGATAATAAGAAAAGCTCTTTTTATTGTACTATATGAACAAAAGAAAATTTCTTTTTGTTTCTGTTCACTTAGAACTCTCTTTGCCATCTGCATTGTTCCAAAGTCAAACTAACCACTTATCCTTATCTTTCTTTGGTATCTAGCTTTGGCATGTAATCTGAGATATAAGCAGTATTCTTTTTTCAATTTGGAGGCCTAGCAGGGAGGTGCTCCTTCCTGGTCAAGAGGTTAGACTGGAGGACCCAGCACACTTGCTGTGGTTTCTTCTGCACAGCTCACTGAGGAACTTACTCAAATATGTTTTCAAATTCTACCAATAACTCTTATTAGTATGAAGCACTTAATTAGAAGTCACTTTCTCAAACTCCTATTTGAGTAATAAATAGAATAGGAAAAATGTTGTTTGCTATTTTTTATCACTACATATCTTAATGTCTAAGTATAAAAGCCAGACTTACTCTAAGGGCCTAGAATAAGCAAAATGGCTTCTAGAGCTCAGATTATTTCTTTCCACAGAAGATGACAGCAGCAGAAACTGGCAGAAGGAAGAGAAAGTTTAATGTCTCCTTAATTCTTAAGTTTCAATGCTCATTGAGGAATCCTCAGGACTGAGGACAGTTTAAGGACGTAACAGATCCTGTGTTGTTTTCTATCATAGGAAGCAGACACCAGTCTCCCATCACTCTTTAGGTGACACACATGAGTGGTGTTCTTGGTGGGTCCTGAGAGGGTCCAGGACGGCTCTGTCATGATCACTGGAAACTCGGAATTGCTCTCTAAGAGAACGACATAGAGGAATGTGGTAACAAGACCTGAGATAGGGTTTTGTCAGATCTAGGTGATTTGTAACAGGCACTAATGCCTTCTGACTAAGAATGTGAATATATCATCAGGGTCCGGCACACAAATTTATCATGACGCGTTACCTTGCACCATTTCATAATGAAAGCCAAGAAAAGATAATTAATGCCCTCTGGACATGTTTTCATCAATATTTATTAGATAAAAAGTTATAAAATCAAGTTCATGTTGAGGAAAAATCCCAGATGAAAACCAAATTTCAGGGGCATTTACAAAAACTGTTGTTCCGTATATATCATATGTGACAAATTATTAAAACTTAAAGAAGCTGTGTAAGTTAAATTGATTCTTTTGTAATACTGCTGCAACTTTATTTTACATTTCAACTACTTAATAAAAATAAGGTAGGCCAAGCATCACCAGTGGCTCACATCTAGCTTCAACTGTGGCTATTAAGAAGGATGAGAGGAGTTCCGGGAAGATGGCGGAGGAGAAGCTGGAATCTGAACAAGCTCTCGCATAGAAAGGAGTTTTAGAGTTCCAGTGAACAGTCCTAAGCCAGAGAATCACACCAAGTGTGTCATCACAGGACAGAGAGTTAGACAAGAGAGGGGAAGCCAAGGAAACGCAGCAGCTGCCGCTCCGGCGGCGGGGCCGCGGCAGCGGCGACCACCGCCGCGGAGACATACCTGAGACACAGAGAGTCGGGAACGAAGGAGCCAGACGCAGCGGACGAGCGGATTCTACCCAACACCAACAAGAACCGACAAGGAGCGAACATCTTCATCCTGCTGTTTGCAGACCAGAGACGACCCAGGATCCAAGACTCGGCGTGAGTACAAGCCTGACATCCTCACTCCTCAGGGAGCAGAGGAGGGAAGGCCACCCCTCCCCCCCCAGCACCGGTGATCTCCATCTTGGATACCGACAAAGCTCGGAGGAGCTGCGAGCTCCAGCTCAGGCCTTGGAATAAAATGAGTCATTTAGCAGGTCACAAGAACTTAACGGCGAAGTGACCTGCCAGACTCAGCTCCATCCAGGGAAAAGCCACCCAGCTCAGGCGCCAGCCATCGGAGTGCCTTACTTCACTGGGTAACCAGAGCCAGAGGCTGCCCCTCCCTCTAGCAGCCTCGACAATCAATTGAAAAACAGAAACCCTGAGAATGGCTCCAGGCTGGGCGCTGTGAGCTTTATCACAAAATAGCCCCAGGGAAAAGCTACTGTTTATTGAAAGGCCTCAACTCTACCCAGAACCTAGCCTCATCACCACATCCCCCTCTTTTGTGACTCTCAAAGCAGACCACCCTCCCAGAAAACTAACCTGGGAGGGGGATCTCAAAATCTTGGGTAAAGCAGAGCATTTTTCTGCCTCTTCCAACCAACCGACTTAAGAAACCAATCAAGCCACAGGACCTCAACCTGACCAGAGACTCCAACAAGAGACTGGTTGCAGACAAAAGGGAGATACAGGATTCTTCCCACTCCTCCCCCCCCAAAAAAAAAAAATCAAAAGACTTTTTTTTTCTTTTTTTTTTTTCTTCTTCTTCTTTTCTTTTTTTTTTGCTTGTTTTTTGTTTTTTGTTACCTTATATATATATATATATAAATTTTTTTCCCTTCTAAAACTTTTATTAATCTTTAATTTTTGCCTATTCTGAAAAAATAATTGTTTTCCAGTAGCCTTTTTTTTTTTTTTCTCATCTTATAATTTTTATTTTAGGAATACGTGAATAAGAGTTTTCCTTTCTTTTCTTGTCTTCTTTCTCTTTTTCTTTCTTTCTTAATTATCTTTTTGTTTTTTATCTAGCTCTACTGAACTTCTGATCTTTTCTTCTCCCGTTCCCATCCTCAAAGCTTTTCACATCTCCGCTATGTCCCTCCCCTTCTCTGAACATATTCACATTCCACTCTAAATAGACGGTCTTTTAACCTCTATAATAACATTAATTTTTACGTTTCTATTATTTTTCTGGTCTCTCTTTATTCCCCTTTCCGTCTCTTCTTTCTCTCTCTCTCTCTACTTGCATCCTACCCAACTCATTTCCTGCACTGTGATTAGGACATAGTTAACTCTCCCTGTGCCTCCCCACACCAATCTACTCCTATTTTTTACCCACATCTCTCCCTAATCCTAATAATTTCTGGTTTTCCAAATTCTTTTCTGCGGTTCGAAGTCCTTTAACATATAGTTGTTTGATGTTGAATAGATGTATCTGTTGAACTAGATTGTATCTGTAAACTATTGACTGTACAAATGCAAACTTTGGTTGATGGTTGCCTTAAGATAGTGTTCTAGCACAAAACTGGTGCAATCTTTATCTCAAATGGGCCGAGTAAGCCGAAAAAACACAAGAAAAATGGCAAATTCGGGTATCTCAATTCCCAACCTTGATAATCAGGGATTAGAACAGATAAAGAATAATCCAGAGGAGAGTTCCCAAATAGCTCTACAAACACTAATAGCAAACATGATAAATGAGAAGTCTGACAATGTACAAAGGACTCTGTATGAGCGTGATAGGGAGAGAGAGGAGGCATCCCAGAAGTTTATACAGGAATATCATAAGCGTGAGGAAGCTTCTCAAAAACTGATACAGGATTTGCGTGAACAACTTGAGAATACTCAAAGAGAAAGGGAGGAATGGCGTGAGCAGGCAGAGATCACTCAAAGAGAACTGCAGGAATCCCACAGAAGGGAGGAAACTAATCAAAGAGTAATTCACGAATTAAGAGACCAGGTAGAGAATACACAAAGATCACTAAAGACATTCATGGAATCCATTAACAAAGAGCTGAAGGAAGTCAGGGAGACCACAAAGGGAATGCTGAATGGAACCCAACAGAAGGAATGGGAGTCCAAAGAAACCATAACCAATCAACTAAGTGATTTCAGAACAAACACTGAACACCAAATTAAGGAAGTAAAGAAAATCATACAAGACCTAAAACAGAGCTTCAACAAAGAACTTGAAACCATCAAAGCTGACCAATTAGAAGGAAAAGAGATAAAAAACAAAGTAGAGAGTCTCGACAGCAGGTTAGACCATGCAGAAGATCGAATCTCAGGGATTGAAGACAGCCTTGATATTATAGAGAAAGAACATACAACCATCCAAGACAAGTCCAAGAAATATGATAGGTCTATCCAACACTTGGAAGACACCATCAGAAGGCCCAATCTAAGGATAATGGGTGTAGAGGAGCACCTAGAAACAGAAGTTAATGGTCTAGGAAATTTGTTTAACAGGATCCTAGCAGAGAACTTCCCAAACATACAAAAAGATAGGCCTATTCAGATACAAGAAGCTTTTAGAACCCCAAATAGACCAGACCAGAATAGGACATCCCACCGTCACATTATAATCCACACAGGATCAACCCAGACCAAGGAAAAGATCCTTAAAGCTGTCAAGGAGAAAAGGTTAATCACCTATAAAGGGAAACCAATTAGAATCACCTCAGATTTCTCAGCAGAGACAATCAAAGCAAGAAGAGCCTGGAATGACGTATGCCATGCCCTAAAAACAAACAACTATCAACCAAGAATACTGTACCCAGCTAAACTCTCCTTCCTAACTGAAGGCCAAATAAAAACCTTCCATAGCAAAGAAAAATTGAAACAATACATCTCCACCAAACCAGCCTTGCAAAAGATTCTTAAAGATGTCCTACACATAGAAAACCAACAAGAACGCAACAAAGGCCAAGAAACTGCACCCAAACTGAGAATCCAAGAACCTTAGGAAGAACCCAGTTTTCACAGCCCCCAAGAAGGTGGATAACATGGCAGGAACCCTCAAATACCTCTCAGTCCTATCTCTTAACGTTAACGGACTGAACTCTCCAATTAAGCGACATAGACTGTCTAGTTGGATTAAAAAACAAGACTCCTCTATCTGCTGCCTGCAGGAGTCACATCTTGCCCGTAAAAACAAACATATTTTCAAAGTTAAAGGCTGGAACAAAATCTACCAAGCAAACGGCCCTCATAAACAGGCGGGAGTTGCAATCCTAATATCAGATAAAATAGACTTCAAACTAAAATTCGTGAGAAGAGATAAAGAAGGTCGCTACATACTAATTAAAGGATCTCTCCTTCAGGAGGATATTACAATTCTAAATATCTATTCGCCAAACAATGGAGCACCCAAATTTATCAAAGAAACACTACTTTCCCTCAAATCCCATATAGATCCAAAGACATTAATTGTTGGGGATTTTAACACACCACTCTCCCCACTAGATAGATCAACTCGGCAAAAACTCAACAGAGAAACCGCAGATCTAAACAGCTGCATAGATCAACTAGACTTAACAGACATTTACCGAACATTTCACCCAGCAGCAACAGAATACACGTTCTTCTCAGCAGCACATGGAACGTTTTCTAAAATAGACCACATTTTAGGCCACAAAGCAAACTTGTCTAAATTCAGAAACATTGAAGTTATACCTTGCATTCTCTCTGACCACAAGGGAATAAAATTAGATCTCAACACCAAAAGCCACCAAAGAAAGTCCGGTATCACATGGAGGCTGAACAACACACTGCTGAATCATGAGTGGATCATGGAAGAGATTAGAAAGGAAATTCAAATGTTCATGCTATTCAACAAAAATGAACACACAAATTACCAGCTCCTCTGGGACACAGCAAAGGCAGTACTCAGAGGCAAGTTTATAGCTCTGAGCTCCTACATCAACAAATTGGAGAGATCGGAAACTAACAATTTAATGACACATCTAAACCTCCTTGAAAAAGAGCAGCAAGATAAACCCCAATCCAGTAGACGGAAAGAAATAATCAAAATTAAATCAGAATTAAATGAATTAGAATCCAAAAAAACTATAGAAAGAATCAACAAAACAAAGAGTTGGTTCTTTGAAAAACTTAACAAAATTGACAGACCCTTAGCAAACCTTATCAGAAAAAGGAGAGAACACACCCAAATTAATAAACTCAGAGATGGGAATGGAAACATCACCACGGAAACAACCAAGATTCAGAACATTATTAGGGGATACTTCTCAAAACTTTATGCTAATAAGTTTGAGAACTTGACAGAAATGGACCTTTTCGTAGCAAATATTGACATGCCAAAACTAAACCAAGATGAGTTAAACCAGCTTAACAGGCCCATATCAAGCATCGAAATAGAAACAGCAATAAGAGACCTCCCAGCTAAGAAAAGTCCAGGACCAGATGGTTTTACAGCGGAATTTTACAAGGCCTTCAAAGCAGAGCTCACACCAATACTCCTCCAACTCTTCAATGAAATTGAAAGAGAAAGCTCACTACCGAATACATTCTATGAAGCCATCATAACCCTCATCCCAAAACCAGGCAGGGACTCATCAAAGAAAGAGAACTATAGACCCATTTCTTTGATGAATATTGATGCAAAACTTCTCAACAAAATTTTGGCCAATCGACTTCAACAATTCATCCAAAAAATCATACACCATGATCAAACAGGATTCATTTCAGGGATGCAAAGCTGGTTCAATATACGCAAATCAATTAATATTATTCATCACATCAACAGGAGCAAGAATAAGAACCACATGGTTATCTCAATAGATGCAGAAAAAGCATTTGACAAGATCCAACACCCTTTTATGATGAAGGTTCTGGAAAAATTAGGAATCCATGGAACATTCCTCAATACAATAAAGGCTATATATGACAAACCTACAGCCAGCATTATACTCAATGGTGAAAAACTAAAGCCATTTCCTCTTAACTCAGGAACAAGACAAGGATGCCCACTCTCTCCACTTCTCTTCAATCTAGTATTAGAATGCCTAGCTACAGCAATAAGACAAGATGCAGACATAAAGGGGATCCAAATAGGGAAAGAAGAAATAAAACTCTCCCTCTTTGCAGATGACATGATCTTGTATTTAAAGAATCCCATAGACTCCACTCCCAAACTACTCAAGCTGATTCAAAACTTTGGCAAAGTAGCAGGTTATAAAATTAACCCCCAAAAATCAATGGCTTTTCTATATGCCAACAATGAGAAAAGTGTGGCTGAAATTAGGAAAGCAACTCCATTTGTAATAGCCCCACAAAAAATAAAATACCTAGGAATTAACTTAACCAAAGAAGTGAAGGACCTCTATGATGAAAACTTTAAAATCTTGAAAAAGGAAATCAACACAGAACTTAAAAAATGGCAAAACCTCCCATGCTCCTGGATTGGCATGATTAACATCGTGAAAATGGCAATACTTCCCAAGGCTATCTACAAATTCAACGCGATACCTATCAAAATTCCACCCTCATTCTTCAAGGAAATAGAGGAGGCAATCCAAAAATTCATATGGAACAATAAAAGACCGCGAATAGCAAAAACGCTCCTCAATGGAAAGAACACTGCTGGAGGAATATCAATACCAAATTTCAAACTCTACTATAAAGCCATAGTAATCAAAACAGCTTGGTATTGGCATAAGAACAGACCTCAGGACCAATGGAATAGAATTGAAAACCCAGAAATGAACCTACAGACCTATAGCCATCTAATCTTCGATAAGGGAGCTAAAACAATAGAATGGAAGAAAGACAGCCTCTTCAGTAAATGGTGCTGGCAAAATTGGTTAACTACATGTAGAAAACTAAAGCTAGATCCTTATATATCACCCTGCACCAGAATCAACTCCAAATGGATCAAAGACCTTGAACTCAAAGCAGACACTCTGAAAACATTACAGGATGGAATAGGAGAAACCCTAGGTCTCCTTGGCTCAGGCCGAAATTTTCTGAATAGAGACCCGGAAGCACAACAAATCAAAGAAAGGTTGGACAAATGGGATTGCATAAGATTGCAGAGCTTCTGCAGGGCAAATGACATAGCTGGCAAGATCAATAGAAAGCCCACCGATTGGGAGAAGATCTTTACTAGCCATACAACGGACAAGGGTCTCATATCTAAAATATACTTGGAACTCAAAAAATTAAACCACCCAACAACAAATCCTCAAAGAATCAACTGCCCAATAAATAAGTGGGCGAAAGACTTAAAGAGAAGCTTCTCTGAAGAAGAAACAAGGATGGCCAATAGACACATGAAGAAATGTTCAACATCCCTAGCCATAAAAGAAATGCAAATCAAAACAACATTGAGATATCACCTCACTCCAGTTAGAACAGCAAAAATCAAGAACTCTAACAACAACAGATGCTGGAGGGGATGTGGACAGAAAGGAACCTTACTTCATTGTTGGTGGGAATGCAAACTTGTTCAACCACTTTGGAAAGCAGTATGGAGGTTCCTCAGAAGACTTCACATAGATCTCCCCTATGATCCAGCAATCCCACTTTTGGGCATTTACCCAAATGTTTACAAACAAGACCACACTAAAGCTACCAGCACAACTATGTTTATTGCAGCATTATTTACCATAGCTAAGATATGAAACCAACCCAGATGCCCCTCAGTAGATGAATGGATCAAGAAAATGTGGTATATATACTCAATGGAATTCTATGCCTCCATCAGAAAGAATGACATTTCCCCATTTGTTAGGAAATGGAAAGGTTTGGAAAAAATTATATTAAGTGAAGTAAGCCAGGCCCAAAGAAGCATAGGTCCCATGGTTTCCCTGAATTGCAATATCTAGTATAGGTATGAGTCAAGCGGAAAAGGTCAGATAATGTGATGTTAGGAAAATGAACCCTTAAATATGTATTTTAATGTTTTCGTTTCTTTCATGCATGTGTTTCTAACGCATTTATAAGATTATTTCTTTGTTGCTTTGTATGTCCCTCCCCCACAGTGTAACCCCCGCTTTCACTATATTTGATGTCAGTATAACATGTGGAGGAGATGGGGACAAACAAGTCATTTAAGGACTCAGGTGGACCTGTTGCAACAATGAGAAGTACAAAATGTCATGTCAAACCAGCTTTACAATGTCGGTGTGGGGGGTGGAGGGGGGTATAATTGGGTGGGGGGAGGGGGGAGGCGGGGAAGGGAAGTGAAGGGTAAACAAAGGAGGAGGCTGCAATGCTTGGTAAGAAATGTATGCATTATCCTGCCCATGTAATTGTAGCCCCCCTGTACAGTATGTTCTCAAATAAAATAAAATACAATTAAAAAAAAAAAAAAGAAGGATGAGAACTGTGGAAAGTGGATTGAAGCTACCGCAGGCAGGAAAATCTGTGAAACTTTTATCTCCAATTAACTGTTCAAATCCAGAAATGGATGTTTGGTTCAAGTTGTAGAGAGTTAGCTATAAGTAAAATAGCTAAAGGTCAGCTCCCTGACTTCAAGCCCCACTATACACACACACACACACACACACACACACACACACACACACACACACACACACACACACACACACACACACACACAACCTATCTCAAAAATAACGAGTGACCAAGGACCAGAAGAAAGATAATATTTTTTCTTTATTTTCTTTCATTTTTGTCATTTTTTCATTTATCTCTCTTTGGGAATGTAAAGGGGGCATAGCAATGGAGGGACAAAGGATGAACAAATGCAGCAGTGGCACTCAGTTGAGACTATGTTGAAAGTGCACTATGAAACTTGTTTTTGGGGAAGGAGGGGAAAACTGGAGGAGACGCAGGGAAAGGGTGACATTGTCCAAATAGAAATATACTCATTGAAGTAGAGCTTTGGCTCAATATCAATGCCATTCTTCAGCAAAAGGGCTCAGGAACACTGCCCAGGCCATGGGTTCAAGCCTCATGACTATAACAAAAACAAAGACAAAAATAGGTAGTCATTACCAAACATATGTAACAAATCTTCTACATCACAGTAATAAGAAGAAGAAGGAGGAGGAGGAGGAGGAGGAGGAGGAGGAGGAGGAGGAGGAGGAGGAGGAGGAGGAGGAGGAGGAGGAGGAGGAGGAGGAGGAGGAGGAGGAAGAGGAGGAGGAAAAGGAAAAGAAGAAGAAGAAGAAGAAGAAGAAGAAGAAGAAGAAGAAGAAGAAGAAGAAGAAGAAGAAGAAGAAGAAGAAGAAGAAGAAGAAGAAGAAGAAGAAGAAGAAGAAGAAAGAAGGAGAGGAGGAGGAGGAGGAGGAGGAGGAGGAGGAGGAGGAGGAGGAGGAGGAGGAGGAGGAGGAGGAGGAGGAGGAGGAGGAGGAGGAGGAGAAGAAGAAGAAGAAGAAGAAGAAGAAGAAGAAGAAGAAGAAGAAGAAGAAGAAGAAGAAGAAGAAGAAGAAGAAGAAGAAGAAGAAGAAGAAAAGAAGAAGAAGAAGAAGATGTTAATAAAAACCAAACCAATGAGAGAAAATCTAAGAGAGCAAGGTAAGGGGTGACATTTCCAAAAAGAAATATACTCATACCTGACTTATATGACTATAATCTATGTGTAAATTACCTTTATCATAATATAAAATTTAAAAAAAAACAGAAATATAGTGCTGGAGGCAAATCTGAAATGGAAGAAGATCAGATTAATATCCAATACCAATTTCAAACCCCATTATCAATTTCTCTTTCAAAAATGGCTCTTCTCATCACTTGTACTTTCCCTAGCTTATGAGATGGGGTGCAAATATTTAAAGGGTGAGGAATGAGTCATACATACAAGAGGAATTTAATAGTACCTGTAAAGAGCAGTACTTGCTAGAACACATGTTGCCTAGAACACATGTTGATACCATGTTTTCTGAAATATACAAACCTAGTTGAGCTTGCATACAAGCTCCACTCTATACAAGCTGTGGATTCAAAGTTAACTAAAGTCTCTGGACCTCAAATTCTTCATAGGTAACAATAGTTATATCACAGGATTATGAGACCTGGATGTCATCAAACATGGTGTGGGTTGTGTTTTAAGTGTGTGTGCAACACTCAAACACTGCTGGGGCGAGTAAAAACTGGCGTGATGTTTACCATATTACTTAACAGTAATACAACACCTACTACAAGCTCACACCTATAATCCTACTTATAAAAGAGGTTGAGGCCTCAGGATCTAGGTTCTTTGTCAGCCTGGACCGGAAACTGGATGAGACTCATCTCCAATGACCTCTAAAAAGGTTGGAGGTGGAGCTTTGGTTCAAATGGTAGAGTGCTAGACTTGAGCATAAATCTCAGGACATTGACCAGGCCCTGAGTTCAAGCCCTAGGGCCAACACACACACACACACACACACACACACACACACACACACACACACACACACACACACACACACACACACAATTTTGTATATTCCTATCACGTCACTTAATACTTTTTCTCTTCCAAGCCCACCAGTTGTTGTTGTTGATGATGATGATGATGACAAGGACTTGCTGTGAAGCTCAGGGTGCTATTAAACTTACAATACCCTTGCGTACTGGGATTACAGGTATGTGTACCATACTTGACTTTACTCAGTAACTCTACTTATAACATTTTTCTGAAAGAAATTTATTCAAATTCATGAAGATACTATGGCTTAAAGTTGTTCACACTAATTTTCAAGTGTACAAAATGTAAATAATATAAGTGGATATAGTACTATGCTACCACATGGTAATTCCAGCCAAAACTCAGGAACCTGACACAAGAGAATAAGGATTTGAGGTAAGCCTTGTCTACAATGTAGGACTTCTTCTATAAAGGAAAAAAAGTATAAATATTAATCTACTAGGAAATATATAATATGTTAAATTTATATAATGGAACAAATAGATCATTGTTAATGAAAATAAAATGGCTTTTACTAGAAATGAGGAATCAAATGTGCTCACTGTGTAGGTGAGTTAGAAAGTTCTTACCAAAAGCTACATACTTTTCTTGTTTTCTATTCTTCCAAAATTGTTTGCTTTCCAGAATCATGCCTTATCTTTCCTTACTGGTTTCTTTAGCTTATTTCATACATGCCCACAGGGTCTTCAACTATCATTTATTTATGTGAAGAGCTTGCAAATATCTCTCTTCAGTCCAAACTCCTGGTATGCACCTCTGTTCCATATATTCAACTACCATAAATACTTGTGAAAGAGTAATCCTGTCTTTCTATTACTGTCTTTCTATTAATGTGTCAGTAAACTTTAGGAAAATAAAGGAATAACATCAATAAATATAACTGATTATTGTAATAGTAATGTTAAACATTACTACAATGCTGATTATTTTCTGAGCAATTTAATATAAAGCTCAAGGAAAGCAACGTTTTTGAGTGCTGATATTGGAGTTTAAACTCAAGACCTTACCTTCTCACTTATGCATTTTCCCTCAAGGGCGGTGTTTTACTCTTGAACCACAGATTCCCTTCCAAATTTATTTGGGGGATTATTTAGAGATAAGAAACTCATGGTCTTTCCTTCTTGGGCTGGATTTAAACCTGGATCTCAGTTCTCTGAGTAGATAGAATTACCAGTGTGTGCTAACAATGTCCAGTTTCAAGGAGAGGGCAAGTTTCTGATTTCAAGCTCCAGTAATAGCACAAAAACAAAAACAAAATTATGACATATAAATATACTGATAAACTAGGAACCCAAACAAACCAAATGTGGGTATCTAGATGGGCGAAAGACTTAATAGCATTATTATCACTATTACCTTTCCTAGCATTTTGAATAACCTGAAATTATGGATTAAAGTCATAGCTTAGTTGGTAAAGTACTAGCTAAAGAGCAACAACATCAAACACCAAGTACAAGTCTCAGTCTCAAACTTTAAATGAAATCTGAAATGATTTTTTCCTTAAATGAAAATTGACCATAGGAAACCCCTGATACCTAAATGTATGGTCAAAGAAGAAAATTGGAAAATGTTCAGGAAGACAGACTTTTAAATCTCAGTGATTACCATATGGACAGTAGATCAGACCATGTGTAACTTCATACTACATGCAGTGGGCTACGTTAAGGACTTAAAAATTGTACACATTTACACTCCTCAAAAAAAAAAAACAAACACAACTTACCAGGACACTGGGGATTCACATATGTAATTCTAGCTCAGTGCTCTGTTACTTGAGCCACAAACTCCATTTTCAGCATTTTTGGTGTTTAGTTGGAGATTGGAGTCTCACAGGTTTTCCTCCCCTGGCTGGCTTTGAAACAAAATCCTCAGCTCTTTGCCCACTGAGTAGATAGGATTACAAGCTTGAACTGATACTCTTATTTTTCTATTCTATTCTTCTTTTGCTTTTCTATTTAAGAATCATTTCGTTAAGTGGCAAAAAAATCCTGCTTTTGAACACAGCAGAGAAAATCAATGAAAATAGAAGCTGTGTCTGAATAGATCAATAAATGGATATATATTTTAAAAGACGGATCAAAATACAAAATAACAAAACAGAGAAGAAAGCAGTTGCCAATAACCAAAACAAATGAGTACTTTATCAGAAATCCTACCGTTATAAAATTTAAAAGTACAGTAATAAACAGCTTCAGATGATTTATTCAAAGATAAAACCTATCAAACCTACTTAAGGAAGAACGAAAAAAAATGGAATCTACACAAATTTTCTCAATTTACATTTAAATGCATTGCAATCTATAAAACTCTAGGTACTGATGAATTTATTATTGATTTTCCTAAAACTTTGAAGAGATCATTTTGATTCTACAAAAATATTTCCTTAGAAAGTGAGGAAATACTATTTGCCCTCTTAAAAGTTTCTCGTAAAAAATATCTGGCTGAATTTTGTCTGGAATTATACTCTATGTACTGAGCAGTTAAGGAGAATTGTTTCAGGACATTGAGTCTTCTAATCATTAAGTACTTGATCGTTCATTTACTTAGTCCTTATTTTTTTGTATAACATTTGAAAGGTTTTATAAAATCCATTAAAGATAAACTTCTGAATTGGAAAACCTTTTGGAGGGAATTTACTCAAAGCAGAATGATATATTTTAGGCATCTCAGTATTTAGAGCTGTGAGTATGAACTCCATGAACAGAATAACTTGTCTTTAAAGAAGTTTTTAATACATAGAGCATAACTAAGAAAAATTGTAGGTGATAGAGTAACTAAGGGAGGCCAGGACGTGGCCAACTGCCTCCATAGGAAGACAAAAGCTTGGGATGTACCCTGAGGGACAACTCTCCTGTCCTGTTCTGTCCTGTCGAGCTACTTGTCATGTATTGGGTACCTGCACAGGGAGGGCTGGAACTGCTCTCACAGCACCATGAACGTGGTTAGCTTGCTGCCATCCAAGGCCAGCAGCAGAAATCAGATGAAGTGGAGCAGGGATTGGATGGAGGGCGGCCCGTGCTTGATGGATGTTGCTTCTGTGCATACATGATGAAGACCACAGACCTGGTTTTGTTTTCCAATAGAGAAACTGCAGCACTGCCTGAGCCACAAGTATGTCCACTTGCCATGGAAGCTGTGGGCCGTGGAGTCCTCCACCAGCATGTTGGCACAGCCCTCACCGTCTGTGGAGTGTAGAAAGTAGTATCAAGATTCCCAGTAGTTCGGCTCTTTCCACAGGGTCAGGGCCCAAAATGGAAGGAGCTAAGGATGGCCCCATTTCCAGGAACCCCAACTGGAACACTTCAGGGCTCTGGAGAAGGGGTCCATCAACTGAACACCCTAGCCAGACATTCCATCCATTTCTGCCATCTACATCCATTTCAGGGACTCCAACACCAGCATGGACAGCTCTGCTGTGCTGTTTTGCTGGCCATGAGGGAAGAACAGCAGTATGCTCCTGAGCACATGAGCTCTTGGGCCTCAGAGGGCTTGCTCTGGGACATGTACCTGAAGAAGATGGTCCAGTACATTTGGTGTGCCCCATACTGGCCGCTTTTCTCCATGCAGCTTAACTTGCATGTGATTGTGGGCTTCATTGTGAGAGCCTTCCTGCTCCACCATCGCTGCTGCCAATGTGGCCCTAGTAGTATAATCTTTAGAAAGACTAGGACAAAGCCTGAGAATATTAATGCAAGAAATTGGGGTACATCAAAAAGAGGGTGGGGAAAGGGTAGACGAATGAAGGGAGGAAGGGGCAGAATGTAGTCAAGCTCATTGGGAGAAAATGAGGGAACAGAAGATGTTGTATGAAAGGAAATGTTCTCATCTGACTTATGCAAATGAAATCCCTCTACACAACCTCTTTAAAATAACTATAATCAGCTGGGCACAGGCCACTCAGGCCTGTAATCTTAGCTACACAGGAAGCTGAGATCTGAGGGTCTCAGTTCAAAGCCAGCCCGGGCAGGAAACTCCATGTCACCCTTATCTCCAATAAACCACTAAAAAACAGGAAGTGGCGCTCTGGCTCAAGTGGTAGAGTGCTCATCTTGAGTGCAACAGCTGAGGGATAATGCCCAATCCCAGAGTTCAAACCCCATGCCTGACAATAAATAAATAAATAAATGAATGAAATAAATAAATAAATAAATAAATAAATAAATAAAACTAAATTTGCTAAAAAGGAATTCATTGCCTATACTGCAAAACTAAGAAATATAAGGGAATGGTGGGTCAGAGGGGGGTGTGATTATTGTAGGTGTGGCACAAATCAATATGCACTGTATTCATAAACTGCTTTTGTTATATGGCAACTCCTTTGTACAACTACTGAAAGATAATTGACAAATAAAAATAATAATTGAATAGATGTAAAATAAGATACAGGAGAAAGAAATGGTTGATAGATACTTCTGATATAGAACAGGGCTTCCTATTACATTGGGACCCTATAGAAGAACTCTACTGTTTTTGTAATATTTCAGAATAAGATGAGATTCATAAAGCATAGTTCATTATGATTTTTCAAAAATAATTTAAGTAGTTGTTAATAACCCAACAATACTAAATTCCTATATTATCTACATGAACAAATGTAATTTATTATCATGGTTTGAAAGAAAAATCTATGGAAACACTTTTATTTTTGGTAAGACATGAAGCTTGACCTCTGGGCCTGGGCACTACCCCTCAGCTCTTCAGCTCAAGGCAAGCACCTTACCACTTGAGCCACATAGCCATTTCTGGTTTTCTGGTGGTTATTTAGAAATAAGAGTCTCATGCACTTGCCTGCCCAGGCTGGCTTTGAAGCGCAATCTTCTGATCTCAGCACCTTGACTAGCTAGGATTACAGGTGAGGGCCACCGATGCCTGGCTAAAATTCTTAATTCCAATTAATAAGCAAAAACCCAGAACTTGAGGCTTTGCTTAAAAGGGGGAGTGCAGGTAGAAAGTGTAAAGCAAATACTAGCAGAGAGGCAAGCAGAGAAAGAGAGAGAAAGAGAGGGAAGGAGAGAAAAAGCGAGAGTAAGAGAGAGGGAGGGAGAGAGAGAGAAAAATGTAAAAACAAGAAGCAACCATGGGGGGAGACAGGCAAAAGAGTGTAATGAAAGTGAATATTATGAAAATAAGTAGTATGAAAATAGGAAAATATAATGGAGTCCATTATTTTGTACAATAATAAGACAATATATCTAAAAGAAATTATTTAGACAGTGATGAGGACATATTAGCTGGTGGGGAAGATATTATTTACATTCACTTAGGCCCCAAACACAATCTCTGAAGATGCTCCTGTTCTATCCGGGCCAATGAAGTGGCCACTGCCAGTTTTTGCAGCAAAAAAAGAAAAATGTCATTCTGAGAACCAATGAGAGATAATGGCCAGACATCTGTGGCTCAAGCTTGTAATCCTAATTACTCAGGAGCCTGAGATGTGAGGATCCAACTCAGGACAAGCAGGGAAGTCCCTGAGACACTAATCTCAAGTTAAACACTAAAAATAGGAAATGGAACTATGGTTCAAGTACAAAGGCTCCAGGACAGCACTCAGGCTCTGATTTCACCCTCAGGTCCAGAAAATACATACATATACACAGAGATACACAGACACACAGAAGCACAGACACACACACACACACACACACACACACACACACACACACACACAAAGTTAACTATGTATTAGAAAACTCAGTCATATGTCAACATTTAATGCTCACAAATGTTAACTCCCACTGATTTTCACATTCTCTTAAAAGGGACTATTTACTTGGCAGATGGTCCTGCATTTTATAAAAAAAAAATTATAGTCATACTTCTTTGGCAGTCACTATCACAAATTTGAATGGCAGGAGAGGGGAGGGAATGGGAAACTGTGTAGCCACTTTCCTTGTGCTCCACTGATACTCTTATGCTTCACTACTGGAAAGACATTAGCAGGAATGACATGTGTCTAAAATAATTTAAAACCATTGAAATGGCCACTGATCATGTATAGACTGATTAAGTACAAAGTGACATATAGAGTGAAAACCACAGGTTGCTCTATCAAGTGAAAAGCAACCTATATATGATATAATTGGTAACATTTGATGTATGTATTTTATACTTATGGACATAGAAGTTTGTACATGCATGGGAAAGGTTCTAGCAATATATATCTGACAATGGAATTCTTTTGGGAACGGAATATATGGTTGTGCAGATGGAGTGGGGAGAAAATCTTAACTCCTAGATTAGAATTATGACATTTATATACAACCAAATCTATTTCTCTCAAAATTAAAAAAGATGTACTAGCATATGAAATAAGAAAAATAGCACATAAATCTGTAGTAATTTTTTCTCACTTTTTGATTAGCACACATTCTTCCAAGGATTTGATTTGTATCTTTATGAGACTCATTTCCTCCATCACTCTCACACATCTACAGACTTTTCTCAAATCAATGTCAACATGCTTTGTTGGTCATTTTTTACATGCATTAAAAAACTACCTATTTTGAACATGTTTTCCCACCTTTGCCCTCTCTGTCCTTCTCACTTCCATTAAAACACACATATAATAGTTGTTTAGCATTCCTATATCTCATTTTAATTAAATTGCATAACAATAGTATTTAAGAAATTTCACCATAAAATTTTACAAACTTATATTGAGTATTTTTAATCATACTGATGGCCTGACTCTCCCTTTCCCCATCTAGCTTCCTTTTCAATATTCAACGGATTTCGGTGAGATTCCTTTGTCATCATTGCCATGCACAGATGCCAAATAACATTTATTTATCCTTCCCTAATCCTACTAATTCCCTCAAAAATTCCCAAACATATAGACATATTCTATAAATGTATTTATATATGATTCTCTGTGTGTTTACATGTTTATCTTTTAGATTGTGTATTTACATATTACAGAAAACATGTGACCTTTATCTTTCTTAACCTGGCTTACTTCACTCAGCATGATAGTCTCCATTTCTATTTCCCTGCATATAAAAACATTTCACTCATCTTAATGCATGGTGTGAAGTAGAAGGGAAAGGCCTGGCTGGGCATACACAATGGAAATCTGGTATCATGTAGTTAACATTTAATGCCAAGTGGCCAGAAAGATACTCGTTTTAGTGAAGATGGAAGGAAGTGAGAAACCAACGGAGCCTCCAGTATGTCCAAATGTGCCTAGAGACCTCTTCACCTGGACAAAGAAGCTGGGGTGATAAGGGAAGAAATAACCAAAAAGTTTGAGCAGGGAAAGGTGATAAGATAATTGGGAGCCACATGCCACAGCAAAGCCAGCTAACATGAAGAATGGAGCTGACACAAACTAGGCAAAGTTTAGGCCACTGGGGTCTTTGACAAAGCCATTGAAGGCTATCAGATAATTATTGATTGAATATAAGATAGTGATAGAATACAAATATAGAGAGTGTAAAATAATTATTGTATTTCAGTTTCCTTGGGTACTATTGTTATATACTTTGTTTACTAAGAAATTATCATAACATTGAAAAAAGAAGCTAAAATGGAAACTGGTAAGTCAACTGGCTGTGAAAATCAGGATTTCAAACATATGTTTGACTTCTAAAATCCCATACAAGTGTAACAGTCTTACAAGGGAACATGGGAAGCAGATTCTGCTTTTGTGTGTATTATAGAA
Organism: Dipodomys merriami; assembly: GCF_024711535.1. Taxonomy (NCBI): domain Eukaryota; kingdom Metazoa; phylum Chordata; class Mammalia; order Rodentia; family Heteromyidae; genus Dipodomys; species Dipodomys merriami. Next base: position 1,295,353 of record NW_027204426.1, on the reverse strand, counting down.
AGCACTTCTTGAAGCCCACCAAGCTTGTCACACCAAAGACTGGGTTCTCAAAGCCCATGAGGAGATATTGTCACTAGAATCTTCTACATAGGAGGCTCAATGCAAATTGTTTATTTTTGTATTGATCTTTTGCTAACTGACCTTATAAAGGAAAAGTAAAGCCTAATTCTGTTACAAAGATAAAGATCTCCCAGCCAAGAGAAGCCAGGCTCATATTCTTTCTGGCTGCCTGGTGATTAGTCCATTGGTTGTACTTTTGTCCTTCTGATATAACACTTCTGTGAGGTGTTACCCTGCTTTGAGAAGGCAAATCCTTATTAGAGGCATGATTAACTTTTGAGGACAAGGATACATTGGTTAACCTTTTCTTCAGTGGTATTTTAAAGACACAATGAGAATATTATGGTTCAAGACCATTCAAGGAAATATTTTTTAACCAAGAAACCTATCTCAATCAGTATTTGCTAGATGTAGTGGCATACATCTGTCATTCCAGTATGTATGGGAGGCATAACTAGCAGGGCTACAGTCAACAGCCCAAGAAAACCTACAAGAACCTACTTAAAATTAAGTAATATTAAAAGGTCTGTCAGTTTCATGCTTCCCTAACAAGTGTAATTTCATATGTGGCAAATCTAGGTACACTCTTCCACAGTGAATTTATAGAATGACCCAGGCTCAGGTGTGTTCTGAATTTCCACATCTTACTTTCTCAGTAGCCCCACCCATTCCAGCACACACATGGGGCTGGGATGGGCAGCTTCCTCTGTTGCTGGTAGGGTTGATGCTTTATGCAAGCAATAAATTAGTAAACATACAAACTCCCAAAGAGTATTCTGTTTTCTTTTCCACTCTGCTTCCATCCATCCAGTTCTCTGCTGCTCTGCCTCTCCAAGGTTCATAAAATGCTTGTCCCTCCTCCTGGACATTCTCACATTTGATATACCTGGAAAATACCTGTTCTACTTCCACAACCCTCACAGGATTCTACCTGTATAAGTTCTTTCCTGCATCACTGTACTCCAAGCCCATGATAATAATTCATACTACTCTTTACCTTTGTCCTTCCCAACAGTCTTCTTGGCCTGCTCTGGAATGTTGTGTAATTAGGTACTATGCATACCACTACCCTTTTACATTCTTCAGTTACCTAGAGCAAGATATGCTTTCTAAAGATATCTTCCAATATAGAACAATACTTTGTAAACACTGGCCATGGTATCAAACTAAAGGCAGTTGAGTAGAAGTGTGTACTAATCACATAACATTCCTGCTATGAGTGATGCTACACATTTGTTATCCTACCATTCAAGAAGTTGATCCGGAACATCATGGGTTCAAGATCAGCCTGGGCTACAATAGGTCTCAAAAATAAAAGGACAATCCTGCTTTAGTAAAGGAATTATTTTGAGGAACAACACATCTAAATGAAAATCTAAAAGGACAAACAAGGTAACACATAGCACCCTATCAATGCTCCACAGTTTACTCACCACCCACCATGAGAGATTTCCACCAGCCAGGAATAAATCTTTCAGCACAGCACAAAACAGAAACCAAAACACCCCCAGAATAATTCTTGAAACCAATTTTCCCTTTAAAAAAGTTCTGAAAAACAGGATGAGGGCTGGGAAGGTGGCTCAGTGGTAGAGCGCTTGCCTTGCATGCCTGAGGCCCTGGGTTCGATTCCTCAGCACCACATAAGCAAAACGAAAAAAGCCGGAAGTGGCGCTGTGGCTCAGGTGGTAGAGCGCTAGCCTTGAGCTGAAGAGCTGAGGGACAGTGCCCAGGCCCAGAGTTCAGGCTCCACAACCGGACCCAAAAAAAAAAAAAAAAGAAAAAAGAAAAAGAAAAACAGGATGAACAACTTTTAGGCCCAGTACTAACAATAAAAAGGAGAAAATGAAATATATAAAATTTTAAAAATTACAATTAGTGTAGTGGCACACCCCTGTAAAATAGTTACTTGGAAACCAGAGTTCAGGATTGTATAGGGAACAATTATCAAGATCCCCGTCTCGGCTGAAAATGTAGCTTAGTGGTAGAATGATTGCCTAGGATGCATGAAGCCCTGGGTTTGATTCCTCAGTATCACACAAACAGAAAAAGAGTCTCAAGTGGTACAGCTCTAACCTTGAGCAAAAGAAACTAAGGGACAGTGCTCAACCCTGACTTCAAGCCCCACAGCTGGGAAAAAAGATCCCATTCTCAATCAATAAGTGCTTCCAGGTATGTATGAGAGGCATTCTAACACTGCGTTCTAACACAACCTAGGGAATGCATGATATTCATTCAAAAGTAACTGTTATAAACAGGGCTAGCTGTCTAACACTTGTCTAACAAGTGCAAGGAAATGAGTTTAATCTAGGTACACACGTGCTTGGGTACACACATAGAATCCTATACAAAGATATTCGGATAATTGAATAATAGCATATGCACAGCAGTGGGTGAGTGAGGAACTCCACACCTTCTAGTAGATATGTGGACTGATCATAAAAACAAAAATATGTATATTTTCTCTTGATGTGCATATTATAAAATTATATACATGCTCATATGTGTCTATAAGTTGAATACATTAAGCAGCTATATGACTCTGTATGTTACATAAGCACTGAATAAAGAAAGAAAAGGTCCAAGGTTACCTCAGAAAAATTGCTGAGATATGCCTCTGCTCTCAATATTTTTTTCTGGTTAATTGGAGACAATCTTACAGACTTTTCTGCTTTAGGGAGCTTCAAACTACAATCTTCCAGGTCTCAATCTCCTAAGTAGCTAGAGTTACAGGCATGCCAGATTAGAGATAAAGCTCAAGTGGGGAGCATCAACCTTGAAAGAAAAAGTTAAGGAAGTGAATAAGGGCTTGAATTCAGGCGCTAGTACTAGGGTATGTGAGCACACATATGCATACACATACACACTCACAGATTAACAAGAATGAAACTCTGGTGAACCAGCTATATTTGTATACTTTAAATTACCTGTAGATTGTGGTTTAATAATCTAATAATACAGAAATGATTCCTCAAGCTTCCTCCTCTTTATCACATTAGGTGTCTTAATTAACTTATCAGGGTTTTTCCTTTTCTTTTTTCTCTTGTGTGTGTGTGTGTGTGTGTGTGTGTGTGTGTGTGTGTGTGTGTGTGTGTGTGTGTGTGTGTTATACACACACTCTGGTGTATGTATAACAATACTGAGACTTGAACTCAGTGAATTGGCATGATGCTATTGCTTCTTCTCTCAAAGCTGTTCCTCTACCCCTTGAGGCACAGAACCACTTCCATCTCTTTTGGGGAGAGAAGTGTCCCACGCATTTTCTAGGCCAAGTGGGGCTCAATCAGAGGTCTTTATATCTCAGCATCATGAGTATATTTTTTTCTTATGTGCTAAAATCATCGGGTAATAGTCATACTTAAAATTTAAAAAAAAACCCTCTGGGACAGCAGTCAGGGCTTGATTAATGCCCTAGGACCAACACAAAAAATAAATGCAGTTTCTTGTGATTATTTCAGTTTACTTATTGCTACCTCTAGGATTATCATCTATGTCAAGGGTATCTGGAATGTGACTCCCTCCATAGATAAGGGATCACTCTAATTCATTCAATCAATCAGTCAAAAGTAACTGTAAATCCTCCATATATTACCTGTGTAATATCAATTAAAATAGTTAGTAACCAATAAATTATAAAAAGGGTAGACAAAAAGTCCATTAACATCCAAGATTTAATTCATGCTATGACATTTTAGACCTCACTCAGGAGTTCTTTTAAAAACATATTTCTATCACTATTAGTATTCTATCCACTGTGAAACTGAGGAACTGAAACCATACACTACCTAACTTAAAGGCCTACACCAAGAAACAATTAGATAGCAGACATTGATACAAGGAAGCTGTACATTGCATATTCTCATCAGTCAATTAATACTAAAAACAATGGACACAGGCCAACCTGAGCTGAAGCTGAATATTTTGTCTCAAAAACAAAAAGTGAGGGCTGAGAATGTGTCTTAGTGGCAGAGTGCTTGCCTAGCAGCCAGGAAGCCCTGAGTTTGATTCCTCAGTAAGATATAAATAGCAAAAGCTAGAAGTGTTAGAGTGCTAGCCTTAAGCAAACAACGCTCAGAACAATGCCCAAAGCCTGAATTCAAGCCCTAGGATTGGATAAAAATGGTTAAGACAGGAAGCAGAGAGAAGAGGAATGGAATTTTTTGTCTGAGCCTACATTTTCCTAGCCTTCATGCACTTTCAACTTGTGATTTATGTTTTCATTCTATTCAGTAGTCAACTAACTAGCTTCAACTGCGTATCTGAATCTTGGGTTATTCAGAGTTAGGAATCTTAATTTTGGTGCTGGGGATTTTGCTAAATGGAAGAGCACTTGCTGGCAAGTGCCAGACCCTGGGTTTTGTTCTCAGATTTGAAAAAAAAAAACTATTTAATCTTATTTAGTTTATGACTTACTTCACAGAAGAAATAAATGTATTCACTCATTCATGGATGCACATATTGATACATTTTCGGGCTCATTTGAGAAAATTTACTATGAAGAAGCATAACAGAAGTCACATACTGATGGTTCATGCTTGTAATCCAAGCCACTCAGGAGGCTGAGATTTGAGGATCATGGTTTGCAGCCAGTTGGTGCAAAACCATCTATAAGTCTCTTATTCCAACCAGTAAAAGACTAACCAGCAAAAAAACTATAGCAGTGTCTCAAGCAGTAGAATGTTAGCCAAGAGCTATAAAGCTACAGGGCAGCACCCAGTCACTGAGTTCATGTCCCAGCAGAACTGGCAGAAAAAAAAAATGAACTCAAATTCAAAACAGCTTTATTAGGTTCAAAATAGTTCATAATCATTGAGAATAATTTGCTATTTGGGGCCAAACAAAACAATCATTTTTCTACTAATGACACAGAATAAAACACTCCTTAATTAGTTCTAAATCATGTAGGATTTCACTATGTGGAACTGTACCTTTTCTAATGATAGCAGAAAACTGTATGTATTATATCCCAGGACTGTAAAACATATAAAATTAGATTTGTGCTCCATGGACAAAGTTTCATGATTCATAAAAGAGTATCTTCACAGTACTTAAGGTTTTTATATACTCTACACTGATCCTTTTTCCATACTGTATTATTATTGAGCACAACATAATTGTTAGTAAGCCTTGCCTTTACATTGGAAAATTCCCAATGCTGAACTTTCTAAACTTTCCTTTCTTTTATAAAGCAAATAAAACTATGATGGTATGTGAATATCATCAGTAGAAAAGTAAGTGAATGCCACCTCTACAATGCTCTGGACCTGCTGCAGTTCTGTGTTCTTTCAGGCATCCTTTCAGGCTGATTGATCTTCTCCTTAGTGCCCAGGTTAGGGTGCCCAGTAACTTCCCTCCAGTCTCCAAGGTTAGCTCGTGGTTGTTTCTTCATTGCAGAAAATAGATTTCTGTATTCTACAAAAAAATAAATGTGATTGGGTCAAGCCTCTACTGTCATAAAGATTTTATTGTACATTAGTCCATATTTCCTCAGAGAATTCCTTAAATATTCAATTAATGGGAGGAAGGGGCTTGGAGGGAGGGAGGGAAAAGAAGGCACTATACAAAAGGAAATGTATTCATTATCTGACTCATGTAATTTAATCCCTCTGTACATTCTCTTTATAATACCAATGTAGACATGGCCACATATTCACCTAACAAAACTAATATGTTACACATATTGAGAAGACAGTATACTCCCAAATAAAGTGTACTTAAATCATTTGCAAAGCCACTCCGGCCTCTTTGCCTCTGCCACTCCTGGTCCTTTTGTCCAAGATGGGGTGCCAAAGGCACTGCCTCCTGGGCTCCAAGACCGCTGCTATGAGGGTCTGTGGGCCACAGGTCAGCATCTCCAACACCAAATTTGCAAAATGGGGCGGGTCAGCGCAGCTTGTTATGGTCCACAATTCTGCTGCAGTGTGAAAAGGAGGAGGGCTGTACATGAGGCCTCTGGTTCCAAGCACCCTGCTAAGGCTAGAATCCTTGGAAAGCCATACAGCAGCAGGGGGCAGCCACCAGGCTGTGAACCTCCAAGCTGGCAGTGGAGACCAGACAGCAAGGCCTCAGGGACCTGGGCACCTTGGCTCATCGCACCACGCCTTGCCCAGTGCCTCGACCTTGCAGCTACTGCCTGAGGTCTGGTCTTTGGGCCCTGCCCAGCAGCTGGGAGTACCAGATGCTACTCAGCAGCCTGAGCCCCCCGCTGCCAGCTGAGCACCCAAGGACTGGATTCTCCACCAGGTCAAGCGCCTCAGGGAGACAGTCAGTGGCTGTACACATGCCGACCTCATCTGGATGGCCTGTGTGAATTTCTGGCTGCCTGCAGGATGAGCAACAGGCCTGGCAGAAAATCCCGGACTGCCAGCGGCTGCCCTAAGCCCCTTCGCTCAAGGTGGAGCCCATGCACCTGCGCTTCAGGGACAATGGAGACGATGGCAGGCAAGGAGATGCAGCAGCAGCACCACTGCTACCTCCATGCAGCCGACAGAGCCCCCAGGGCTGCCCGTGACATCAACCCCCTGGGCTGTCTGCTCCTGAACTGAGGCTGCCCATACAAGCAGTGCTCACTTTCCTCTATGTATGCCCTGCCCCTGCCCAATCCCCAGGTGTCACTGCCTCCTCTGCCACCTTTGCCCTGGACACTCAGCTGCCATAAGGGCCCCTCATAGAGTTCATAGTGGTTGAGGACGCTTTTGCAGGACAGCCCCCAGGAAAGAGTGATAGGAGACTTGAGTCTGTGGAAAAAGGTATTCCGCACATATTTTGATAGAATATGAAATCAGATGAAAACAAAAATTATCAAATTTTAAAAAAGAAATTAACCAGGCATCAATGGCTCACAGCTTTTATCCAAGCTCCTCAGAAGACTGAGAGCTGAGGATCAAGAGTGGAAGCCAGCTTGGGTAGGAAAGTCCCTGAGATTCTTATCTCCAATTATCTACAAACAACAGCAGCAGCAGCAGCAGCAGCAGCAGCAGCAGCAGCAGCAGCAGCAGCAGCAGCAGCAGCAGCAAAACCCCACAAGTAAAGCTGTGGCTCAAAATGATAAAGTGTTAGCCCTGGGCATGAAGCTCCAGGACAATGCCCAGGCCCAGAATTCAAGCTTGATGATCCCCCTTCCCCAACAACAACTACAACAACAATAACAAAAATAAAAATTAAAAAAAATATTCCAGTGACATCCTCTAGACCAACTATATGTTAAACATCTTGCATAGTATCCACATGCTCACTAGGAGTGTGCTGTAATATTCTAGGACAGGGTCAACAAACATGTTTTGTAAAGAGTGGGCCATATGGTCTTCAATAATAACTACTCAACTTTGCCTTGCATCATGAGAACATACAAAAGTTGGATGAGGCTATGTTCAAATACAACTTTATTTATAAAACTGGGAGGGTCTCACGTTTGATTACAATATTCGGATTCTTGATTTTAGGTTACAAACACCAGTCCATAGCCAAGATCCAGAATATTCCAGTAGTTTGTTTCATTTATTTATATTAATTACAGAAGATGTAATAATGTAATTTTAAAAAAGAAAGCACTCAATTGCAATACAATATGTTATATTTGATCACCTGAACTGAAAAACTCATCTACTTACAATAGTCAATTGCTAGATTTTTCAGATTTACTAAAAGTAATTTGTAAAGATCTTAAGGTAAACAAAAAAATCTAGGAAACGTTACTCTGACATATTATGAAATATATCCCTAACTCGGTTCTACTTTTCAATAACTTAGAGCAAATTGGGGAATCCATCCAAGAGAGCGAAATTCTGAAGAAAGACTTGTCTTCTACACACTGCACTGCAGCTCCTGGATAAGAAACCAGGGATCACCAAATATCCACACTGCTTTTCACACTGTAATTCCCTCTCAACAGACTACCAGCACATAGAAGAATTTTCACCAGAACCTGAGTGCCTCACTTCTTCTGTGTATTTATATGCACTATTCTAAGGCTTGAAGTCAAAACCTTGGTTCTGTCCCAGAGCTTTTCACTGTAGGCTAGCCCTATACCTCTTCCAGCTTTCTTTGGCAGTGAATTGGAGATGAGAGTCTCACAGACTTTCCTGCCCAGGCTGACTTTGAACTGAGATCCTCAGATCTCAGCTTGCAATTAAAGGTATAATTAAAGGCATGAGCAACCAGTGCCCAATAAACTGCCCTACTTTTCTTGATTGTTTTTATTTTGTTTGAGATCAGGACTTGAATTAAATATTTGACACGTTTCCTCACTAGGTATCACTCTGCCACTTGAGCCATATATCCAGCAATCATTATTTTGAATAGCTGGAAATCATCAAATTTTCTTAATATGGTCTGTACAATTACTATTGTTCTAAAACTCATCCTAATCAAAAAAGTCTTATTTATGGACCCTAGAGATCATCTGAACAAATTCTCATAATATTGCTTGTAATTGCTTATCACTTTAGGAACATGATTTTTTAAATTATTGTTTTACATAGCAGAGTTGTCATTAAACAAAGCAGTTTATGAATACAATATGCCTTGATCAATGCCACCACTTTCAACATTCTCATTAATCCCTCCCCTTCACAAACCTTCCCACACTCTTCTCAATTAATGGTAGGATATTTACTGGAATCCTCTCTACATTTTCCCCTTTTCCTCCTCTTCATTCTCCAACCTTTCCTCCCTTCACCCTACTTTTGACTACCTATGACCCTATGATCCAGCAACTCTACTCCTGGGGATTTACCCAAAAGATTACAAACCAGGATATAATAAAGCTTTCAGCACAACCATGCTTAGTGAATCAGCCCAAATGCCCCTCAAGAGAGAAATTAATCAAGAAAATGATGAATATTGACCATTTGTAACTCTCATATCTCATTTTTTCTGCTGGTATCCCATTGACATTGTATAGTCTCTGTACTGCAGTGAGCAACACGTAGAAACTGAGGTAAAAGATTTTCAGTGTTATCTGTTAGCCATGGATTCCTTGATGTGAGTTCTCTGCTCACTCTCGTTGTCTGTTCATGCCTTTGAATGCTAATAAAAATCACATGCATTTTTCTTCCTTTTCAATTCTTTCAAAGCCTAAAAAACTTTGTCTCTTTTGAGTAACTAATTTTAAAGAGAATATCACCATCTGCCACCTCTCCGTGGCCTTGAAATTAAATGTTCAAATGGGACAATGGCTTTTTGGTGGGAGAGGGGAATTTTGTATTCAGAGGGTTTTGTATTCAGAAGATCTGTGCTTGCTAGACAGGACTTAGGTAGTACAACAGCTAGCAGTCAACTCCTTTTGACATACTTCTAGACATTTTGTTTATTTGAGGTCTTGAGCTTTTTGCCCAGGGCTGATCCTAGATTGATTGAGACCTGGCTACCTATGCCTGCCACATAAGTAGCTAGGATTACACATGTGAACCATTATGGCCAGCTCATTTTTTTGAGATGGGTGTCTTAGCAGTTTTTTCTCTGGCCTGGCCTCAGACCATGATCCTGTTTTATTTCTGCTTCCCAATCAGGTGGTATTACTATACTTAATGCACTTGACACCTTCGTAACTAAAATTTCTTCTAAAATTCCAAGCAGGATGTAAGATTTTTCATACTCATTATATGTAACCATGAAGAATACTAAATAAGACATAATAAAGGGGTTATAATTTAGATTATTTTAGTCACAGTGATAAAAATATCTGAACACTTTTTAAAATTTTTTGGAAAGTAGTATCTTGTAGGACCAAATAATGCATCTAACTGTGTTCTCAAGCATCTTTTATTTAATAGGATTCCATCTACTTGGTGCCATTGGTGGTTCATCACTCCCAGGTGTTCTACAACCTCTATTCTCTCATAGAATTTGCTTTCAATATCATCTGTGAAGGTGTTCAGCTAAAGCAACAACTGGCTATCAAAGCCCACTGATTGCTATCCATTCGTTGTAGTGCATCTCCATTCAAAAACTCCTAAAACGCATGCCCAAGGAGCACAAACACCTACATCCTGAATGGAAAACTGTCCCATTGAGTGGATTTCCCCCTAGCAGATGCAATGCTTACAACATTAATCACTGTGAGCAGCATTTTTCTACCTTTTCCATGTCCCATAAGGATGCTGTTTGGAGTGGAGATTCTGGCCATTACACATTTGTGAAAAGGAGGACATATGTCAAACAGACTGAAAAGTTTGAGGGTGTACAAAAATAGATGGATGCTACAAGTCATTGGAACAAATATCAGGACCCCTCTCTGGCCAGGAGTTCCTCTGAGAGTCAGTTGGGAGAGCTTTGCAAGTTTCTAAACTACCCTGAGAGCTCATGGAAACAATATCCTGGGAAACAGAAATGATGTACTCCAGACAGACTCTTTATGCCCTTAAGGAGTGTCACAAATATACAGAGCTTCTCTGTTCCTTGGAGCACTGTCAAGACCCTAGGGAAGCTTGGATAACTCCAACTTCTATACGAATGTGAAAACTGCACAAGGCCAACCTTCTTTTTTTGTGCTTAGTAATTGTACTCTTTTATCCAGGAAAGACCTGGCATTTCCTATGCAGACATCTGAGGGGAGCATAAACAAGTGTTAGGTGTTTTGTTACTAAAGCTTGCATAGATTTTTTTGGGGGGGTCCGGTCATGGGGCCTGAACTCTGGGCCTGGGCGCTGTCCCTCAGCTGTTCAGCTCAAGGCTAGCACTCTACTACTTGAGCCACAGTGCCACTTCTGGCTTTTATTTTTTGCTTATGTGGTGCTGAGGAATCGAACTCAGGGCCTCATGCATGCAAGGCAAGCGTTCTACCACTGAGCCACCTTCCCAGCCCTAGATAAGTTTTTTTAATGTGTTGATTCTGGGGTTTGAACTCAGGGCCTCAGCATTGAGTTTCTTTTTCTCCAAGGCTACTACTAAAATTGGAGCACAAATCTCTTGAAATTTCCTGCCAAACAAACTCCATAACTAAGATCTCAAAGACAGGTAGAAATGCAAGCATGAGTCACTTAAGTATTATATCATGTACTCAAGTTAGAATGTGACAGGGAATAACAAAAATATCTATTGATACTATTATCTTTGATGATGAAGCCATTCTCCTTCTCCTTTTCCTCAAAGCCTGAGAGGTCATTTAAAGTAATAACATGGCTCCTTTATCTTCAGCATTTCTAAGGGTAGGTACACTGCCCACAACTAGGTTCATATTCAATTATATACACACAAAATGAAATATCATGGAAAAGCAACACATATCTATTTGCAAAAAGCTAAAATGACTTCTTCCTTGTTCTCTTACTCAAAAGATCATTTGCCATGAAATAGATTGTCCTTGAAAAAATCGTGTTAAGTATGTCAGGGTTAGAGAGACAAAGACATATGTCTTCTCTCTGTGGAAGTTAGATCTAAATTATAAACATTCATGAAAAAACATATTCAGGGTCCTAGGCATACATACAAGCTGAATAAATTCTGGTATACTCATGGAAGATTGAAAGAGTGTAACTCCTTTAAACAACTCAGAGTTTAACAAACTGAATACCAGGAGGCTGAAACATGTGTTCCATATGTGGAGAGTGGGAGGAGGTCAAGGGGTAGAGGATGGTGATTGGAGGGAGAGAAGGTGGGTAACCAAACACAGTCCTAATAGTCAATGTATATGCGTGAATATAAAACCAGGTAACTTGAGAACATAGAGATGGGGTTGGGAGATATGTGGGAGAAGGATGAATGCAATGACATTGATCAAGATGCATTGTATTCAAAAAGTGACATGCTGTCAGTAAAAGTCCTTTGTAAAAGCAATTAAATAAGAAAGTCATATAAAAAGTAAGTCACACCCCATGTCTACTGGCTCAATTTGCCTCCTCCAAGTGATCTGTGAAAAAAGCTCAGCTGCTTTCAGATAATTACCTCAAGTTTCTTCAGGAGGAATTTCATTTGCACTGCGGAACTCAGAGTGCTCAGGCCACATCTCTGTGATTTCACCTTCCAAGTCATTCATCCAGGTCATCATTTCTGTGACTCTCCACATGATGGAAATTTCTCCATCGGAAGCCACAACAACAGAATGATTTCCCCTTAATTTCTGCAGTTGACAAGTCAGGATATCACAAAAGAATTCTCATTTGATAAAAGGTCTTGCTACCATAATTATGCAGGTTACCCACAAACCCAACACAACATTTAACCTTAAAATACATGACCCGCCCTTCCCACACCCAGTAATGATATAAAACTTTTACATAATGTAGCACAGTACCAGATACTATGAGAAAAATGTAAATCTTATTTTGCCCTTAAGAAAGATCTCATTAGAGGTCAGTGAAGTAACTAAGACCTAGATTAAGTGGTGCCACAGAAAAATAGTGTCAATAAAAATTGTTGAATTGGAAAAAAATATTTTAGAATATTTGTGGGCTAACAATCAAATGCTGATTCAAATACCAAGATCTCCCTGTATCAGTTGAAGCACTGGTGGGCTTTGGAGAAAGCATCCCTAACATCAAACCCAGACCTTCCAACTACACAGGCTACAGCAGAAAGGGAGTCAGGGCAGAATCCTAGCCATAACCTTCCTTTTCTTAGATTCTCTATAGCACATGCTCAGGCTAATTTGGCACCATGAATATGTGTTCTTGCACACTGTGTACACACATAAACACAAATCCTCCCACATAATTAGGATCTCATGAGAATTTAGATGGGAGCCCACTTATCTCAAATATGGACATGAGATAATGACCTATGAACTTGGTTAGACACTGACCAGGAAGATGGAAATCTGGAGGTGAAGCTGAAGAATCCCTTGAACAAGACCTCTTTGTAGCAGGTGAAGTGTATTTGAGGAGGGTGGCACAATCCCCAGATTCAAACCCATAACCAAGTCTATAGAGGCCAGGAAGGGACATGGGACAAACACCAAGCCCTAGCCGTCCTTCTCTTAGTCCCACTGTAACACATTATCAGGTAAATCTGGCAACAGGTAAATGAGAACCTGTGTGCGTGTGTGTGCGTGCATGCGTACGCATACACACACACACACACACACACACACACACACACACACACAAACTTCACGCATGATTCTGTACACTCTGGAGGATAGAGCACCCCTTACCTCAAAACAGGGGCTTCCTGAGGGTAGCACATCACTACAGTCAGTGTATGAAAAGTTTGGTGAAGGCAGTAGACTCAATGGCTCCAACCCCATCGCCACTCTCAGTTGACACACTGGACGCAAGCAATCCCCAGTTATGCCTGAGAAGAAAGCCCAGGTTGTCAAACAGCCCCCACCTTCCTTCTCAAGTGGACTCTTAAGCATACATTCATTCCTATCTGAAGCTACATGTGTACAACTGTGTAACCCTTCATCGTGCCTCAGCAACCACACCAGGGGAAGGGCCATCTTACCTCAAAATGGGGCCTCAAGGCACTTGGGCACATGTGTTCCAGCAAGATGGAGATCTGAAGAGGTCTTTGGACACTAGGTCCCTCCAGCAGTTGAGAGACCACTTGGGGGTGGGTGGCAGTGTTAATGGCTCCAGTACTACAACCACCAGTGAATGTGTGAGCCCTGCACTACAGGTTTTAGTAAGGTGGACTCTAATCCCCAGCCTTCCTTCTCTGGTGACTGCCACAGCCTATGTCCAGACCAACCTTGTACCACATGCATGTGCATGTGCGTGTGTATACTTAAGTGTGCATTTCATGGACATCCTTTCACCCACGCATGTTGAGAGAACAGAGGCTTGGAGAACAGGGTTGAGGGACTGAGGGCAGTGGGAGGAGAGTGGGCAAGGTGGCAGGGGAGCTGGGGAGGCTGTGGAAGGTGGGGGTGGGGAAATAGGAAGGACCGGGTAGAAGGGACAGGTCCACTAAACCCACTTAACTCAAAATAGGGTCTTCCCAGGATGGATCCCACAGGGAACCGGAGCTGAGGGATGAGGGAAGATACTCACCTAAATCTTTGTTTTCCAAGAATGATAAGTGCAGTACTGACATTAGACAAAAAAGCCTAAGCCAGGAGGTGAAGTGGGGAAGACTTACTCTAGGCCTTCCTTCTCTGGCAGCTCTCACAGACCTTGTTCAAGAAATTTGGCACCACTTCCAAGCATGCTATGGGAATGCCTTGTGCATGAGCAGATGTCCACACATGCCCGCATGCATGCATCTGTTCCCATGGGAAGATGAGTAGAACTGGGAGAAGGGAGGGGAAGAGGAGCTTGGATGAGGGATGGAGATGAAAGTTGGGATAAGGTGTGGTGCCAAAGTGGGAGGTAAGGTTGGGGTCAGAAGTGAGGGTGAGGGTTGGGCTGGAAGGGGACTGAGGAGTGGAGCTAGAAGTAGTTGTAAGTTTGAGGCCCGATGTGGGGTGAGAGGTGGATCTAAGAGTGAGGGTGAGGGATGAAGCCAGAAATGAATGTGAGGAATGGAAGCAGAAGTGTGGATGAGGTGTGGGACCTAAGTTGGATGTGTGAGTGGGACCAGAATTGGTGTTGAGGTTGGGGCTAGAAGTAGGATGAAGGGTGCATCAGAGCATGGTTGTGAGGGGTGAGGTTGGAAGTGTGGGTAGGTTGATAACAGAAGTAGGATGAAGGGTGGATCCGATATAGTGATGGATGAGGTCAGAAATGGGGGGTGAATAGTGGAGTCGTAAGTGGGGTGTGGGTGGATACAATACTGGGAATGAGGGGTGAAGCTGTAAGTGAGGGTTGGGGTTACAGTGGGGGTGAGGAAGTGAGGTGAGTGGTGGATCCAAGAGTGGGGTGAGGGTTGGAGCTGAAAGTAGGGGTAAGGATCTGGCCCAGAAAAGGCGGTGAGGATTTGGTCAGGTAGGGAGACAGGCCCACTTACCTGGAATCAGAGTCATCATGGGATGTGTCCAGCACCTGGGGCCACACAAGAGGAAGGTGGAGATCTGCCTCACTTGAAGCCCTAGAGTCCCTCTAGTACCACATCTCAGAAGCAGGAGGTAGCAGCAGCTTCCCCACCTCCAGCCCTACAACTGTCAGCAGATGCCAGGAGACCTAGGAACCTCAAACTACAGTAGCCTCTGTCTATGGTGACTGTATTGCCAATGTGCAGGTCAGTTGGGCATCACGTACATGCATTCAGATGTACATGCACACACATTCCCCTCACCTACGCATGTTGGGGTGGCCTTGGGTCCAGAGGGACAGGGTGGGGCAGGATACAAGGTAGGCGGAGGGGGAAGGAACACGGTGGGTGTGGGCCAGGCTGTGAGGAGGGGAAGTCAACTGGAGGATAGTGGAGCCTAGCAAAAGGATATGGTTCCAAGAAGAGGTTTGGGCCCACTCAACTAGAAAGAGAGTTGTGTTGGGATGGCTTCCATAGTGTAAAGAAGGAGCCGTAGAGGACTTGGAGGGGACTTGATGGATGGTGGAGCTTACCTAGAATCTGGGTTGTCCAGGAACATTTCCCGGGAGAACCATTCTGGTGAGTGTATTGCCTATGTTCTGGCCAAGCATTCATCTCATATAAGCATGAGCACACATTCCCACATCCATGAATGTTAAGGTGACCTGGGAGGAGGACAGAAGGAGCAAACAGAGTGGTCCTGGGGTGAGGGAAGGAATGAGGATAGGAGTAGACAAAGCAATGTTGGATAGGTGTCTTTCCAATGTAGATGAGAGGGGTCAGAAAGAGGGGTTGGGCTCACTTCACTAGAAACAAGGGTGTATGAGGATGGCTGCAGCAGGGGGACAGCGGCAGAGTGATGGGTGGGGAAGAAGAGGATGACAGGTTGTCTCCATGGTGTTGCCTTTCTATGGTGCAGCACTGGTTGGGAATGGACATGATTAAAACTTTCATCACTTTTAAAAAAAAATAATCAATAGATTTTTAAGTTTCTAGTTTTAAATTTCCAATTTTCCATGCAGTTAGGAAGTTGAGATGATGCAAAGAAGTCTCAAAACTGTATGTCATTTAGTTTTGGTGTGTCTATGGGGGTGCCAGTCTGATGTTATTCTTCTCTAGGCTAGGACTCTAGCATTTGCTATAGTTTTACTTTCAGATCTTTTGATTATGCATAAGAGAAAAGAAATATCTCTCTTTCCTGCCTGGTCCAGTTTCAAACTACAATTCTCAGCTCTCAGGCTCTTGAATAGTCAGTATTACAGGCATTAACCACTGCCGCCCAGCTATGTTACCTACATTTAAATCATATGGTATGCTGAGTGTTATCCACTCATTAATTTGTGCACCAGTGCTGCCAAAAATAAATAGTAAAAAAACAAGATATTACTGAGATTTTCCTAAACCAAAAAAAATTAATGAGCCATAATATGCTCAATTTAAGTGATGAATTAAAAATTATGCAGCTGTTGAAAAGCAACATATATTTGGTCATTATGTGAAAAATGATTCAAATAGCCAGAGTAATCAAGATACAGAGAATAAGCAAGGTGCGTGGGGGGGGGGGTTGGTTGTGGGGTTTGAATTCGGCCTGGGTGCTCTCCCCTAACACTTCTGCTTAAGGCTGGTGCTCTACCACTTGCGTCACAGCGTCACTTCTGATTTTTTAGTGGTTAATTGGAGATAAGAGTTTCATAATCTTTCCTTCTCAGGCTGGCTTTGTACCTCTATCCTCATATCTAAGCCTCCTGAGTAGCTAGAATTACAAGCATTATTTCCCAGTGCTGCCCTGTTGTGGGTTTTTTTTTTAATTTATTTTTTATTGTTAAAATACTGTACAGAGGGGTTATAATTACATGGGCAAGATAATGAGTACATTTCTTATCAAGCATTGCAGCCTCCTCCTTTGTTTCCCCTTCCCATCCCTTCCCACCTTCCTCCTGGCCCCCCCATCCTCCCCGCTCCCCCCCCACACAACCAAAGTTGTAAAGTTCGTTTTCGACATAACAACTTGTATATCTCATTGTTGCAATGGGTCCACCTGTATCCCTATTTAAACGATTTATTTTCCCCTTCCCCTCCACAAATTATACCGACATCAAATACAGTGAAAGCAGGGGTTATACTGTGGGAGAAGGACATACAAACAACAAAGAAATAATCTTATAAATGTGTTAAAAACAATCGCATGAAAGAAAAAAATAACATGTGAATACATACCTTAGGGTTCATTTCCCTAACATCACCTTATCTGAACTTTTCTGCTTGACTCAGACATATGCTAGATATTGCAAATACGGGAAACCATGGGATCTGTTTCTTTGGGCCTGGCTTACTTCACTTAATATATTTTTTTCCAAGTCTTTCCATTTCCTAACAAATGGAGCAATGTCATTCTTTCTGATGGAGGCATTGGATATATATACCACATTTTCTTGGGAGGAGGATCACAAAATCCTGTTGTGTTTTTTTGAGCAGTGTAAATATGTACAATTTTTAAGTTTTTAATGTAGCCCACTTCATTTAGCATCAAGGTACAGATGCTCTGATCTACTGTCTACATGGTAATCACTGAATTTTTAAATTCTGACTTCCTGAACATTTTCAGGATTTCTCTTTTGAATCATACATTTAGGTATCAGATGATTCCTATGGTCATTTTTTCATTTAAGAAAAATCATTTCTGATTTTATTTAAAGTCTAAGACTGGAACTTGAACTTGGTAATTGATTCTGTTGCTCATTAACTAGTCCCTTACCACGTGAGCTATCCATTTAACCTCTAATTTCAGGTTTTTCAAAAAACCAGAAAAGATAATAGGAGCATTGTAACTTCAAGAGCAGCCTGAGCTACATGGCAAGTCCCTGCCAAACACACACACACACACACACACACACACACACACACACACACACACACACACACACACACACACACACACACACACAAAGAGCTGGTGAGTTTGGAGGAGGGGAAAGTGTTATTAATAGCAGTGATACCAGCATAAAAAATTTAGTGTGCGTGCGTGCGTGTGTGTGTGTGTGTGTGTGTGTGTGTGTGTGTGTGTGTGTGTGTGCTGATCCTAGGACTTGAAATCAGTGCCTGGGCACTATTCCTGCAGTTTATGCTCAAGTCTAGCCCTCTACCACTTGAAGCAAACCTCCCCCTCACCTTTTTGGAGGTCATAGGAGATGAATCTCATTTACTTTCTTCTCCAGGCTGACTTAGCACCTAGATCCTGAGGTCTCAGCCTCTTTTCTAAGTAGGATTAGAGAAGTGAGCCTGTAGTGGGTGTTGTATTACTATTAAGTAACATGGTAAACATCATGCCAGTTTATACTCTTTCAAGCAGAGGTTGAGTGTTTCACACAAACCTAAGACACAACCCACTCCATATCTGATGACATCCAGATCTCATAATACGATGAGATAAGTTTTGTTATGCTAACTTTACCTATGAAGAATTTGAGGTCCAGAGAGTTTAATTAAATTTGAGTCCCCAGTTTGTATATAGTGGAGCCTGTATTAAAGCTCAATTAGGTTTGTTTATTTCAGAAAACATTGAGCCAGCATGTATTCTAGTCAGCATGTGTTCTAGCAAGTGCTGCTCTTTGTAAGTACTATTTTCTGCCTGATAGATGAACTTTCTCCTGTATGTATGACTTATTCCTCACTCTTTAACTTTGCACCACTCTCATAAGCTAGGTAAAGTACAAGTGATGAGAAGAGCCATTTTGAACAGGAAACTGATAATGGGGTTTGAGCTTGGTATCACATACATATGATTTTCTTTCATTTGACTCAAGCCTCCAGTATTATATTTGTCTGATTTTCTTTTGTATTGTTATTATAAATGTGATTTATACAGAGATTGTAATCATATAATTCAGGTAATGGATATATTTCTTTTTTAATTTTTATTTATTTTTTATTGTGAAAATACTGTACAGAGGGGTGAAAATTACATGGGCAAGATAATGAGTACATTTTTTATCAAGCATTGTAGTCTCCTCCTTTGTTTCCCCTTCCCATCACTTTGCAGCCTCCCCCTACTCGCCCCTCCCAATCCTCTCCCCCCCACCAAAGTTGTAAAGTTCGTTTTGGACATGACAACTTGTATTTGCACTGTTGCAACGGGTCCACGTGTATCCTTATTTAAACGACTTGTTTTTCTCCTTCCTCTCCACAAATTATACCGATATCAAATACAGTGAAAGCAGGGTTTATATTGTAGGGGAGAGACATACAAAGCAACAAGGAAATAATTGTAAAATTGCATTAGAAACAAATGCATGAAATAAAAAAAAACATTTAAAATACATATTTTAGGGTTCATTTTCCTAACATCACCTTATCTGACCTGTTCAGCTTGACTCAAATATATACTAGATATTGCAAATAAGGGAAATCATGGGACCTATGTTTCTTTGGGCTTGGCTTACTTCACTTAATTTAATTTTTTCCGAGTCATTCCATTTCCTAACAAATGGGGCAATGTCATTCTTTCTGATGGAGGCATAGAATTCCATTGTGTATATATAACACATTTTCTTGATCCATTCATCTATTGAGGGGCATCTGTGTTGGTTCCAGATCTTAGATATGGTAAATAATGCTGCAATAAACATTGTTGTGTTGGTAGCTTTAGTGTGGTCTTGTTTGTAAATATTTGGGTAAATGCCCAAAAGTGGGACTGCTGGGTCATAGGGGAGCAACATGTGGAGTATTTTGAGGATCTTCGATACTACTTTCCAAAGTGGTTGAACAAGTTTATACTCCCACCAACAATGCAGTAAGGTTCCCTTGTGTCAATATCCCCTCCAGCATCTGTTGTTATTAGAGTTATTGATTTTTGCAGTTCTAACTGGGGTGAGTTGGAATATCAATGTTGTTTTGATTTGCATTTCTTTTATGGCTAGGGAGGTTGAGCATTTCTTCATGTGTCTATTGGCCATCCTTTTTTCTTCTTCAGAGAAGTTTCTCTTTAAGTCATTAACCCACTTATTTATTGGGCAGTTGTTTCTTTGAGGATTTGTTGTTGGGGGATTTAATTTTTTGAGTTTCAAGTATATTTTAGATATGAGACCCCTGTCCGTTGTATGGCTAGTGAAGTTCTTCTCCCAATCTGTGGGCTTTCTATTGATCTTGCTAGCTATGTCCTTTGCCATGCAGAAGCTCTGAAACTTCATGCAATCCCATTTGTCCAACCTTTATTTGATTTGTTGTGCTTCCGGGTCTCTATTAAGAACATTTTGGCCTGTGCCAAGGAGACCTAGGATTTCTCCTATTCCATCCTGTAATGTTTTCAGAGTGTCTGCTTTGAATCCGAGGTTTTTGATCCATTTGGAGTTGAATCCGGTGCAGGGTGATATATAAGGATCTAGCTTTAGTTTTCTACAAGTAGTTAACCAATTTTTCCAGCACCATTTACTGAAGAGGCTGTCTTTCTTCAATTCTAATTTTTTAGCTCCCTTATCAAAGATTAGATAGCTATAGGTCTGTAGGTTCATTTCTGGGTTTTCAATTCTATTCCATTGGTCCTGAGGTCTGTTCTTGTGCCATTACCAAACTGTTTATTCCTTTGGCTTTATAGTAGAGTTTGAATTTTGGTATTGATATTCCTCCAGCAGTGTTCTTTCCGTTGAGGATTGTTTTTGCTATTCGGGGTCTTATTGTTCCGTATGAATTTTTGGATTGCCTCTTCTATTTCCTTGAGGAATGAGGTAGGAATTTTGGTAGGTATCTCCTTAAATTTGTAGATAACCTTGGGAAGTATTGCCATTTTCACGATGTTAATCTTTCCAATCCTGGAGCATGGGAGTTTTTCCCATTTTCTAAGTTCTGTTTTGATTTCATTTTTCAAGTTTTTCAACTTTTCATCATAGAGGTCGTTCACTTCCTTGGTTAAGTTAATTCCTAAGTATTTTATTTTTGCTGGGGCTATTACAAATGGAGTTGCTTTCCTAACTTCAGCCCCACTTTTCTCATTGTTGGCATACAGAAAAGCCATTGATTTTTGAGGGTTAATTTTATACCCTGCTACTTTGCCAAAGTTTTCAATCAGCTTGAGTAAATTGGGAGTGGAGTCTATGGGATTCTTTAAATACACGATCATGTCATCTGCAAAGTAGGAGAGTTTTGTTTTTTTTTTTTTCACTATTTGGATCACCTTTATGTCTGCATCTTGCCTTATTGCTGTAGCTAGGCATTCTAATACTAGGTGGGAAAGAAGTGGAGAGAATAGACATCCTTGTCTTGTTCCTGCCTTAACAGGAAATGGCTTTAGTTTTTCACCATTAAGTATAATGCTGGCTGTAGGTTTGTCATATACAGCCTTTATTGTATTGAGGCATGTTCCATGGTTTCCTAATTTTTCCAAATCCTTCATCATACAGGGGTGTTGGATCTTGTCGAACGCTTTTTCTGCATCTATTAAAATAACCATGTGGTTCTTATTCTTGCTCCTGGTGATGTGATGAATAATATTAATTGATTTGTGTATATTGAACCAGGTTTGCATCCCTGAAATGAATCCTGTTTGATCATGGTGTATGATTTTTGGATGAATTGTTGACGTCAATTGGCCAAAATTTTGTTGAGAAGTTTTGCATCAATATTCATCAAAGAAATGGGTCTATAGTTCTCTTTCTTTGATGCGTCCCTGCCTGGTTTTGGGATGAGGGTCATGATGGCTTCATAGAATGTGTTCGGTAGTGAACTTTCTCTTTTGATTACATTGAAGAGTTGGAGGAGTATTGGTGTGAGCTCAGCTTTGAAGGCCTTGTAGAATTCCGCTGTAAAACCCTCTATTTCTCTACTTTTCTTAGCTGGGAGATCTCTTATTGCTGTTTCTATTTCAATGCTTGATATGGACCTGTTAAGATGGTTTAACTCCTCTTATTTTAGTATTGGCATGTCAATATTTGCTAGGAAAAAGGCCATTTCTGCCAAGTTCTCAAAATTATTAGCATAAAGTTTTGAGAAGTATTCCCTTAAAATGTTCTGAATCTTGGTTTTTTCCGTGGTGATATTTCCATTCTCTTCTTTCAGTTTATTTATTTGGGTGTGTTCTCTTCTTTTTCTGATAAGATTTGCTAAGGGTCTGTCAATTTTGTTAATATTTTTGAAGAACCAACTATTTGTTTTGTTGATTCTTTGTATAGTTTTTTTTTGGATTCTAATTCATTTAATTCTGAGTTAATTTTAATTATTTCTTTCCGTCTACTGGATTGGGGTTTATTTTGCTGCTCTCTTTCAAGAGGGTTCAGATGCCTCATTAAATTGTTGGTTTCAGATCTCTCCAATTTGTTGATGTAGGAACTCAGTGCTATAAACTTTCCTCTGAGTTCTGCCTTTGCTGTGTCTCAGAGGAGCTGGTAATTTGTGTGCTCGTTTTTGTTCTACATCATGAACATTTGAATTTCCTTTCTAATCTCTTCCTGACCCACTGGTGATTCAGCAGTGTGTTGTTCAGCCTCCATGTGTTACCAGTCTTTCTTTGGTGGCTTTTGGTGTTGAGTTCTAATTTTATTCCCTTGTGGTCTGAGAGAATGCAATGTAAAACTTCAATGTTTCTGAATTTGGACGTTTGCTTTGTGGCCTAAAATGTGGTCTATTTTAGAAAATCTTCCATGTGTTCCTGAGAAAAACGTGTATTCTGATGCTGCTGGGTAAAATATTTGATAGAATTCTGTTAAATTGCAGTTGTTTAGATCTGCAGTTTCTTTGTTGAGTTTTTGCGGAGTTGATCTATCTAGTGGGGAGAGTGGTGTGTTCAAATCCCCAACTATTAATGTCTTTAGATCTATGTGGGAGTTGAGGGAAAATAGTGTTTCTTGGATAAATTTGGGTGCTCCTTTGTTTGGCGAATAGATATTTAGAATTGTAATATCCTCCTGAAGGAGAGATCCCTTAATTAGTAAGTAGTGACCTACTTTATCTCTTCTCACAAATTTTAATTTGAAGTCTATTATATCTGATATTAGTATTGCAACTGCCGCGTATATTTAGGGCTGTTTGCTTGGTAGATTGTGTTCCAGCCTTTAACATTGAAAATGTGTTTGTTTTTACGGGCAAGATGTGACTCCTGAAGGCAGCAGATAGAAGGATCTTGCTTTTTAATCCCACTAGACAGTCTATATCGCTCAATTGGAGAATTAAGTCCGTTAAGTTTGAGAGATAGGACTGAGATGTATTTGCCATGTTATCCACCTTTTTGGGGGCTGTGACAACTGTGTCTTTCCTATGGTTCTTGGATTCTCAGTTTGGCTGCAGTTTCTTGGCATTTATTGTGGTTTTGTTGGTTTTCTATGTGTAGGACATCTTTAAGAATCTTTTGTAGTGCTGGTTTGGTGGAGAAGTATTATTTCAATTTTTCTTTGCTATGGAAGGCTTTTATTTGGCCTTCAGTTATGAAGGAGAGTTTATCTGGGTACAGTATTCTTGGTTGATAGTTGTTTTTCTTTAGGGCATGGCATACATCACTCCAAGGTCTTCTTGCTTTGTCGCTGCTGAGAAATCTGAGGTGATTCTAATTGGTTTCCCTTTATAGGTGATTAATCCTTTATCCTTGACTGCTTTAAGGATCTTTCCTTGGTCTGAATTGATCCTGTGTGGATTATAATGTGAGGGTAGGATGTCCTTATCTGGTCAGGTCTATTTGGTGTTCTAAAAGCTTCTTGTATCTGAACAGGTCTATCTTTTTGCATTTTTGGGAAGTTATCTGCTAGGATCCTGTTAAACAAGTTTCCTAGACCATTAACTTCTGTTTCTCAGTGCTCCTCTACACCCATTATCCTTAGATTAGGCCTTCTGATCGTGTCTTCCAAGTGTTGGATAGATCTATCATATTTCCTGGACTTGACTTGGATGGTGTATGTTCTTTCCCTATAATATCTAAGCTATCTTCAATCCCTGAGATTTGATATTCTGCATGGTCTAACCTGCTGTCGAGACATTCTACTTTGTTTTTTATTTCTTTTCCTTCTAGTTGGTCAGCTTTAGTGGTTTCAAATTCTTTGTTGAAGCTTTGTTTTAGATCTTGTATGAACTTCTTTACTTCCTTAATTTGGTGTTCAGTGTTTATTCTCAAATCACTTAGTTGATTGGTTATGGTTTCCTTGGACTCCCATTCCTTCTGTTTGGTTCCATTCAGCATTCCCTTTGTGGTCTCCCTGACTTCCTTCAGCTTTTTATTAATGGATTCCATGAATGCCTTTAGTGATCTTTGAGTATTCTCATCTTGCTCTCTCAATTCCTGTATTACTCTTTGCTTACCTTCCTCATGTTCACACCATTCCTGTAGTTCTCTTTGAGTGTTCACAGCCTGCTCACACCATTCCTGCCTTTCTTTTTGAGTATTCTCAAACTGCTCACACAAATCCTGTATCAGTTTTTGAGTAGGTTCCTCACGCTCATGATATTCCTGTATAAACCTTTGGATTGCCTCCTCTCTCTCACTATCATGCTCATACAGAGTCCTTTTTTTGTTTTCAATCTTTTCATTTATCATGTTTGCCAGCAGTGTTTGTAGAGGTATTTGGGAACTCTACTCTGGATTATTCATTATTTATTCTGTCCCTGATTATCATGAGTGGGAGTTCAATACCCAGAGTTGCCATGTTTCTTGTGTTTCTCTGGCTTACTCTGCCCATTTGGGATGAAAATAACACCAGTTTTGTGCTAGAACACTATCTTAAGGCAAGCATCAACCAAAGTCTCTATTTGCACAGTCTATAGTCTGCAGATACAATGTAATTCAACAGATAAATCTATTCAACATCAAACAACTATATATTAATGGGCTACGAACTGCAAAGAAGAATTTGGTAAACCAGAAATTATTAGGTTTAGGGAGAGATGTGAGTAAAAAATAGGAATAAAGTGATGTGGCAAGGCACAGGGAGAGTTAACTTAACTAAGTCCTATACTCAAACAGGAAATAGGTTGGATAGTATGAAAGGAGAGAGAGAAAATAAAGAAGAAAGAGAAAGGAAAAAAAAGAGACCCGACAAAATAGAAAAGTAAAAATTAAAAATATGCAGGATTGAAAACAAACTATTCAGAGAAGAATGTGCATATAATGAGAGAAGAGGAGGTATATAAAGGAGATGTGAAAAACTTAAAAATAGAAATACGTAAAATATCATATAGGTTTAATGAGGTAGTACTGCTATTAAGGAATTTAAGCCTAAGAGGTTTTGAATTGAGTAATAAATTTGTGGATTAAATGTGTACACAATTGGGGATAAGGCCTAATCATCGACTACGGGTTTATCTGAGGATGCGCAGAACAACAATTAAGTCACATAAAAAAGAATGAAGGAGAAGAAAAGGTGAAAAGGATAAGAAAGAAAGAAAAAAGATCTGAAGTTTAGTAGAGCTAAACAAAAAAAAATTAAAGAAAAAAAAAGAAAGAAAGAAAAACGCACACACTCATATACCCCTAAAATAAAAATTATAAGAGGAAAAAAAGTTACTAGAAAAAAATTTTTTCAAAAAAGGTAAAAATTAAAAATTTTGAAAAAAGTTTTAGAAAAAAAAATTTTTATAAAATGTACAAAAAAAAGAAAAAAGTTATTTGATTTTTTTTGGAGGGGTGGGAAAAATTCTGTATCTCCCTTGTGTCCATAACCAGCCTCTTGTTGGAGTCTCTGGTCTGCTTGTGGTGATTGATTTTCCTGTGGCTTGCTTGGTTTCTTAAGTCAGTTTGTTTGAACAGGCAGAAAAATGCTCTGCTTTCTCCAATGTTTTGCCATCCTCCTCCCAGGTTAGTTCAATGGGAGGGAGATCTGCTTTGAGTATCACAAAAGATGGAGATGGGTTTTTCCTCACGTTTGTAGATCCTGTGATGAGGCTAGGTTCTGGGTAGAGTTGAGGCCTTTCAGCAAACAGTAGCTTTTCCTGGGGGCTGGTTTGTGAGAAACTCACAGAGCCCAGCCTGGAGCCACTCTCAGGGTTTATGTTACTGAATTTCAATTGATTGTCAAGGCTGCTAAAGGGAGGTGCAGCCTCTGGCTCTGATAACCCAGTGAAGAAATCCACTCCTGGGGCTGGTGCCCTTGCTGGGTGACTTTTCCCTGGGTGGAGCTGAGTCTGGCAGGTCAAGTTAGGTTCTTGTGACCTGCTAAATGACTCTAGTTTTCTTTCAAGGCCTGAGTTGGAGCTAGCAGCTCCACTGAGCTTTGTCAGTATCCAAGATGGAGATCTCCGGTACTGGGGGGGGGGGGTGGCCTTCCCTCCTCTGCTCCCTGAGAAGGAGTGAGGACTGTTAAGCTTCTACTCACTCTGAGTCTTGGTTCCTGTGTCATCTGTGGTCTGCGAACTGCAGGATGAAGATGCCTGCTCCTTGTCTGTTCTTTCTGTGTTGAGTAGAATTTGCTCGCCCACCATGTGTGGCTCCTTCTTCCCGGACTCTGTTTTGCAGGTATGGCGGCTACAGCCACCACTGCCACCGCTGCTGCCACAGCGGCAGCTGCTGGCAAGTGCTCAGATCTGTCTCCTTGCCTGAATTTTCCCTCTCTGGCCTAACTCTCTGTACTGTGATGGTACACTTGGTGTGATTCTCTGGCTTAGGACTGTTCACTGGAACTCTAAAACTGCTTTCTATGCGAGAGCTTGTTTAGCCTCCAGCTTTTCCTCCACCAACTTCCCAGAACTCTGAATATATTTCTTTTTGGAAGTGTCACCATTTCCCTTGCTCTCTGTTTTTCTCACTCACTGGTTTAGTTTTTATTATCATTATTATTAATATTATTATTATGGTGATGTAGAGGGGTTAGTTACATTCGTGTGGTTATGACTACATTTCTTTTGTCTTTGTGGCTTGAACCTCAGGCCTGGGAACTGTCTCTGAGCTCTTTTACTGAAGAATGGCACTCACATTGAGTGACAGCTGTACTTCCACAAGTACATTTCTTTTTGAACAATGTCACCCTTCCCTTCATCTTTTCCAGTGTTCTCCTCCATCCCTACCAATAAGTTCCATAGTTCATTTTGAACATAATATCAACTGAGTACCACTACGCATACGTTCATCCTTTGTCCCTCATTTATAGGTCCCCTTTACCTTTCCAAAGAGATAAATGAAAAAAAATTACAAAAATGAAAGAAAGTAAAGAAAAAAATCATCTTGATTCTGTTCCTGGTCACTGGTTATTTTTGAAGAATTTTCTCTCTCTCTCTCTCTCTCTCTCTCTCTCTCTCTCTCTCTCTCTCTCTCTCTCTCTTTCTCTCTCTCTCTCTCTCTCTCTCTCTCTCTCTCTCTCTGTGTGTGTGTGTGTGTGTGTGTGTGTGTGTGTGTGTGTGTGTGTGTGTGTAAGTTTGTATGTGTCAATACTGGAGCTTGAACCTAAGAAGCTGACTAGCTTTTTTACTCAAAGCTAACAGTCTATGACTTGAACCAAATTTGCACTTCTGGATTTTTGAATAGTTAATTGGAGATAAAGTTTTCACATATTTTCCTAGTTGGCCTTACTTCAATCCTCTTTCCACAAATTTCAGCCTTCTAAATAGCTAGAGATACAGGTGTAAGCCACTGGTGGTGCTTGGCCTACCTTCTTTATGTTAAGTAGATGAAATTTAAAAGAAAGTTGCAACAGTAGTTCAAATGAAATTAACTTTCCCAGCTTCATTAAGTTTTAATACTTTGTCACACTTAATGTGTACAGAACAACATTTTTTTTTGTAGATGTTCCTGCAATTTGGTTTTCATCTTGGTTTTTCCTCATGATGAACTTGATTTTATAGCTTTTACATACGAAATATTGATAGGAATATGTCCTGAGTGCATTAATGATATCTTGTTGGCTTTCATAGGAAATGGTGCAAGCTAAAACTTGTCATGATAAATTTGTGTGCCACACCCTGATGATATACCCACATTCTTACCCAGAAGACAGTAGTGCCTGTTACAAATCATTTAGATGTGACAAAACCTTGACTCAGGCCTTTTCTACCACCTCCCTCTATGTCCTTCTCTTAGCAATCCTGAGTCTCCAGTGACCATGACAGAGCCCTGATGGACCTTCTCAGTACACACAGCCAAGGTCACCAGTCAGGCATGGCACTCACATCGGGATGCGAGACCGGTGTTTGCTTTCTATGATTGCATGAAACAGGAACTGTTAGGTCCCTAAGCTGTCCACAGTCCTACGGGTTCCTCATTGAGCATTTGAACATAAGAATTAAGGAGATATCAAATTCAGTCTTCTTTCTGCCAGTTATGCACGTTTTTCTTCTGCTGCTGTCATCTTCTGTTGAAATAAATGATCTGGGCTCTAGAAGCCATTTTGCTTATTCTAGACCCTTAGGGTAAGTCTGGGCTTTATACTTAGACAAAAAGATATGTAGTGATAAGAAACTTAACATTTTTTCTATTCTATTATTACCCAAATATGTTTGCAAATTCTACCAATAATGCTTATTATTAAGAGACATTTATTTAACAGTCACTTTCTCAAATTCCTAACTTCCTCAATGAGCTAAGAGAAGCCACAGAAACTCTCAGGGGCAATTCAGTTCGACCTCTTATTCAGGAAGTAGTGCCAGTGTGCTAGACCTCCAAATTGAACAAAGAATACTGCTTATATCTCAGATTACCCACCCAAACTATACCAAAGAAATCTAAGGACAAGAGATTAGTCTGACTTGGGAACGAACAACACAGATTTAAAAAAAAGATGAGTTCTAAGTTAACAGAAACAAAAAGAAATTTTTGTTTATTCAAATAAAAAAGATACTTGGGTAAATTTGGGTGCTGCATTGTGTGGTGAATATTTTGAATTGTAATATCTTCCTGAAGGAGAGATCATTTTATTAGTATGTATTGACCTTCTTTAACTCTCCTACATAATTTTAATTTAAAATCTATTTCATCAGATATTAAGACTCCAAGTCCTACATTTTTATGTGGGCATCTTGTATATACATTTTTTTCAAATTTGGGGAGGGGAAGGGAAATAACAAAATGATGAGCAAAGGATATAGGTTGACCCACTGTAACAATTAAATGTACTCAACACTATGTTGAAAACGAACTTTACATCTTCAGGGGTGGTGGGAGAGGAGTTGGGAAGTGTGGAAGGAAGGTGGCAGGAGAAAAACAAAGGAGGAGGTAATAGCACTTGATGGGAAATGTACTCATTACATTACTGAAGTAACTGTAATCCCTCTGTACAGTATTTTTACAATAAAAATA
Source organism: Dipodomys merriami (assembly GCF_024711535.1). NCBI lineage: Eukaryota > Metazoa > Chordata > Mammalia > Rodentia > Heteromyidae > Dipodomys > Dipodomys merriami. Next base: position 1,266,252 of record NW_027204426.1, on the reverse strand, counting down.
TATACAAATAAAAAGTTACATTTCTCTTTATCACTTAATTGTGGTTATATGTATTTGGTACTAGCTTCTTGAAAGTCCTAAAGAACTCTTTCACATGAACTCATCTTGATAATTTTTTGTTGCTGTTGTTGTTGTTTTTTGTTGTTGTTTTTTATTGTGAAAATACCATACAGATGGGTTACAATTACATGGGCATGGTAATCAGTACATTTCTTTTTTTTTTTCTTTTTTTTTTTCAATCGTGGGCCTTGAACTCTGGGCTTTGACCCTATCCCTCAGATCTTCAGCTCAAGGCAAGCTCTCTACTGCTTGAGCCACAACACCACTTCCGGTTTCCTGGTGACTTTTTGGAGATAAGAGTCTCACGGACTTCCTCAGTTCACAGCCTCCTGAGTAACTAGGATTACAGACTTGTGCTACTGGCACCCGGCATGAGTACATTTCTTATCAAGCAATGTTTCTTCCTCCTTTGTTTCCCCTTTCCATCCCTTCCCATCACCACCGCGACCCCCCCCCCGGCCAAAATTGTAAAGTTCATTTTTCAACATAATGTCTTTTACATCTCATTGTTGCAATGGGTCCTGTATCCCTATTTAAACAATGTGTTTTTTCTTTCCCCTCCAAAAATTATACCAACATCAAACACAGTGAAAACAGGGGTTGTACCATGGGGGAGGGACATACAAAGCAACAAAGAAATCATCTTGGAAAAAATGATATTAAGTGAAGTAAGACAGGCCCAAAGAAACATAGGTCCCAGGGTTTCCCTTATTTGCAATAACTAGTATATGTCTGAGACAAGCAGAAACGGTCAGATAAGTTGATATTAGGTGAAATGAAGTCCAAGCTTGAGTTTTTTTAAATACATTTTCATTTGAAAAAATCTGTAGAGAGGGGTTTCAGTTACATGAGTGAGGTAATGTGTACATATACTCTCAGGAACTGTTACCTCATCCTTTGTTTTTCCCCTACCATCCTTTCCCTCTCCACCTCCCCAAATACTCTCTCCTTTCCCTCCACAAGTTGTAAAGTTCCTTTTCAACATAGTGTCTTGTACATCTCATTGTTACAATGGGTCAACCTCATATCCCTATTCAAACATTTTTTTTCCTTTCCCCTCCCCCAAATAGAAAAATGTATATACAAGATGCAGGGCACGAGAATCAAACCCAGTGAAAACATGTATTATTCCGTGGGGGAGGAACATACCAAAGGAAAAAAAAATCACATAATACATTATAAATACATTTAAAAAAACTGTAGCAAGCAACAAAAAATACGTGTTCTTGTATATTAACCCCTCTGTACAGCATCTTTACAATAAAACAATATTAAAAAATATAAAAATTAAAAAATATATGAAAACTCTAGCTAAATAACTAGTGTATGTTTAAGACAAGCAGAAAAATTCAAAAGCTATGTACATATGACCATATAAGATGACAGTAATTCATTGATTTTCTCCCTCTATGCCTTCCCTCCTCCCACTCCAGCCCCCATCCTTGCCCGCCGCCACAAACTTATTAAGTTCATTTCCAATATAGTGTCTTGTGAGTATCATTGCTGTAATATGACATCTTTTGTACTTCTTTCAGCATTTTGTTATTTCCCTTCTGTTCCCCAAATCAGACAAATACATGTACAAGATGGAGAGTACCAGATTCAAAGACAGAAATTGCAGGGATACAGCCAATGGAAAAAGAAAAAGGAAATAATAAAAGAAGAAAGAACTAGCTGTAGTACATTGGCTACATCAAGATTGACAAATAAAGAACTACTGTTTCAAAGTGTTGGCATTCATTTAATTTAGCATCATTTTATGTGGTCATATGTTCATACTTCTTGGGCTATTATGATCCTCTGTTAGGACTAACTTAGGCTAACACTAATCATTGCAAATGAGAGAAATCACAGAGCCTAGGTTTCTTTGGGCCTGGCTTACTTCACTTAATATGATTTTTTTCCAAGACTTTCCATTTCCTTACAAAAGGGACAATGCCATTCTTTCTGATAGAAGCATAAAATTCCATTGTGTAAATAGACCATATTTTCTCTATCATTCATCTATTTTTTTTGGGGGGGGGGTCAGGTCATGGGGCCTGAACTCTGGGCCTGGGTGCTGTCCCTCAGCTCTTCAGCTCAAGGCTAGCACTCTACCACTTGAGCCACAGAGCCACTTCAAGCTTTTTTCTTTTTGCTTATGTGGTGCTGAGGAATCACACCCAGGGCCTCATGCATGCAAGGCAAACGCCCTACCACTGAGCCACCTTTCCAGCTCTCATTCATCTGTTGAGGGGCATGTGAGTTGGTTCCCTATCTTAGCTTTGGTAAACAATTCTGCTACGAACATAGTTGTGCTCGTAGCATTAGTGTGGCCTAGTTTGAGATCATTGGGATAAATACTGAGGAGTGGGATTATTGCATCTTAGGGGAGTTCTATATTTAGTCTTTTTAGGAACCTCCATACAGTCTTCCAGAATGGTTGAAACAGCTTACATTCCCACCAACAGTATAGTAGTGTTCCCATCTAGCCACAACTCTGTCAGCATCTGTTATTATTATTATTCTCTGGATAATGGTCATTCTAACTGAGATGAGGTGGAATCTAAAGGTGGTTTTGGTTTTGATTTGCGTTTCTTTTTTAAAAAATACGCTTTTTATTGTAAAAATATTGTACAGGGAGTAACAGTTACATGATTAAGGTCATGAGCACATTTCCTATTGAGCATTGTTGCCTCCTTTGTTTTTGTCCTACCATCCCTTCCTTCCTCACTTCCCATACTACTCCCCTCCTCCCCCTTGCCAAAGTTGTAAAGTTCGTTATCACCATCTCATTTTTACAATGGGTCAATTGGTATCCCTATTTAAACATTTTATTTTTTCCCTTCCCTTCCTCAAATTACAAAAATGTATATACAAGACACAGGGCACTGAAATAAAACACAATGAAAACAGGGGTTAAACAGTGGGGAAGGAAGTCATCAAAGAAAAAAAATCACATAGTACATTATAAATACGTTAAAACCATAGCAAGAAAAAATAAACCACTTGTGTCCCTGTCTTTGGCTTCATTTCGTTTAATATCATCTTTTATTGTCATATGTACATAGCTTTTGAACTTTTCTACTTGCCCTAGACTTATACTAGTTATTACAAATTAAGAAAACCATGGGACCTATGTTTCTTTGTCTTACTTCACTTAATTAATTTTTTCCATGTCTTTCCATTTCCTAACAAAGGGATGGTGTCATTTCTGACAGGAATTGCCAGTGCACACTGAGAATAAACAAAGATTAATACAGGAATTTCATGAGCATGAGGAAACTAATAAAACATTAATGCAGGAATTGCATGAGTGGGATGGGAATAGACAAAGATCAATTGAAATTCATAGAATCCATAAACAGACAGGAAAAGGAATCTAGGGAGGCCACAAAGGAAATGCTGCATGAAACTCAACAGAAGGAAAGGGAGTCCAATGAAATCATAGTTAATCAAGTAAGGGATTTGAGAATGAACTCTGAAAGCCAAATTAAGGAAGTAAAGAAGTTTGTACAAGATCTAAAACAAAACTTCAACAAAGAATTTGAAGCCACCAAAGCCGACCAATTAGAAGGATAAGAAATAAAAAAGTAAACAAAGTAGAAAGTCTTGACAATAGGTTAGAGCATACAGAAGATAGAACCCTGGGATTGAAGACAGCCTAGATATTATAGAGAAAGAACAGACAACTTTTCAAGACAAATCCAAGAAATGTGATAGATTTATTCAACATTTAGAAGACACCATCAGAAAGCTTATTCTGTTGATTTGCATTTCTTTTATGACCAGCAATGTTGAACATTTCTTCAACTGTCTATTGGCCATTCTTATTTCTTCTCTAGAGACGTCTCTTGTTTTTACAAATTTCATTCTGTTTTTCTCTGAGGAGCTGGAGAGAATTCTTGTGAATTTCTCTCATTTATTTAATTTTTCTGTGTTTATTAGTAGTGCTTAGCCACTTGACTTCAAGCTCTCATTGCCTATCCCCACAACACTGGCATTCTACCACTTGAGGCTTTTAGTTGTTATTTGGAGAAAGAATCTGCTTGGCTTTTCTGCCCCAGATGGCTTTGAATATTGAGGGATCAACAGATCTCAACTTCCTGAGTATCTAGTATTGTAGGCATGAAATGAAACTTAGAAGTTGTGATCCTTAAATGGAGAAAATTTGCCTAATTGCAAAATTATTTGTTTTTTATTTTATTTTTGGAAAAAAGTGTCTCTCACACTTTCCCTTAGGCTGGCTTCAAACTAAATCTCCCTGGCTTCATTTTCTGCATGTTGTGATTACAAGCGTGCACCATAATATCTTGCACAAAACAAGTTTTTGAATAACAAACTAGTAAGTAAGAGACCTTCACATTCTCAAAAATAAAAATGAAATGTTACACCAAGACTTCCGAGTAGGAGTTCTCACCTGTAAACCTAGCCACTCAGGATGCTGTGATCTGAGTATTGGGGTTCAGAGCAAGACTAGGCAGAAAAATCTGAGAGACCCTTTTCTTCCAATTAGCTAGCAGAAGTCTGGGACTAGAGCTGTGGCTGAAGTGGTAGAGCACTGTCCATAAAGCAAAGAGATAAGGGTCAGCACCAAAGCCCTTTGTTCAATCCCCCAATGCTAGCAACAAAAACAAAGAGAAAGGCAAAGCAAGGAAAATGATATTTTTTTTCTAGGAAGTCAAATGCAAGAGGATTCCTTTGAGTAATTAGACCTCCAATTATCTTTCTTTTTATTAGCAAATATTAATTATATAAATTATAAAAATATTAATTATTATATATCCACACATGGATACAATGTATCATAGTCATATCCTCCTCCATCACCTACCCAGTCTTATTTCCAGTTAACCACTAAACAGCTAGAAACAAGAGAGGTAGCACAAGTGGAAGAGTCCTAGCCCTGAGCAATAAACATAAGGGACATTACCAGGTCCTGAGTTGAAACCCTAGTACAAGGACGCCCCACAACAAAAATAAAACAAGCTATAGCATATAATTGTCTACAGGAAATAGTAATATCTGTCATTAAGCTCCCACACATTATAAATAACATGAGGAAACAAATTTTCAAAGCTTTTTGAATAGCATTTTATTCTCTGAGAATAACAGAGTAACAAGACATTGCTCTTGTCTGTTCTGTCGCATGATATTGGATACAAGTACAGGATATTCTCCAGAAAGAGTCTCTGCACAACTTCTAAGGAAACAGAGGCTGCCTTCTTTTTTAAGGGTGAAGGAAATACTTTGTATCTGGTTTTTGATGCCTGTGAATCTATGGGAATTCATCAACATATTAAAATTACATATAATTTATAGCATTATATCATATAATAATAAAGGTCAATTAAGGTACTTTAAAACTAAGCAAAGAATAAGTTTAATTTCTAACAAATCAACAACAAACAAGGAAAAAGGAAAAGAAAATGAAACATATCTTAAGCAGCAGGCTGGTGGCTGGAACCTAAAACCCCTGTTTTTAAGGTGAGAACAGAAGGACATTGCTTACAAGGCAGCAGGAGCAGCCAAGTTTTGGGGAAATAATATGAAGATCACCAATATAAATTTTAGTAGAATTCAAATGCTGCTGGCTCATCGCTATAATTCAAGCAAGTCTGTAGGGTGAGATCTGAGGACCACCTTTTGAGGTCAGTCCTGGCAGGAAAGTGCATGAGGTTCTAAGACTACAATAAAGCCACAAATGCAAAAAGTAAAGATGTGGGCAAAAGAGACCATGGACAGAACTCTAGTCTGGACTTTAAGCTCTCAGAATAGACAAAAACAAAAACGAACGAAGAAAAAAACAACAGAAAAATGGGTGGGAATAGAACTGATGAGGTCCTAGGTTACTAAATCCAGTAATGTAAAAATGTAGCCTAATCCAAACAAAAAAGAATAAATTTATTACACACTGGTATATAGAAATTTATTTAGTGAGAATACAGAAGGAATGTCAAATGTAAAAAATGCCATAAAGGTATCTTTCTTTCTCTTTCTTCTTGCTAGACGGGGACTCGAACTCAAGACCTGACACTTTGGTGCATTGGCTATCTGTCTACCAACAGGACCACACCTCCATCACCACATTCTAATGGTATCAGACTCTCATGCTTCTCTCTAGCAGCACTTGTGTCCTTTCGTGTGCCTATTGGTTTTGCATGTGACTTTCCAAGGACTGCTCCAGCTATAGCCTCTTGAAGAGGGAGAGGTAAATAAGGGCCCACTGCAAAATCTCGTCTAAACTGAGTGGGGTTCTTCTTACCTGTGATCTTGCTATAGAGGAAGTGAGGTGTGTGGGTGATGGTAGGAAGGCAGCTCAGATGGGGAAAAGAATCAACTGGGCTCTGCACTTACCACCCTCAGCCCTCAGTTTGCAGGGCCACAGCTGTCTGGAGGTTGGCCTCAGGAGGCCCCACTTTTCCCTGCTCTGTGCATTCTCATGGAGCTCCCCATGAGAGCATGAGTTCCAAAGATTGCAGTGACCATGCTACAGCCCCTCAGATTTCATTCTGCAACTGTAGCCACTACTGAAGCTTCCCCTGCACCTACTGCTGCCTCCTTTTTGGCCACTTGCCCTCATTCCTCGCCTGTCAGTGCCAATAAGGGCCTCCATGATCACCCCTCCACCCATGCACCAAATGTCCTCTGGACTTCCAGTGACTCCTGGTAGTCAGTAGGACCACATGTCCATTAGAATGACATAAAGATAAATGTTACACAGAAACATGAAGAACTACTATGATGGATTGACCTTCATGGCCTCTGATAATGGAAGCTTTATCCCCATAAGTTTTGCATCACTATGAATTTTTTATTTTCCCACAGAACCCAATATATTTTCCTTCTGCTTCCTTTATTGGGTTTTGTCTTACTATTTCCAAAGAATTATGCTATCACAGACTGGTGCCATGTCTCTGGTGAGAAGAACCAAGAGGTAAAGGATATGGGACCTAGATAATCCCTCCTTACCAGAAGAGTCCACCGCAGGTCAGAAATGCAAATCTTAGGAGAGTGGGCACAGCGGCTGCCTCCCTCTCTAAAGTATGGCTCACATCTGGAGAGGATTTCAGAACACCTCTAAAACCTTGCCATTAGTTGCCTAAAGGCAGCTATTACCGAACAGTATATTGAATTAGCTCCACCACCAAAGAAACAACCACATCTAGTACATTGAGCTCACAAGGATAGCATGGAGTTCCAGTGAAAATGATCTTTAAAATGAAGAAATGACACTGTCTAAAATACCAAGAGAGAATGGGAATGACACTGGAATAGGCAGAAATACTTTGTGTGCAAAAGAGGGGGACAAAAGAGATGAATTACAGTTGATTGGGAAATGGGCAGTGACAGAGAAGAAGCTAGTAAAGACAATGAATGTGAAGATGGAGAGTGTGTCATGGAAATCACAGATGGTGCTTCTTGTGCAAGTAGTTAGTCTTTGGCAAGTGATGATAGGAAACCTCAGCTTCCTAAGGCAAGACCTGGCTTTATTGCCTATCTGCACTGAAAGGGAAGAATCTCCTGCCTCAGTTTCCTAAGTTGTGGTATCACTGTCATGCACTACCACATTCCTCTTTGAAACATTATCTTTCATGATAATTATTGATTTTCCACCTTTGACTTTGATAGTCTTGCATCTACATTTCTTTTTTTATGGAGGGGAGGGGGGGGTCTGGTCATGGGGTCTGAACTCTGGGCCTGAGCGTTGTCCCTCAGTTTTCAGTTCAAGGCTAGCACTCTACCACTTGAGCCACAGCACCACTTCCGGCTTCTTTTCTGCTTATGTGGTGCTGAGGAATCGAACCCAGGGCCTCATGAATGAGAGGCAAGCACTCTACCACTGAGGCTACTTCCTAGCCTCCATCTATGTTTCTTGACCTTGGTATAAACATGTCTCTCTTTGGATATAAGGAAAGGAACATAATTCCAACAACTTCCCATACTGAAACACCTACCTTGGGTACTGTTAACTCACTTTGCTCATCTGGCTTCTGTGGAGACTGTCAATTTGCTCTGCTCCTTAAGAGGCCTGCCAGATTCTCAGCTGTGTACTAGAGGAACACGGAGGTGGAGGGTTTAAGATGGAAATGTGAATGAAGAAATTTACTTCACTGAAACTTCTGTTATTTGCCATATTTTTGCTTGTCATGTTTACCTTGCTCAGAGTTTACATTATTTTAATAGTATGATGAAGTAATAACATTTATTTTCCTCAGCATTTAAGTTTAGTTCTTCGTTTTCTTTGAGACAAAGTTCTAAGAAAAAAACAACTAACCTCATGTGCATTTCCACAAATGGATGTTTTCCTTTTCATATTCCCTTGTAAGACAATAATTCTTGGTTTTTGGAAAGTTAGGAAATAGAAATAGACTAAAACTTTAAACAAAATTCATTTATTTGTGATGTCAGTAGGCTTTGGATTTTTAGTCACTAAAATGTGTGTGATTGTGTTCAGTCTGGTCCACTCCAGTGAGAGCATCCTTCTTTACTAAGTTATTAACAAGTGAATGGATTGCCTGACAAAATTTGGAGATTTTGTTTTTGTTTTCTTGGCAGACCATTAAAACTTTCTTTAGAGAAAATAAAAATCACACTATCTTATCTTCATAGAGTCCACTATGCTTCAGGTAATTCATCTGTAACCTTTAGCACACAATCCAGTATACTTGCTTCTGGATTTATTGGAGCATTCTAGCTGCCACAAACAAGGGAAAATATGCAGCCAGTGTTCTCTGGGTCTGGATTACTTCCCTTAATGTAATGTTTTCCCAGTCTTTCCATGTTGTTACAAACTGTAGTCTATCGTGCTCTGTGATGGATGAGTGGGATATCTGTGTTTGTGTGTGCATGTGTGTGCAGATCTAAACTTATACATATATACTACATTTAAGTGTTATCTGGGTATTGGAAAGTGAGAGACATGAGCCTTATCAACAGTCTTGAGTCTTGTTACCCTTGTGCATGGCCTGAGGTGACAACAGCTGATAGGCTATGAGGCATAGAAAGAGGATGTTTCTCTCACCATCAACTTTAAGGTAGATATTGAGCTCAGCTTTCTCTAACCACGGGTCTTCTATTGTAGTAATCCAGCTAAAGATTCAAAGAAACTATTTTATTTTATTTTATTTTTATAGTCCTGCATCTCTAATTCTCACCAGGGCACTGTCCCTGACCTACATTTTGCTTAAGGCTAGCACTCTACCACTTGAGCCAAAGTGCCACTGCTGGCTTTTTCTGGGATTAACTAGACATAAGAATCTGCCTGTGTTGGCCTTGAACTGCAATCCATAGATTTCAACTCCTGAGTACCTAGGTTCACAGGCATGAGACACCAGTGCACAGCTAGAAACTAAATAATGGGAGTATCCATTATATACCTCCACCTATCTTTGGAAAGATTTTCTAGCATGTTCTGACCAGACCAATGTTAACTACTAATCACTAAGAAAATAATTCTTGACACACTCATTACTACAAAAGAAATCATTGAGCTAATCTCCATAATATGACGCAACATTGTATAACTCTTACATATAATACTCCCAATTTATCTCATTCTTGGATCTTCAAACCAACTTCTAATAAATATGAACATTTGTATGTGTAAAAGCGAGTGCATGATTTTGACCTGTGACTTAAGAAAATAGAACCTTGGGTTGGGAATGTGGCTTAGTGATAGAGTGCTTGCTTAGTATGCATGAAGCCTTGAATTTGATTCCTCAGTACCACAAAAAAGCCAGAAATGGTGCTGTGCCTCAAGTGGTAGAGCACTAGCCTTGAGCAAAAGAAGCTCAGGAGCAGTGCCCATGATCTAAGGTCAAGCCCTTGGACTGGCAAAAACAAACAGGACTAGAATAAAATGGGAACTCTTAATCTTGTATGCACTTCTGAACTTTATAACTTGTAAAATATAATTTTAGCAAATTAGATTTGTTTAAAAATTGAAAACCTATATTACATGCTATCTAATATATGTGTTTTAAAATATAATTGATACCAATGAACCCATATTCTTTGAATAACATACTAATCAAACTTATATGCACCTTTGAAGAAGCAAATTTAAAACTTGGAAATTATTTGAAGAACTGAGACTTGGAGGATTTTCTACATTCTCAATATACCTTATTATGAACAGGAACACTTAATGTAGAAAGCAAAATTAGTGGTTCTCTGAAAGGAAGATTAGTAATATTTACCATTGAAAAAATAATTCAGGTAAACACAAATAGCACCCCAATTGAGTGCTCTTAGGGGCTAAAAAAGGTACCTCATTCCCTGGATTGTGAACAAGCATTCTGAAATGTATAGCGACAGATAAATACTATTATTAATGATTACCATTTGGTTTATTCATCTACAGGAAATCTCATTCCGTCTAGTTCTTTATATTGAACAAACATTCAAATTACTAAACTATACACAATGTTTCAAAGTTTACATTTTATGAAAATGAAGTGAAACAATATTGGTGCCCAATGAATGTGAGATGATGAGTTTTAAAGGGTTTCATATATCTTAAGACATTTGACTTACATGAATGGTCTGGGAGTATTTAAGATAAATGGATAAGTAGATTACATACATACACACACATACATACATACACACATATGCATGTATATTTCAACAAGTACAATAAAAATCTTTAAAAACAAATCACGCCACTGGTAGCTGCAGATCAAACAATTACACATAAAGAATTCTTTTTTAAAACACTGAAAATGGCTCATCAGAATACTTGATAAAATTCATATTAGAGGCCCATTTCTTCCAATTCTATTACTGATGTGTCACTTCAATATGTGAATCCATTTATTGAAAGCATTTGTCCCTTCTTTTTGAATTTAATTCTAGGAGTCTCTATGTTCCTTGTTCTTGGTGAATAGCATCTTTTTTTATGTTAAAGGTCAGGACAATGGTTGGGGGGGTCTTTGTAGTTATCTGATATGGTAAAGATAGAGCCATCAACTACATCATCTCAAAACTGTTGAAAGTCACAGTGGCTGTGATCCTGGGAAGCACAGGTCTATCTAAGTTTACAGGAAAGCCTGGAGAAATCTTCATTTGAACACATTCTCTAAGCTCGATAAAGGGCTTGAAGGGAGCTATCACTTCTGTAACATTCAATAATTCACTACCTAAGGGAAATTCGTGACTGATGGCAATTGTGACTTCAAATATCTTCTTATTTTCTTTGAATACCAGTTCTCTTCCTGGATGAGGAGCTTGTCCACTTCCAGCAGATCTATGCTCCTACTTTGTAATAGTGCTCTGAGGGACTGTTTTGGAATGGGGTCAAAATTCTGTTCCATTGAGCACTGTCTCAGCCCCATAGGCTGAGGAGAGTGGGAGGAGGTGGGGATGGCAGGGAGATGACTCCTTCTTCTAATACAGGCAAGGCTGCTCTGAAAAGAAGTCAGAGGATCCCTCTACAGATTAAATGTCCACAATTAGCCAAGCAGGAAGTACCTCAGCAGGGCTGAGTGAAGGAGTGATTCTAGCGGGAGCCATGACCCTGGGTCTTGGTCTGGCGCAGCCAGACCAAGTAGCTGCAGCTACTCCAGCTATTTCTCATGAAGCTCCAGTGTAGCCCAGCAGCTGCATGTCTGCTTCCAGCAGTGCCCCAGCTCCCCAGTCCTTCTTTGCTAAGGCACCAGAGCAGACCATGCACCGCTACAAATACAACATGCAGGAGATCATACCCTTGAAGCCCAGTATTCCCCAGACAAAGCCCCTATTCCCTGGGCTACAGCCCCAGCTTCAGCTCCAACTCCACCGGATAAGAAGGGACCTGATGCTCCCCCTATAACTCAGGTCAGATTTGTCACTTCACTAGCCCAGGAGGGGCTGTAAGAAAAGATCCCATATTGGGGAAGGCAGCAGATGAGACAGTTCATCTGCAGCCCAGTTCTGGCTCCAAAATTTTTGTGGATTTGGGGGTCTGTTGAAAAAGGTGGCCTGTAATTTTCTGGCTAGAAAGTTCATTCCTTCTCCATTCATAAAGTGTTTGGTGATTCCCAACTTGCCACTGATTACTGGGTATAGACTGGCAATCTAGGGATGCCCTTGCTGGTGGTTCAAGGCAGAGGCTTTCAGGGAAAAAGGACAAAGCTGCTCTTCCTGTTATGCCTGGCCCTTGTCCCTGCTTGACCCCCTTCTACCCTGAGAGAATCCCACACCGTGTTTGTTGCTATGAATGGGTCTGTTAACCAGGTCCTTTACCTTGTGTTTACTCTGAAATTGGAGAGAAGTTGAGCCAAAGCTGCCCCTATCAAAGCTTGCCCCCACCCCATTTTGCCTGCCATTCATGGTATTGCAGGTTTGCCTTGGCAATATGTATATTGCCCTCTCTCTCTCTCTCTCTCTCTCTCTCTCTCTCTCTCTCTCTCTCTCTCTCTCTCTCTCTCTCTCTCTCTCTCTCTCTCTCTTGCTCACTCACTCTGCATCTCTCCATTTCTCTTTTGCCTTTATTTTATTTACACTACTATGTATATACTATATCTGTATAGTATAGATATAGTATATACTTGTATATAGTATATATAGTACATGCTATATATATATATATACTATATATATGCTATATATATACTATATACATAGCAGTGTACATATACTATTATAAATTTTGTGTTTTGTAACTTTGTAGCATTTTAAGTAAGGTTGTGTTTATGCTTTGCTGGGTACAATAAAGATATTCTATTGAATAAACCTAGCATTAGAATGCAAAGAATACATGTCTTCTGTTACATTTTTCCTTTATTCATGCTTTCCCTGATTTTTTGAAAAATATCCTCCTCACTGAAATATTCTTTTGTTCCTTGATTATAAAATGAGTCCATTCTCCAGATAGAAGTCTACCGATAATTTTCCTATTCTTTCTGTTTTTATCTTCTTGAAAAAGCCCTCCAATTTGGGCACATGTGAAAGAAATGAAGTTGATTGATAAAGTTGCAGAATATCACTGTTCATTAAAATGTTAACCTCTTATAAATACGTTAGAAACAATAACAAGAAAGTAAAAAAAAATACTTGTGTCCCTATCTTGGGATTTATTTTGCTTAACATCATCTTATCTGGTTGTATGTACATAGCTTTTGACCTTTTTTGGTTGTCCCAGATATATACTAGTCATTGCAAATAAGGGAAACAGTGGACCCTATGTTTCTTTGTGGCTGGTTTACTTCCCTTAGTATAAATTTTTCCAAGCCTTTCTGTACCATGTGATTTTTTCTTTGTCTGTTCCTCCTCCATGGTATAACCCATGTATTCACTGTTTTTCTTGTCGATACTCTGCATCTTGTATATATAGTTCTATAATTTGGGAAGGGAAAATGCTTAAATAGGCATATAGGTTGATCCATTGTAACAATGAGATATACAAGACACTATGTTGAAAACTGAACTTTACCATTTATGGGGGGTGTGGGGAATTGTAGTTGTGGAGGTGGGAGGGGAGGGATGGTAGGGGAAAAACAAAGGAGGAGGCAACAATGCTTGATAGGAAATATACTCATTACCTTGCTCATGTAACTGTAACCCCTCTGTACAGAATTTTTACAATAAAAAGCATATTTTAAGAAGTCAACCTTTTCTGTTTCAATTGTCTATCAATAAAAATGATTCAGAGGCTGTTGCTTCCCCATTGAAGATGAAGCTCAAATGCTTTCATTGGCACTTCATGTTAGTCAAGTATGTGAGAGTTATTTCAAACCTGACATTGAAATCTTGTGTATTTTACATTCATCAGAATGCAGAATTAGGAAAAAGAAGCATTCAACTTTGAAAATAACAGAGAAGTTCTAGATAAAAGTCACTGAGAAATTGCAAGATTTTCAATAACAGAGGTAGTACCACATCTGGTTTTTACTAGGGATAAGTGTCATGGATTCTTTTGCCCTGGCTGGGTGCAAAAATTAATCCTCACGGGGCTGGGATGTAGCTCAGTGGCAAAGCGCTAGCCTAGCAAGTGCAACGTCCTGAGTTTGATCCCCAGAACCAAAAAAGAAAAGACAAAAAAATACAGTTAAAAAAAAAACCAAACAAAAAATTAATCCTCACATCTCATCTTCCTAAGTAATCTTTACCACTCAGAGTGAGAATCGAGTTTAGAGTTTGTTTTCAAGACTAGTGCTCTACCGGTTGAGCCACAGTTCCATTTCTGGCTTTTTATTAGAGATGTGTCATGGATTTTTCGCACAGGATGGCTGCAAACCTTAATCCTCAAATCTTAGCCTCCTATGTAGTCCTTACTACTCAGGGTCAGATAGAGTTTGTGTCTGACCATTTGGTTCAAGACTAGTGCTCTACCACTTGAGCCACACTTCCACTCCTGGCTTTTTTCCCTGGTTAATTAGCGAGAAAAATCTCATGAAATTTAATACCTGGGTGGTATTTTACCTCGATTCTAAAATCTTAGCCTCCTGAGTAGCTAGTGTGAGCCACCACTGCCTGGTTCTACACTTGGTCCCTAGCTTCAGGCCCCTGCTCTTCACTCCCTTGATATTATTGGTGGTGTCCTCGTTTCAGATTTCAATTGAGCTTAGTGTCCTGCGTCATTCAGTCTCTGGTTCCAGGAATCTATAGCAAGGCTGTTATGACATCTAGACTAACCATAAGGCAATAAGCCTGGGATAAACAGCGTGGTGTCCAAGCCTGCGGCTTCTTACATCTGTCACTGGGCGAATGATCCCAGGACTCATTTAATGCCACTGCCTTCTTGGAGGCCTCCTAGCTTCCTTACGATCTGACTGCAGGCATGTCATGACCTGGGGTGCAGGGCACTAAGGTTTCTCCTTCATTCCGCTGCCATAAATGGGACTTTCAGAAGTCACTTCTCCCTTTTGAATCTTCATTTCACAGAAATTGTGCTTAAAACCCTGCATTCTGATGCTTCCTTCTTCTGGATCTTTGCCTATCTAGCAAGTTTGCCAGATGTTCATGCCAACAATTGTACTGATTCAACACCCAGTGACATGGGGGCCCTCTCTACTCCTCCACTTATGCCAGGCTCAAAGGTCTTTCGTACCTAGCATGCATCTTGATTCCTAGAAACCCAGGGCTATGATTTCCCTGAAGAGCCATGGGCTTAAAAACTTTGATGGAGTTAGGCACCAGTAGATCACATGTATAATCTTAGCTACTAAGGAGGCTTTGTTGTAAGAATCAAGGTTCAATTCAGGTTGAACAAGTCAATAACACTCCTCTTACAATACCACTGCATTCCAAGACGTGACCCCCCCAAAGATTCAAACCAACTAGAGATGTTCTCATTGTGTGTGGGGACTAGCCTTTCTATGAGCGTATTCCTGAGGGCTCCTCTTGATCCAGGAGCCTTGGAAGGGGCAAAAGCTTCCTCCAGCAGCAGGCTTATTTCCTGTCTATGACCAGCATAGGCCACATCCTCTAGCAAGCAGAACCTCCTTGTCCAAGTTGGGAGAGCTGCTGTCCCCATGATATCTGCTGGGGAGATGCTAGGCAGCTTCATGTGCCTGTGGGTGAGTGGAACCATGGATTCTGCTAGTCCATCCAGCAAGGCTTCATCCAGAAGTCTATCTAGTGCCCAGCCAGCAGAGCCTGGTATCTCCTTGGGTTCCAGCATCCCTACTCTGCAATGTTAGGGAACCCACAGAGCCCACTGTGATGTCTTCGCACTCCAGTTTCAACATTCCATTGCCAGCCACCAGCCTGTCCTTTAACTGTGGGCCTTGGCAGTTTTACCCTCAACAGCATGGGACATTTCCAGATAGCAAGCAAGTCTAGATCTTCATTTGGAACCCTGAAGACTACTAATATAGGCTCATCGCCTGCCCCCTGACAACCTGGACAGCCTGGCCCTCCCAGCTCCATTTTCCAGCATGTGCTTAGGGGCCTTCGGAGCTCGGCTTCTGCTCCCTACAACTACACATGTCTCCTGGAAAGAGCCCTTGAACCTGTTGCGCCCCAGAGGTCAGGCCACAGTGAGGTCTCTCTGCCCCCAGCCTGGCTCCTAGCACAACCACAATCAGGGCAGCACTCCCGGGCTCCACTGCAGACCTCTGACTTGGGTCAAAAAAGTTCCTGTGCTTGTGCAGTCCACAGTCAGCAGTCGGTAGTCCTGGAACAGGGGCATCTACTAAGGCCACTCCAGAAGAACTTTTGCACCAAGCAGGTTGATTTTGGAGCAGCTCCTCTTCCAATTGCAGGCCTGGTGTCCATTGAAGCAGAACATGACACTGCAAAAGATCACAGTGCACAATAGAAGAACCTGACAAGCAATGGTCCTGTGCTCAGAAACCTGACAGAGACAGTAAATCAGAGAGAGAGTAAGGCTAGATTGTACCTGCTTCAATATCCTTGCCAAGAAATGTTTATTTTCACCAAGATATAAAGAGGAAACTTCTAACTCTATCTCTGACAAAGTATCTTGTACGAATCTAGACTTCCATAAACAATCACAAAAGTAGAAGCTATGTGAAAAATAAATATATTTATGTAAATATATATATAATACAAATATGTAGGAATATATATTTATATTAGCGTATTCACATATACAATGTGAATATGTATATAATGTATGCATGTATAATGTATAATGTATATTTATGTGTATATATCTATATATATAATGTACAGGAGAGAAAAACTGCATAGTATTTGGAGGAATAATTACCAAAATCTTCCCAATTTTCATTAAAAGCATGAACCCTTATATGCAGGAATCTAGCAGCTCAACAAAAAATTAGCATAATCCCATAGATCCACACTAAAACACATTCTAATTAAATACTCAAAGACAGCAGTCCTCCCAAAGCACAGAGACACAACTCCTCACACACAAGTGATCTTCAATGATATTATGACCAATTTTTCATTAGAAAAAAGAGTATTAGGCAGCAAGGGCAACAAATTCAAAGTGCTAAAAGAAAAGGACATATCTAACACCAGCCTTTCTTTTATAACATTCCCCCCACCCCAGAGATAGGGGCCGAACTCAGGGCCTTGTACTCACCAGGCAGGCACTCTTCCATTGAGCAAAATCCCCAACCTTACAACTACCCTTTCTAAAACAAAACAAAACAAAAAATATATTTCTTCTAAAAGTGAGAGATGCTAAATACTGAAGGCTCAGGCCTATAATCCTAACTACTCTGGAAGCTGAATTGTGAGGATTGTGGCTCAGAACCAGCCTGGACCTTGTCCCTTCAGGAGTAAATTGTGGGAGACAGGTGTCCTTAAGAAGGATGGAGGAGTTTGTGCTGCGTCATTCCTGGAACAAGTCATAGGATAAGGTGGCCATCAAGAATGGAGGCTATTGGCTAGTGTCTCCACAGAAGCAATTTATATAATGCAGGAGTGCTCTCATAGGTCAGAGGACATTGACCACTGTCTTAGTGGTTTCAAAAATTCCATGAAAATAACCATAGCAACCTCAAGTCCTCCTGGAATCTCTAGCAACAGTCTTGGAGGCCTAAGAGCTACAGTGTCAATGGTGGCAGGCTGTAATTGGTCCACTTTTTCTCTGACCTCACTTGGTCTGAATCTGATTTGTCCATTTCCCCCATGATGTCACTATGCACAGTTGTGATTGCTCCATTGTGATAGGTCATGTAGGGTATATAGGAAGCCACTGTGCCCCAACATTTGTCAGTTAACAGTGCTGGGAGCTCTCGCTTGGTAAGCTGCTGGATTAACTCAAAGCTAGATTGATGATCTGTTTGGTTGCAGGTTTTGTTGGTTGGATTTTGGTATTTCTTTTTTACTTTTTGCCGGGTTTCCCATTATTTTATTGAGTTAATTTTTCGGAGACTTGCTACCTGCTTTCATAGCAGGAGGATCGCAGAATACAAAGAATCATCCCCGAGCTGCTTGACGAGGAGATCATCAAACAATACCAGACAAAAGAACTCCTTGACCAAGTTACCTGAGTGAAACTGTCCCATCACCACTTCACAGACACCGAGATGGCAGTTTAAAATACGTCATATGGGAGAGTCCTCCAGGCATTGAATAGAGAATAAGATGGACATTTTTAAGGCTGGATGGCCCAGACACATCATCAAGTTGTACCTGGTGATGGAGAAAAAAGAGTATGTATATCTCATCATGGAATTGGCCACTAGGGGCTACCTTCTGAAGTCTATCTGAAAATCCCACCACTTATATAAAGTTGAAGCCAGGAGATTCTTCAAACAAATTGTACTAATTACAGCAGAACCCAATCGCACATTGAGATCTTAAGCCCAACAATATCCTTTTGGACAGCAAAGGCAATATCAAGGTTAGTTATTTTGGTCTAATCATCTGGTTCTCCCCGGGGCAGCTGCTGACAAATTTATGTGGTGTTGTGCTATTCCATACCCCTGAAATGTTCCTGCAAGAAAGAAATGATGGCTGGAACTGGCTTCACACCTGTAATCCTACCTACTCAGGAGGCTGAGATCTGAGGATCATGGTTCATTGCCAGCCCGGTCAGAAAAGTCTGTGATATTCATCTCCAATTATCCACTAGAAAACTGGGAGTGGCACAGTGGCTCAATTGGTAGAGTTCTAGCCTTGAGTTGAATTGCTCAAGGACACTGTTCAAGCCCCACAATTGGAAAAAGAAAATATGCCTACAAGGTGGAAATCTGGAGCTTAGGTGTCTTTTTATATTTTGTTATAACAGGAAGATTTCCCTTTGAGGGGAGGATGTTATCCAGGTAGAGTCACTAGTTCTGAGGGCCAAATATGTTGGTCCATATAAACTGTCTGTTTGAGGACAAAATGTAAACTGCCAACTGGTAATTGAGGACCTGAGGGAGAGACAAATATTGAACAAATAATGGAGCACCCATAGCTTAAACAAGTTGCATAATATTCCCTGTGTTCTGATGAGCCAAGACTCAACAAGCTGGAACCCACCATTCTTAAAGTAAAGTGTGACATGAGGTACTACCATATGAGATCCAGGGATCTATACAGGACAGAACATTCAATTATGCCATGGGCATGTACCTTTTAATTAAAGAAAACTTAGGCTGTCCAAGTAAAAAGAGTACCTTCAACAGTGCCACCGTGCCCAACTCTTGCAGATCTTTCCAACTTACCTCTCCCTATAGAAGGAGAGCCAGTTTACTTACCTGGCTTAACCATTACATCTTGTCATCTGAGTTTCAATTGCTTTATAATGTCAAGCAGTCACCTCTGAAGAGAGGCTTAGGTACCACTCTGCCTGCCATTCCCTTCTGTTTCTTGCAGAAGAACCCCAGTCCTAGCACAGTTCCAGGCCAGGATTCTGTGTTGTTTCCCTTGCCTGGTCTTTCTTTTTAAGCAGCAGTGAAAGATTCCTCTCTGGGGAGCCACAATTTGAGATCATAAACTGTCTACTAAGAAGCAGGGTTGGAGGAGGGCGGTTAGCAGAATATTCCCTTCCTTCTGGGTAGTCTCATAATTAGACTAAATATAATTTAAGGCGGAGATTTGGCAGGATGGGTGTGGCTAGCGAATAGCTACCACTCTTCTCAGAATATGCTGCAGTATTCAGGCCCAGGAGCAGAGCAATTCTCGAGAAAGTGGTGGAGAGTATTATAAGACATCAAAGATAATAGCAGTTGAGAGCACAGGGACCTGTTATTGGGATGTGAAAGATTGCAAGAAGTATACTCAAAAACGAATTATAGGAGGGATAATCCCTATACAGCCAAGGCTGCATAGAGAGATCATGTCTCAATCCAAAGGCTGGCTACTGAAGCCAGAGGAACTAATGTTTGCAAGCAATTACAAGTAGGAGATAGTGTTCTACCACTTGAACAACAATGCCACTTCCAGTTTTCTGGTGGTTAAATGGGGATGAGTTTCAGGGACTTTTCTATCTGGACTGGCTTTGACCTACGGTCTTCAGATCTCAGCCTCCCAAGAAGCTAACATTAACAACCTAGGATTACACTCAGGAACAATGCCCAGACCCTAATTTCAAGGCCAAAGACCATACAACAAATAATAAAAAAAGAAAGTAAAAGGGGACAGTGGGTGGAGAGATTCACCATTCATCAGATGCATGTCAGGTGTGAATGATCCAAAATGTAGGCTAGGAGCAGACAGGGAACCTACCCAAGACACAACTGATCATTTATTTGTGGAAGCCAAGTGAAAAGTCAATAAACCAATATATGAAACAACTATATAAAGATAAATAGTGCAGGTGAGAGTGCCAGAAAGAGTCCTTGTGAGTCAAGTGCTGGTGGCTAACATCTGTAATCTTAACTACTCAGGAAGCTAAGATCTGACGATCATGTTTCAAAGTCAGTCTCAACAAAAAATGTCTCTGAAATTCTTATCTCCCATGAACTAGCAATAAAGCATAATTGGGAACTGTGGCTCAAATGGTAGAATACTATATTTAAGATTTTAAAAAGATAAGCAACAGTGACCAGGTCCTGATTTCAAACCCGTTCAAACCCCAGAATCCACATACATAGAGAAAAGGTTTCTGTGAAGAGGTAGCACTGAAGCCAAGACCTGTAGATTGAGAGGGAGCCAGCTTTGGGGGCATGTGACAGAGGCAATAGCTAGGGTGAAAGTCTCAGGGCTGGAATAAACCCCATATCAGGAGGAAGTGGTGTGTGGCTGGTTCTGAGTGAGAAAGAGAATGAGGTGAGGTACATCTGAAAAATGGGGGCCAGGTGGGCACTGGTGGTTCACACCTGTAATCTAAGCTACTCAGGAGGCTGAGGATTGAGGATTGTGGTTCAAAGGTAGCCTGACCAGGAAAGTCCATGAGAATCTTATCTCAATAACCAACTCTGAAAAAGCTGGAAGTGGTACTGTGGTTCAAGTGGTAGAGCACTAGCCTTGGGCTCAGGCTCTGAGTTCAAGCCCCAGTCCTCATACTTCAGCTTTCTGAATAGCTAGGATTACATGTGTGAGCCACCACAGACAGGCAACCCTTTATTATATATTATCTAACTTAATGGTTGTGACTTTCCCATTAGGAGGGCTCACTCTGAGCTCATCCTATTCTGGTTCACTTTCAGTCGATGGCCAGGTCAGTTTCCCCTCTGGAACTAACTTGTCTGTGGGAGGAGGATAAAGCCCCTGAAGCGCCTTCCCTTGTTGGGTGCATCCTATATTGTAAGAGTGATGAAAGAGGTCCAAGATTAAAGCTGGGCTCCTAAGGTGGAGTTCCTATTGTGGGCAACCTGGGCTGGTGTGCAGCTTTGAACAAGTGACTCTGGGAAGATATGAAAAATAACCACACTTAAATCCAATTTTTTTCAAAATCCTCTTGAGAGCTAGAAGAGGAGAGGGGAAGGGAAGATATATTCTGAATAGTTTCCTTCCTGTTGTGACATTGATTGATACATTTTGCTCAAGCAGGAATTACTTCTTATCCTGGGAAGGTCCTCAGTTTACCTTCCCGTGGTTGAGAGTTGTATGAGATAAAATCCTCAGCTGTCAGCTCTATTAGGGCTACTTGACCCAGAGAAGAGGGCGACCCTTTTTGCAAACTGCTCTGCTCAGAAGGAGGTCCAATTTTCTGATTTTCAATAATGGGGACTAGGTGCTGCTAGAGAAAAGGATGTTATAAAATAGAGTGAGTTTGGAGCTCACACCCTTCAGAGGGAGGCCCAAACTGAGACCTGCTCTGAGAGAAAATCAAGGAACTGAGAGGAAGTTAATATTTTAGGTCATATGGCCAGAGAAGGCCTTTCTGTGGCAGAACTTCTGATCTAGCTGCTGAAAAGATGAACGAATTAAACAAAGTTTATTTTCCTTTTGTGTGTGTGTACAAGTACTGGGGCTTGAACTCAGGGTCCCATACACTTGCTTAGCTTTTTCCTGCAAGGCAGATGCTCTACCACTTTAGCTAAACTTCTACTTTGAAGTTTTTTGCTAGTGTATTGGAGATAGGAGTCTGTCAGAATTGGCTTTCCAGACTGGGTTTGAACATGGATCCTTAGATCTCAGCCTCCTGATAAGCTAGGATCAAAGACAGGAACTATTAAGCATTCAGGTCCACACAAAGGTGTAGAAGAAGTTTCCAGAGAAGAGAAGAACAAATTTGCAAAGGCCTTGCCTGATTTGTCAACTTGTTGGATATTGTTTATTGATTTATTTTTGAACATGGGGCTTGAACACTGGGCCGGGGCACTTTCTTTCAGCTCTTCAGCTCAAGTCTAGCACTCTACCACTAGAGCCACAGAACCACTTTGGATTTTCTGGTGGATAATTTGAGATAAGAGTTTCACAGTCTTTCCTGCCCAACCTGGCAATCCTCAGATCTCAGCTTCCTGAGTAGCTAGGATTACAGGCATGAGCCACCAGTACCTGGCTGGATATTTATTTATATAGGAATACAGCAATATCCTTGTAAATAGGATGAAAAATATTTAAGTTGGTCACTCCATATGAGCCTCACTGGCTTTAAGTTTTCTCTTTGATAGTTAATATGAAGGAAAGCCACAGGGGGATTCACCTCAGTTTATTATAAAAGGATGTCTCTGGCGTGTTTTTACAACAGTGTGCACAATGTAAAAGATAATAATGTTATTCATGACATTATACACAGTAGTAGAAAGGTAGAAAACCAAATGTCTCTTGATGGGTAAACAAAATGTGGTATAACCAGCCAAGGGAATATTATTCAATCTTAAAAAGGAATGACATTCTGACCATGCTACAACAAGAATGAATCTTTAAAATACTGTGAAATAAACCATATTAAAAATAAAAACTATATTTATGATTCTACATATATAAGGTACCAAAACATAGTCAAATTTGCTGGCTACCAGTGGCCCACACTTATAAAACTAGCTACTTATAGGGCTGAGAACTGAGGATGGAGGCTTGAAGCCAGACTAGAAAGAAATGTTGCTGAAACTCTTATCTCCAAAAAGTGAGATACAGTAGAGGTGAGACTCAACAATAGAACTGTGGAGCACATGGGCAGCAAAGATGGCGTTGGGAGGGGGTTGAGTGAGCAGAGCCCAATTTACTATAGAGCACATGGGCAGCCAAGATGGCGCTGGGAGAGAGTAGAGTGGGCAGAGCCCAATTGATCTTCCTATCAGTGCCTAACCAGCCCATGAAGGCTCAGGTGCATGATAGGGTGTGACCTTGACAGTGATTGGTTCCTCTTCCTCCCTTGCCATGCCACCCGCCCTTTTTGTATTTAATAAGGGCTGCTCTCTGTTAATAAATGAGTTTTCTACCTGCTGGATTTGGCTCCCTGCTGCGTCTGATTGTCTCCTGGGCTGGGGAACAGGCGAGCGCCACACTTACCTTTCCTCAGACCCCATCCATCTTTCGTGGGACGGACGAAGACCCAACATAGAACATCAGCCTTGAACAAATAAGTTTAACATAGAGGGGCTGGGAAAGTGGCTCAGTGGTAGAGAGCTTGCCTTGCATGCCTGAGGCCCTGGGTTCGATTGCTCAGCACCACATAAGCAAAAAGAAAAAAGCCATTGAAGGGTAAACAAAGGAGGAGGCTGCAATGCTTGGTAAGAAATGTATGCATTATCCTGCCCATGTAATTGTAACCCCTCTGTAAGTATGTTCTCAAATAAAATAAAATATTAAAAAAAAAAAAAAAAAAAGCCGGAAGTGGCGCTATGGCTCAAGTGGTAGAGTGCTAGCCTTGAACTGAAGAGCTGAGGGACAGCTCCCAGGCCCAGAGTTCAGGCCCCACGACCGGACCTCCGCCCCAAAAAAATGTTTAACATCGAATGGAGAATAGAGAATGAATGATGTGGCCAGTGCAGGTAAGAAAGAGCAGGCTTTCTGTGTGCAAAGGACTTCTTGGTCAACAGCACTGTGACAGAACACACAAAGACAGTACTAGGCTGAGAAGTAAGGACAAGGAAGACAGGAGAGTTGATTACCCGTTTTTTTTTGTTGTTGTTGTATTTGTTTTTCCCAGTACTGGCACCTGGACTCAGGGCCTGGGTGCTGTTCCTGAGCCTCTTTATGCTTTGGGCTAGTGCTCTATCACTTGAGTCACAGAACTTCTTCTTTTTCTGAGTAGTTTATTGGAGATAAAAGTGTCATGTCATGGGCCTTCTTGTAAGGCTGGCTTCAAATGGAGATTAGTCTTCAGATTTTAGCCACTTGTGTTGTATTCCAATTTAAATTGTAGTATTCCAATTTCCCAGGAAGATATGACAGCACTCAGGCAATTTGGCTGGAAGTTCTTTATTTAGCCATATTCCATCTGTCCTCAGCTCACAGAGCTAGAGAACAGCCCTGTTTGTTGTTCAGGGGGGATTTTTATAGGAAGTGCTTTCACATAGGTGATGTTTACCAAAGCAAGCAAGCAAGGTTACAGAAGCAAATCATAGCCTTGAGTCAAACATGCCTTGGGACATTGGACCTTTGCCCTGATGTTGAAGAAGGGGAATCCTTTTCCCAGAGAGAATGCATGTCAGCATGCACCCTCACACCACACAGAAGCTCAAATGGGGACACACGAGTCAATGCTTCTGACAGTGCGCTGAAATTTTCTGAACAGGAATGATGTTTATTACAACTTCCTGAGTAATAAAGAACTCAGTACAGCTGGTGATAAGCATCATAATTGTTAGTGGCATTCAGCAAAATTTGTGATAAACTGCAAAGCTGCCAGTCTGGGAAGCTTGAGGGAGAGAGAGAAGTTTACTTTTAGCAAAAATGTTTCTGAATTTACATTTTTGTTCCCATGGATATCCTTCTTTACCAAGGGAAAGGGGCTCAGGAGAGAAAATTAGCTACCGCAGGAAGGATTGAGGCTAGAATAAACTTTCTTCCAGTGAATAGCAAATCAGATATCACACTGAGTAGCTAGGATTACAAGTTTGAGCCAAAACTGCCTATTTTGATTAATTCTTGTGTGTCATCCCCAGGAATGTGGATTCAAGCCAAGGTGACCCAAGCCTTCAAAGTTTTGTTACAGATATTGACTCAAGCTATGATGTCAGAAATACTGACCTTACTGTTCAGCCTGGAACCAAAAGAAACGGGAGGTGAGAGTTATCTATGTTTGTGGCTTGTAAATCACCAGGATTAGTGGCAGGCTGGAAAGAAGAGAATCAAGAGGGCACATGTGGAACATGGCAGACAGGAAGGCATCAGGGAAGAAGCAGTTTCGGGATGAGCAGTGGATCAGGAGGACCAGATTCTCTGTGGTGCAGAAAGTCTTTCTTCAGAGCCCTCACCACATTAGCCTGTCTTGGGTCACTCCATGTTTGTTTGGTGTTTCAGCCCTCAGTCATTTGAACTCTTAGGGCTTGGGGCTTCCTGTACATCCTCCTGGAGCCTGGCACAGGGTCTAGCCCACATTGGTGCTGGCTGATGGTTGCCTAATGGGGCTGGATAGAGACAAACACTAAACTGGAGGTTTCTGGAAGGGATCGACGTGCACTTAGTGTCCAGAGGACATGCATGGGACTGTACCTTCATGAGGAAGAGGCCAGAGGACAGTCTCATGTTGCCTCCCTAACACTTTGGTAGAAATGGCAGACAGATGTCACAGGCAGCAGGCAATGCTCTCTGGTTTATATATGTGCATGCACACCCAACATCTGTGGCCCATTAGTGGAACAGTACACACTGATCACAGCATGGACCCCATTTCATGGCTGCGGACACTGAAATCCTGGGGTCTTGGTGTCCTCAGGCCTTGGCCAACAGCAGTGGGGAGTCTGAGACCTTGGAGGCAGGGCAATGGCAGGGCTCCAGCAGTATCTGCAAAGCCTGAGAAGCTCGACTCCTCAAGGATAGCTCACAGACGCAGAGGAGGCTGTGAAGAGGGATAGATCCCTGGGGTACACTTGAACCACCAAAACGCACCCTGCTCACTAGCACCAAGCACGTACGGCTTATAGCCCAACAATCCAATTCTTGCTCTTTCTCACCTCACTTGGCAAGGGGGGGAGCCATGGAGGAGCAAGATGCACCATTTCAGTTGAGGAGGGATATATCTGATATCAGACCCACATATCACACCTAGATAGACTGGAACTCTCCAGAAGGCCAAGGTAACAGATATATTCGTTGTCTAACAAGTGTGGAAGTGGGAATCTTGACTGTGAGGACTCCATAGTCCCCAACTTGTGGGTTGGTGGCTGCGACTCCCCCCTGAGGTGGTGACTAAGTGGTAGCATCTGGGTTGCTAGCCTGTAAACAGAAGAAGTGAAGGTGGGCTGTGGAGTGGCCTGGTGCCTGGGCCACACTCTTTTGCTGAGTTGTTACTGTTGCCACCATGTGGATGTGCCTAGGCTTGGAGCAAGGTTACAGGGCCGGTGGGGCTGACTGGCTGTGCAGAAGCAGAAGGTGTCACTTCTGCAGGCAGTGACTCTATTACTGGCAGCCCTATGCTTCCTGCTCAACGTGGGGCTGGGGCTCTGCACCATAATCGGCAGCCTGATGGCACCCCGAGGGGTTAGGAGGCAGATAACTGAGTGCCTCAGTATGGTGCTGAGAGAATGCTGCTCCCCAGTCTCCCACCCCTGTCTGGGTTTACTTCAAACCTGCAGCTTCTCCTTTCTCCTCCTCTGTGACCTCAGTGGCAGCACCAGAACAGTCTGTGCTTCTTCCTACTTTTCTCCCAGGTGGGGTAAATTGAGGCTGCGAGGATAGGGATTTGTCCACTCAGTAAAGTCAGAAATAGAACCCAGGGCCCTTGGTGCCCCAGTATGGAAGTCTTATTTCTACTTACCATACTTTACAATCAGTTCTTTCTATTGCCCTCTCCTGTCCCCTGACCTCCTCCAGCATTCTCTTTCTGGAGTGTACCCTGTCTGCACATGTCTGTATCCTGTAGGACTGATGCCCTCATCATCTTTGTTCCCCTCCCTAACTTCCACCTGCATATCCTGTGTCTCTACTCAGGTCAGTCCTTTTCCCATTTAACCACTTGCACAGGGACGCTAGGCCTCCCCACTAATTCTCCCTATTCACTCTTCCCCATCCTATCTGTATTTTAGGTATTGTTGATTGGGGAGTGAGTGCAAAGACCCTCTTGGAGCTGTAGGCCCCTTGGAGGGAGTGAAATGTGAATTTCTGGTTCTTGAGGAATTTGCCACCTTTGACTCTCCAGTAGTCCAGATGTGTTCCTGTGGAGGGATTTCCCAGAATGTCCCCAAGAGCAGTTCCCTGAGGGTGGAATGCCACATGCCTTCCTTCTCTGCCAGGAACTGATGGGACATGGTATTTTTTGGTATTCCAAACTGTGATCATATTTGATTCTGCCTCTTTGAAACTTATGTACCTGCACATCTGTACGTGCATTTGGACTAAAATAGCAATTTTTCTTCGTGTGTGTGTGTGTGTGTGTGTGTGTGTGTGTGTGTGTGTGTGTGTGTGTTTTCAGATCTTCAGTCTTAAACTCAGGGCCTGGGTTCTGTCTCTTAGTTTTTATCACTCATGACCAGTGCTCTACCACCTGATCCACATCTCTACTTCTGGCATTTTGGTGATTCATTGGAGATAAGAGTCTTACAGACTTTCCTACAAGGGATCCTTTATTTGTTTGTTTGTTTTTGGTCGGTCATGGGACTTGAACTCTGAGCTTGGGCGCTGTCCCTGAGGTCTTCAGTTCAAAGACAGCACTTTACTGCTTGAGCCACAGTGCCATTTCTGGTTTTCTAGTGATTTATTCGAGATAAGAGTCTCATGGAGGGCTTGGAAAGTGGCTCAGTGGTAGAGGGCTTGCCTTGCATGCAAGAGGCGCTGGATTCTATTCCTCAGTACCACATAAGCAAAAAGAAAAAAGCCAGAAGTGGCAATGTGGCTCAAGTGGTAGAGAGATAGCCTTGAGCTGAAGAGATAAGGAACAGTGCTCAGACCCAGAGTTCAGGCCCCAGGACCAGACCCAACAACAACAATAACAAAAGAGTCTCATGGACTTTCCTGCCTGGTCTGGCTTTGAACTGTGGTCCTTAGATCTCCCACTTGAGTAGTTAGGATTACAGGCGTGAGCCACTGGTGATTTGGCTCCTTCCATTTTTTGTTTTTCAAGTTTTTCATTGTTAATTAATCGTAAGAGACTCAGATTTGCCTGCCCAGGCTGGCTTTTAAACGCAATCCTCGCATTGCAAACCTCATGATTGGATTATAACTGTGAGCCACCAGTACCACTCTGGGATTTGTCATTTTTGACAAATGCCAAATGTGTCTATTGAGATGGTCTGAGCATTGAACATTGCACTGCACCCAAGGCAAATTTCAGGAGAATGACAAAGATGTAGAGACCGTTTGGTGTCTCACACACACCATTACATAATGTAAGTTAATGACTTTCTTCCCAGAAATGCATAACTCTTATCTTTATACAATGTAAGGTGCTTAAGTGCTTCTTCATATTTATCTAAAATAGTATATACATTGAAAGGAACTCCACCATATGTAAACAAAATATTTTTTGTTAGTGATGGGGATTGAACTCTGGCACTGTCCTTCAGCTCTTTAAGCTCAAGGTGAATGCTCCACCACTTGTGCCACAGCACCATTTCTATCTTTGTCTGTTCATGTGGTGTTGAGGAATCAAACCCAGGGCTTCATGCATGAGAAGCAAATACTCTATCACTGAGCCATCTTCCTAGGTCACTAAACAAAAGACATTTATGTGTCAGCTGGGCACTGTTGGCTGACACTTGTAATACTAGCTACTCAGGAGGCTAAGAGGTGGGGATTGCGGTTCAAAGCCAGCCTGAGCAGGTAAATGGAGCTGTGACTCAAGTGGTAAAGCACTAGTGTAGGGAGCCGAGGCGAGACTCGGCCCACTCCCTTGCAGCTTTGAGGTAACCACCCCAGACGGTGCTTGGCGGGACGCCTGGGCTGTGCACGTGAACGAGCCAGGTAGAGTCCCCAGCCAATCCCATGACACCTGGTGACGGTGAAAGGCAGGCGACCAACAATAGAAAGACCCGCATTCCGATTCTCCTATATAAGCGGCTGTGTTTCGGGTGCACGCTCTCTTGCGCCCAAGCTCTCCTACAACTAAAAGGCTCTCCAATAAAGCGTGATCTGAGAAGACCCCTGGTGTGGTGGTCGTTTTACCTCGCTGGTCGAGTAGACGGTCGCTACAACTGGTGCCGAAACCCGGGAACGAACCTGGGACGGGACCCGCGCGAGAGGCCGAATTGGAGCCAGAACTCAACACGCGGAGAGGAGACGTCGGTAAAAATCCCCCAGTATGCTGTTCACTGTAGATTTAGATATTTATTGGTTGCTTGCATTGCTTCTTCCCTTGTGGCTTGTCTTTTTGATGGTGCGCACTTGCCTCGAGGAGGGAGGGTTTGATTTAATCCAGGAAGGACGCAAAGTACTAACGCAGCATCAGGATAGTCTATCAGAGTCAGCATACAATAAGGGGGAGGAAAATAGGCCTAAAAGAAAAAGGGAAAAAAGACAAAAGGATCCTAAAGAATTAAAGCAAGAGGGGCTGCAGCCCTCACAAAAGGAGAAGGGTTTCAGAGAGGAGCGGGTCTCAAGGAGACCCCCGTGCCCTTCTTTAAAAGCAAACCGGTTCTCAGCCCTACATGTGGAAGGGCAGGACCAAGAATATAGTAATCTTGTGAGTGACTCAGAGGAAGAAATGTTAGAGGAGGAGGGAGAGCAGCTCAATCCAGCTGATAGTGAAGAGTTAGAAGAGGCTGCGGCGGAGCACGAGGCAGACAGATATGGAGGGTGGCGCCCCCTAGGGGTGGGAGTACCGCAGCAGCCAGGGAGAGGAAACGGAGCTGCCCCTCACCCGTCGGACCCCCGCCGTGCCCGCCGGCAGGGAAGAGTCACTTTATAAAAGAAAAAACCTGGTCGCGATTAGCAGCCGCTTTCCCAGTCTTTGAGAATCCCATTAGTGCTGAAAGAAATTTTGAGCCGGTTTCCTACTCCCAGTTAAAAGATTTAGTTGAGGCAGTCAGGACTTATGGAGTGACGGCCAATTATAACACTGCCTTGCTTCAAAGGCTAACTATTAATGCTATGACACCTATGGATTGGTTTGAAGTGGCCCGTACTTGCCTTAATCACGGGCAGTTCCTTGATTTTCGGTCAATTGTACAAGACAAGGCTCAAGCCCAATACAGACAAAATGTCCGTGACGGGCACCCAGACTGGACCGTAGACATGCTTCTCGGGCAGGGAATCTACTCGGTAGACCAGACAGGATATCCCTTTGAAGTATACCGCCAGGTAAACGAGGTTTTTTACAGGTCCTGGCGAGCCCTCCCAAACAAGGGAGAGGTGGCTGGCAATCTAACAAAAATCATGCAGGCCCCTAATGAGCCATTTTCTGATTTTGTTGCCCGTATGCTAGAGACAGCCGAGCGGGTATTAGGAAATCTGGAAACAGCCATGCCATTTGTACAACAAATCATTTTTGAACAAAGCACCAAGGAATGTCAGAGGGCAATTACCCCAGTAAGAACCCAAAGCCTAGAAGCTTGGTTAAAAGCCTGCAGAGAAGTAGGTGGCCCCCTGACCAATGCGGGGCTGGCAGCTGCTGTCTTGTCGGCTGCCGGGGCCGCAAAAGATAGTAAAGGAAAAGGGTGTTTCCAGTGTGGTCAGTTGGGACATTTTAGACAGCAATGCCCACAAAATGGTGGTCCTGTACAAAATATACCCAGGCCGCCAAGGACTCCAGGAGTGTGTCCTCGTTGTAAAAAGGGAAAGCATTGGGTCAACGAATGCAGGTCAGTTAGAGACATCAATGGACATTTTATCCCCCAAATTACTAACACTAATTCGGAACAGGAGCCAAAAAACGGAGAGAAGGGCCCTCGTCCCAAGGGCCCGAAAGTTTATGGGGCATTTCAGACTCTGGCTCCCAGACAGCACCCGCAACAACTCCCCAGCCAAGAAGAGCAACCTCAGGCTCCGCAGGGTTGGACCACTGTGCCACCTCCGGACGGGTATTAACACAGCAGATGGGAGTCCAGATTGTGGAGACAGACATGACAGGACCCCTAGATGAAGGCACTGTAGGAATAGTTTTAGGACGCTCCTCCTCCACAATGAGAGGATTAATAATTTTCCCAGGAGTGATTGACCCTGACTATACGGCGACTATCAAGGTCCTCTGTCATGTCCCCCATGGAGTGGTGTCCATTTCTCCCGGGGATAGAATTGCACAGCTTCTGCTTCTCTTCATGGCAATTTCCCTGCTAAGGAGATAGAGAGAGGAGATAAAGGGCTAGGCTCCACTGGAGTCGACCTTACATGCCTGTCCATAACTTTAGACCAAAGACCCATGCTAACTCTCCAAGTGGAAGGGAGAAGATTTGAGGGATTGGTGGATACAAGGGCAGATCGAAGCATCATCCAAAGAGGGGAGTGGCCAAAGCAATGGCCAACTCAGAAATCCTCCCAGACCTTACAAGGGCTGGGCTATGCCGATGCCCCACAGTTAAGTGCAAAAGAATTGACTTGGAGAACAGACGAAGGCCAGGTTGGAAAAATGCAGCCATTTGTGGTAGACGTCCCTGTCAATCTTTGGGGAAGAGATGTGCAGCAACAGCTAAAGCTAACTTTAACTAATGATTATTCTGAGGCCAGTCAGAATATGATGAAACAGCAAGGATTTGTGCCAGCCTTGGGGCTTGGTTGGCGTCTCCAAGGACGCAAGGAGCTGATAGAGCCACTTCCTAAACAGGACAGGAAGGGTTTGGGTTTTTCTTAGGGGCCTCTGAAAACAAAGCTTCCACTGAAGGTGCGGTACCCATACCTTGGTTAACGCAAAAGGCGGTGTGGGTTCCTCAGTGGCCCCTCTCTGGAGAAAAATTGGAAGCGGCTCAAACTCTTGTCCAGGAACAGCTGCAGCTGGGGCATGTTGAGCCTTCAGTGTCATCTTGGAATACCCCAATTTTTGTGATCAAAAAGGCCTCCGGAAAATGGAGATTATTACATGACCTTAGAGCAGTAAATGCCCAGATGCAAATTATGGGACCCATCCAAAGGGGACTTCCACTGCTCTCTGCTTTACCTAGAGAGTGGCCTATTTTGGCTTTAGACATTAAGGATTGCTTTTTTTCCATACCTCTTTATGAAAAGGATAGGGAGCGCTTTGCCTTTACTTTGCCCTCGGTTAATCATGAAACCCCAGATGCTCGCTATCAGTGGAAAGTTCTCCCCCAAGGGATGGCTAATAGCCCAACAATTTGTCAATTGTTCGTGGGGGCTGCATTAACCCCTGTTAGGGAAAAATTTCCAAAAGTACAGATTGTCCATTATATGGATGATATCTTGTTGGCTGCTCCCTCGGTAGAGACTCTTCATAAGGTGTTTGGGCAGGTAACGGAGACCTTAGCTAATAAAGGATTAATTATTGTCCCTGAGAAGGTTCAGCAGACTAGTGTTGTTCAATTTCTGGGAACCATTGTTTCTCCTACTGAGATTAAACCACAAAAACTTTCCATTCGAACTGGTCATCTTAAAACACTTAATGATTTTCAGCAATTGGCAGGAGATATTAATTGGATAAGGGGGTTTCTTAATCTCCCTCGGTCAGAGTTGTTACCTTTATTTGCTATTTTGGAGGGCGACCCTGAAGTCACCTCCTCTAGATCCCTGACACCTTTAGCACTAAATTCCCTACAAAAGGTTGAGGCAGCTTTGTCTAGGGCTCAACTTTCACGGGTTGATTTGAAATTACCTATTGATTTATGTATATTAAAAACAAAAAATTATCCCACGGGGGTTCTTTGGCAAAATGGCCCCTTATTGTGGCTCCACGGCAATTCTGTGGGAGCAAAAACTGTTCAATATTTTCCTGAATTAGTGGCTAAGCAGGCAATTTTGGGTATAAAGTATTGTTTAATGCACTTTGCAAAAATTCCAGATAAATTAATTATTCCATACACCCGTGAGCAAGTTGAAATTTTAGCAGCCACAATGGATATGTGGGCAATTCTTGTTTGCTCATTTCCAAATGTAATTGATAATCATTATCCTAAGCATCCTCTGCTTGCCATAGTTAACAAAAATTTAGTGTATTTTCCTGTTGTCACTTCAAAGGAGCCCTTGGCTGATGCTCTAACCATCTTTACGGATGGATCAAAATCTGGACAAGGTGCCTTTTTTGTTCAAGGACACAAACAGCCGGTAGTCTTTATTTTTCGGCCGAATGTCCCACAGGCTGTTGAATGTTTAATTGTGCTTGAAGTTTTTAAAAGATTTGATCAACCTTTTAACTTATTTTCTGATTCATTATATGTTGTAAATGCCGTTGCTTCTCTTGAAGTTGCTGCTTCAGTTAAGCAGGCCAGTACAATTTCTAATGTTTTGTTACAGATTCAATCCCTTATCTTAAACAGAAAACATACTTTTTATATTGGACATATTCGTGCCCACTCTATGTTGCCGGGCCCGATGGCAAAGTGTAATGATTTGGTGGACCAGGCAACTCGGGCTATGGCTCTGGTTGCTGCTGATCCTGTAGAATTGGCAAAAGACTTTCATAGATTGTATCATGTACCTGCTAATACCCTTAGGAAAAGATATAATTTGTCCAGGCATGTGGCAAGAGATATTGTTAAAGCCTGTAAATCTTGTGTTACCTTTCTTCATCCTCCCCATGTGGGGGTAAACCCCAGGGGGTTGAGACCAAACGCCCTATGGCAAATGGATGTTACTCATCTGACGGAATTTGGTAAGTTGAAATATTTACATGTGTCTGTGGACACCTTTTCTGGTGTCATTCATGCCACACCTCTGGCAGGAGAAAAGGTGTCTCACGTCAGAATACACTGCTTAGAAGCTTGGGCAGCTTGGGGAAAGCCCCTTAGACTCAAGACGGATAATGGCCCTGCTTATACTTCCCATGGTTTTCGCGCCTTTTGCGCACAAATGCAGGTTGCCCACACCACCGGATTGCCCTACAATCCTCAAGGACAAGGTATAGTGTAAAGAGCTAATAGAAGCATAAAAGAAATGCTTCAAAAACAAAAAGGGGGAGTTGCTGAGTCCGCGTCCCCCAGGGAAAGACTTTCTCTTGCGCTCTTTACCCTTAATTTTTAAATTCTAAATGACAACGATCAGTCTGCCGCAGATTGGCATATGACAAGAGACTCCATGGATACTAAAGACATGGTTATGTGGAAGGATGTTATTAATAATAAATGGTATGGACCGGATCCGGTAATAACGAGATCCAGGGGAGCTGTTTGTGTTTTTCCACAGAGTCAAGAAGTACCTCACTGGGTGCCAATGAGACTGACCAGGCCGGTGGAGACTGCAACAGAACCCCCTCTTGAAGATGCAGCTGATCTTCCTGCTGTTAGCAACAGTGCTAATAGCAATCCCTGTGATAGCTAAACCAATGATGCTGTGGGCTGTTACAATTTACTGACTGGATTGCCTCTGCGGTGTCCTTTTTCAAAGAGCGGGTGGGAGTCAGAATGTTTTTAGCCTGCTGCTTGGGAGGATGCGTGGTCTGCCTATGGTTGGTCTGTCGCCTTCGAGCCCAAACCAGAAGGGACAAGGTTGTTATCTTGCAAGCATTAGCCGCTTTGGAGTGTGGATCCTCACCCCAGATTTGGCTGTCGGCCCTGAGAGGCAGTTAAGCCTTACCATTCTGCATAGCCTTAGCACCCCGAGGGATCAGGGGATCCCATTGCACCGGGACAGGTATGCAATTTGCAATTTGGGACAGGGTGCAAGGCAAGTGCACTGCACTTGAGGAGATGGTTCTCATCTCCTCAAGAAGAGGATGCTGGGTTGCAAGTGGGTTGATGCCCAAGATCCCACCTCTGCAAAAAAGGCATCGGACGGGCCTGGTCATCACTGGGGAAGGCGCCCCTCAGGAGAAGACCAGTGCAAGGTCCTCTCATTAATGTCTTAGACAGAGGCCCAACCTCTACTCTTACCTGTTGCCATAAAACAAAGAAGGGGGAACTGTAGGGAGCCGAGGCGAGACTCCGCCCACTCCCTTGCAGCTTTGAGGTAACCACCCCAGACGGTGCTTGGCGGGACGCCTGGGCTGTGCGCGTGCACGAGCCAGGTAGAGTCCCCAGCCAATCCAATGACACCTGGTGACGGTGAAAGGCAGGCGACCAACAATAGAAAGACCCGCGTTCCGATTCTCCTATATAAGCGGCTGTGTTTCGGGTGCACGCTCTCTTGCGCCCAAGCTCTCCTACAACTAAAAGGCTCTCCAATAAAGCGTGATCTGAGAAGACTCCTGGTGTGGTGGTCGTTTTTCCTCGCTGGTCGAGTAGACGGTCGCTACACACTAGCCTTGAGTAAAAATAGCAAAGGGACAGGGCCCAGCCCCTGAATTCAAGTCCTACTCTGCACTACCAGTTTAAAACTTTTTTTAATGATAAAGCAAGTCATCATCCTTGGGTCTAAAACACTTGTGAGCAGTTGCTGACATACATGTCTGCCAACCTACAATATCGGCACATGCAACATGATAGACTTATACATTTCTGTTCATTTCAAGGCTAGGTACAATCACATGATTACAATATATGTAGAAGCTGCAATCAGTTTGAAGTCTACGTTCATTTTCTTTGTCAGTGCTCTTGTAAGTGTGTCTGAGCAGTGTCCCTCACAGGAAGAAAAGAAGCTCCTAATGACTCACCTTAATCTCATGTTGTGAGTAGAAATAAGACCGGGCTGTATGTCAATGCAACATTGCTTGGCTGTTTTTGACTCATCCTGGTTCCTTGAAGGCAGAGCCCCATCTTTTGATTCCATGTTAGGGATCTCAGGGGAGGTCACCATCAAATACGAACTGAAGAATATCACCAGCTCCCCTTCATTAAAACCTCATTATAGTTGAAGCCAGTGGTTCACATGTGTAATCCTAACTACTCAGGAGGCTAGCAATATATGGTTGTGGTTCAATGCCAGCACTGGGTAGAAAAGTCCATGACACTTTTATCTCCAATTAAACATCAAAAAAACTTGAAGTGGACCAGTGTCCCAAGTGGTAGAGTGCTAGCCTTGAGCAAAAAAGCTCAGGGACAGCCCTAGGAATGGCACACACACACACACACACACACACACACACACACACACAAACAAACAAATACACACACATACACACACACTCAAACACACATACGCCCCTTTTTGTTAGCTCATCTAATGCTCCCAACAACCATATAAGTCAGGTATGCTTATTTCCATATTACAGAGGAGGAAAATTCCTGGTGTGTCAGTGGACTCAGACCTCAAATCCATGCCCCTGTCCCAGTACTTTTTTTGGGAATAAACCTGTGGACCAAGAGACAAACAGGTTACAGGCATTCTGTGGTGTGTGTGTGTGTGTGTGTGTGTGTGTGTGTGTGTGTGTGTGTGTGTGTGTGTGTGTGTGTGTGCACCAATCCTAGGGTTTGAACTTCGAGTCTGGGTTCTGTCCCTTAGCTTTTATTCTCAAGGTTGGCACACTGTACCACTTGAGCCAAAGCTCCACTTCTTGGTCTTTAGTTCTTCATTGGAGATGACTCTCACAGACTTTTCTGCCCAGGCTGACTTTGAATCATGCATGGTTCTCAGATCTCAGCCTCCTCAGTAACTAGGAGTCTAGATGTAACTATTGGCATCAGGCATAGATTCTTCACCCTTCTGGGTAAATCTGTCTTACCTGGTTTCCTCAGTGTGAATTGGTTTTAATAATGTTTGACCCTAGGCCAGTTGAGACTTGTATGTCCTTATTACAGAGTCTGGCTGGTGCTTCATTACAGCACTAACTACTCTGCCTGTGATGAAAGTTTTTGAAAAGAAAAAGTAAGCCAGGTGATGGTGACTCACACCTTTAATTCTAGCTGGTGAAGAGGCTGAGATCTGAGGATTGCTATTCAAAGCCAGCCTGGGAAGGAAAGACTGTAAGAATCTGGAAGTGGGGCTGTGGCCCAAGTGGTAGAATTTTAGCGTTGAATGAAGAGCTCAGAAACAGTGCCCAAGCCCTCTTTTCAGACCATAGGACAAACACAAAATGAAAGAAAGAGAAAGAAAGAAAGGGAGTAGGGGCAGGAGGAGAAGGAAAGAGGGAGAGAAGAATTATGGCATTAGTGGCTCAGATATGTAAAAGCAAACCAGTAGTGGAACTGTGTCGCAAAGTGGTAGAGAGTTAGCTTTGAGCGAAAAAGCTCAGACACAGGCCCTGTGATCAAGTCCAAAGAAGACAAAAAAGAGAGGGAGGGGATAGAAGGAGAAAGGGAAGGAAGGAATGATCTAGTTCAAGAGTTGAGTGAAATAGAAACTTCTGGGTATCCGGGAACCTACAGACAACCAGGAGGCATAGTTTTTTAACCACACATCCTTGGCTGGTGCTGACAGTCAGATTCCCCCTACAGAGTCCATGCTGTGCTTGAGTTCAGGCCTATTGAATCCTCCCTGGGCCTTGGGACTGAAGATCTAGCCTTAGCTTCATTTGTAAAGACTAGGAACCTGAGGACACCAAGGACCTCTCATGGCAAGAAGAGTAAGACATGGGTATCCATTCCTTGAAATCAGATCCTTTCAGTGACATGCCTACTCTGATCCTTCTATCCTATCATCTAAAAAATACCTACATCACCAGCACTCCAGGAAAAGAAAGGGAGCCCCCTCAATGGCTATAGGGTGGGTCTCTCTATCCCATTTGACAGTCCTGGTCCAGCACAGATTCTGCCAGCCCTCTCCTTCTCTCTCCCTCCCTCTCTCTATTGTTTTGGGGAGTCTTCAATGACCAGAGTATAGAATGGGCTGCTATCTCCCCATTGGCACCAACAGTATTTAGCCATTTTCCTCAAAATCACAGCCAGAGCACGAGTGATTAAAGTCAAATTCAAATCTGCCAGCAAGTCATAACATATAGGGCTAGGACATTTATCAAGGCTGGGGGCCTCTAGTGACCTCAAAGAAAGCCAGTGAGATGGGGCAGGGAAGAGGCTGCAGTGGGACTTCTCTTCTCTGCCCTGCACCTTATAAGGCTTCTCAAATCAAGGTCAGGCCAAATAATAATGACAAATAATAAATATTGATTACTAACAACTCCTGTATTGAGACATGAAGGTTTCATTTATTTTATTTTTACCCCATCAAATGTCCATACCCACCCCATGGAGTATTTATTATTATTGATGTTCTTTCTTAAACTTCATTCACATATCAGAAAATGGTATTCAGAGAGATTAAGCCACTGACTAGAGCCACACAGCTCAAAATGCAAATAGTAAACATAAGAATACTGTCTGAGGCAGGTGCTGGTATCTCATGCTTGTAATCTTAGGTACTCAGGAGGCTGAGGTCTGAGGATCATGGTTTACAGCCATGATCTCCGATTAACCACTAAAATGCCTGCAATGGAGCTGTAGCCCAAGTTATAGAGTGTTAGTTTTGAGTGAAATATCTAAGGGACAGTGCCCAGATCTTGAGTTCAAGCTCTGGTACTGGCACCAAAAAATAAAAACAAAAAAAAGGCTCATAACCTTCACCCAAGACTATCTCCCACACACCAACAAAAACCTGGACCTGAAGGTGTGTGTGGCTCAAGAGGTAAGTACTAGTCTCAAGCAGAATAAGCTAAGGAAGTGTCTAAACCCTGAGTTCAAGCCTCCCCACTATAAACTTGTGTGTATATGTATATGTGTGTATATCTATATACACATATATAAAATGTGTCCACACATATGTACACATGCATGTATGTATACACATATGTGTATGTGTTGATTGGGGGATATCAGGCCTGATATCTCAAGCAAGAGAAAATTTTTGCATCATTCAGCCTGTAGATGGAGACTCAGAATTTCTATACTGCAGTTAAGTGAGGATACTCAAATTTTGAAATTCATCAAATCATTGGACAAAGCCCATTCTATTTAGGAAGGGTAATCATCTTTTTTTGATTTGTTTTGTTATGTTTTTGTTTTTTGCCAGTTCTGGGGCTTGACCTCAGGTCCTGCGCACTGTCAGTGAGCTGCTTTTGCTCAAGGACAGTGCTCTACCACTTGAGCCACAGAGTAACTTCTAGGTTTTGTTCATGCGGTATTGAGGAATCAAACCCAGAGATTCATGCATGCTAGGCTAGCACTCTAACACTAAGCCACATTCCCAGGCCATAATAAATCTTCTTTACTCCAAGTTTAAAATTATTTAAATTTATCTATTGAAATTTACCCATGTGATTAAAATGGTAATCACATCCAAAAATTTTTTAATTTCTTTCCTTTTTTATTGCGAAAATACTGTACAGAGGAGTTACAATTACTTGGGCTAGGTAATGAATACATTTCTTATCAAACATTGTTGCCTCTTCCTTTGTTTCCCCTTACCATCCCTTCCCATCTCCCACCCACCCACCCTTAATCCCCCCTCCCTCCAAAAATGTAAAGTTTGTTTTTCTCCATAACGACTTTTATATCTCATTGTTGCAATGGGTCCACCTGTATCCCTATTTAAACAATTTGTTTTTTATTTGTTAGGAAATGGAAAGACTTGGAAAAAATTATATTAAGTGAAGTAAGCCAGACCCAAAGAAACATAGGTCCCAAGGGTTCCCTTATATGCAACAAATAGTATATGTCTGACATAAGCAGAAACAGTCAGATAAATTGATGTTAGGCGAAATGAACCCCAAGATAAAGATTCAAATGTTTTTTCTTCCTTGCGATTATTTCTAACAGCTTTATAAGATGATTACTTTGTTGCTTTGTATGTCCCTTCCCCACAGTATAACCCCTGCTTCCAAAAGTCTTTTCACAGCAACATTTACATTGATGTTTGACTAAAACATGAGGCACTACATGCTAGCAGAATTAATGTGTTAAAATTCACCATCTCTAGCCGTGAGTTGTTCGCTCATGGCTGTAATTCTAGCTATTCAGGAAGCTTAGAGCTGAGGACTGAAGCTTTATGAGACTCATCTCCAATTAACTATCTCAAAAAACTGATGTGGAATTATGGTACCAGTGGCAGAGTGCTAGCCTTAAGCAAAAAAACCCACGGATGGTGCCCAGGACCTAGTACAAGCAATAAAATTGTGTGTGCATGAGCATGAACACACAAACACACACACACATGCACACATATAAGCACATGCACATACACACCATTACTACCACTATCATTAGAATATCATGACTCTAGTCACAGGAGATCTGCCACAGTCAAATTGTGAGACAGGAAGTAGAATGGTGGGTTTCCTGAGACTGTGGAAAGGGATGGATGGAAGGTGTTCTTTAATAAGTGCTTAATTTCAGGTTGGATTCTGAGAAAGTTCTAGAAGTTGGTATCAGAGAGGGTGCATGAAAATTTGAATGTACTTAAAGCCACTGAAGTGTACAATTGTAACTGGTTGAGATGACACATTTTATGCTATGGTTATTTTCCCAGGATGAGAGAATAGATAACAATACAGCCAGGGAGGGCCTGGACAAGAAAAGATAGCAGGAGGCGAGGGCCCTTATAGTGTTCACTCCTTCAGTTTCCCACCAACAAATATCTGCTGTTGAGCCACTTGTGCTGGGCTTATGACAGGTTGGAGCAAAGGCAGTGGGTGGCTACCTGTAATTGGCCCTCTATCATTTGAGCCACATCTGTACTTCTGGCTCTTTTTAAGTTAATTGGAGATAAAACTCTCAGATTTAGCTGCCTGGGCTGGATTTGAACTTCAATCATCAGATTTAAAGCTTATTATAATATCTTAAAGAAATGATTGGAACTTGCTCTTTTGTTGTTGTTGGTTTTGGTTGTCAGGCTTGCACTTGGGTCCCAGGCTCTGTACCTGAGTTCTTCTATTTAAGGTAGCATTCTACCAGTTTTCATTACTTCACTACTTTTAGTTTTCTGGTGATTAATTGGAAATAAAGTATCACAGACTATACTGCTCAGACTGGCCATGAACCTTGATCTTCTGATCTCAATCTCTTTAGTAGTTAGGATTTCAGGTGTGAGCCAATTACACCTTGCTGGGAACCTGCTCCTTTATGAAGGAAGGCATTCTGATTATCTCCATTTTCCAGATATAGAAACAGAGGCAAACAAATTAAAATGACTTGTCTATGATGTCACACGTTAGTAAATGCTGGAGCTGGGTCTTTTATCCTGGTCTTTCCAATGGCAAATCTCACCCTCAAATAATACTCCATTAGTGTGTTGCCTTTGTTATCCCCTACCCTCACATTCCTGTAGCAAGCAATCAAAAACAAGGTGTGATTAAGTACAGGCTCTGTCTAATGAAGAGAGTGCCTGGGTTTGAGTCTCATCTTCACTACTGAAGTTGGATTGAGAGGTTTGTTGGGCCGGGATTAAAGGTTTGTGTTTTTGGCCCTGGCAAATCATTGGTTTTGTTCCAGTAGCCTGGTCTGTAAGACTAAGATAATGATTACCTATCTCATAGGTTTATTACCAAGTTCACAAAGAAAAAGGTGGGTTGGTGCCTAGCATATACTCAGCAACCCATTGATGTCAGCTGTTTATTTCATTGAGTAAAGATGGCAGCCAATGGCTGGGTGTCCAGCTCAATAGTAAAGCCTATACTTATTTAGCATGGTGTGGAGGAGGAAGTTTGGGAGGGGACAGGAGGAAGAATCAAGAAGAAGGAAGAAGAAATGGTAGAATGTGGCCAGGCACCAGCAGCTCAAGCCTGTAATCCTAGCTACTTAGAAGGCTAAGATCTGTGGATGGTGGTTCAACCCAGCCTGGGCAGAGAAGTCTCTGAGACTCTCAAGTCTAATAAAGTACTCAAAAAAAGCTGGAAATGGCATTGGTGCTCAAGGGGTAGAATACTACCCTTGATTGAGCACAATTTGGCTCAGGGACAGTGCTCAACCAATGAGTTCCAGTTCCAGGTATGGCTAAATCAATCAGTCAATCAATAAAACAAGGAGTAAAAGTGGAAGATTCGGTTGTGTGTTAGCCATGTATTTTTTTTCTTGCTATGACAAAATATTTGACAGAAATATCCTAGGAAGTTATTTTTCTCAGTGTCATAGATTTCAGGCATTAATGGCAGAGAAGAACATGGAGGACATGGAGCATGGGGAGGGGTAAGAGAGGGAAAGGGAGTGCTTCGATGGGAAGATTCCCTTTTCTCTTCATTAACTCCGTATGGAAAGCCAGCATACCGGCTGGTGCCACCCATGTGCAGGAGGGATATCTGCTTCGGTTAATCTGTTATGGAAACCCACCAAACACACCCAGAGTTATGCTTTAATTATTAGCTGGGCGCATCTAAACCAAATCAAATCAATCCCATTGAAGCTCATCCTCAAGATTAATCATCACAGATATCAATTTCATTTGCCTCCAAATTTACATTCCTTGTTATCTCTCAACTCACCAATCATTTATCATTCTTGTTTTTTTTCACATTTAGGCTAGTGTGTGTGTGTGTGTGTGTGTGTGTGTGTGTGTGTGTGTGTGTGTGTGTGTGTGTGTGTGTGTGTGTGTGTGTGTGTGTGTGTGTGTCCTACTTAATGGTGAAACCACATATACTTTTCTCCTAAAATCAGCAACAAGGGTACCATATCTACGGTCACCACTTGTAAGTTGCAGGAACTAGATTTGCAAGGAAAATCAATTTGACAATAGAAATGTCAATATCTGTGTTGATAGGAAGGAGTGTAATTATCTTTTTTGCAGATAATATTATCTTTTTTTGTTCCATCCTGAGCCTAGAACTCAGCGATTGTGTTTTGTCCCTGAGCTTTTTACTCAAAGCTAGAGTTCTACCCCTTGAACTGCAACTCCACCTCTGGTTTTTTAACGGTTAATTGGAAATAAGAATGTCAAGAGTCTCACATACTTCTTTGTCCAGTCTAGCTTCCAACTGCAATCCTCAGAAATCAGCCTCCTGAGTAGCGAGGATTAGAGGCAGCAGCCACTGGCTCCCAAATCTCATATTATTTTTTATTTAGAAAATTACAAGACCC
The DNA here is from genome assembly GCF_024711535.1 of Dipodomys merriami. NCBI lineage: Eukaryota > Metazoa > Chordata > Mammalia > Rodentia > Heteromyidae > Dipodomys > Dipodomys merriami. The sequence goes on along the minus strand of NW_027204426.1, from coordinate 1,223,401 downwards.
AGCAATCCCACTTTTGGGCATTTACCCAAATGTTTACAAACAAAACCACACTAAAGCTACCAGCACAACTATGTTTATTGCAGCATTATTTACCATAGCTAAGATCTAGAACCAACCCAGATGCCCCTCAGTAGATGAAAGGATCAAGAAAATGTGGTATATATACACAATGGAATTCTATGCCTCCATCAGAAAGAATGACATTGCCCCATTTGTTAGGAAATGGAAAAACTTGGAAAAAAATTACATTAAGTGAAGTAAGCCAGGCACAAAGAAACACAGGTCCCATGGTTTCCCTTATTTGCAATATCTAGTATATGTATGAGTCAAGCGGAAAAAGTCAGATAATGTGATGTTAGGAAAATGAATCCTTAGGTATTTTAATCTTTTTTTTCTTTCATGCATGTGTTTCTAACGCATTTATAAGTTTATTTCTTTGTTGCTTTGTATGTCCCTCCACCACAGTACAACCCCTGCTTTCAATATATTTGATGTCAGTATAACTTATGGAGGAGATGGGGAAAAACAGTCATTTAAGGATTCAGGTGGACCTGTTGCAACAATGAGAAGTACAAATTGTCATGTCAAAAAGGAGCTTTACAATGATGGTGGGGGAAGCGGGGGGAGGGAAGGATTGGAGGGAGGGAGGAGGCTGGGAAGGGAGGTGAAGGGTAAACAAAGGAGGAGTCTGCAATGCTTGGTAAGAAATGTATGCATTATCTTGCCCATGTAATTGTAACCCCTCTGTACAGTATATTCACAAATAAAATAAAATTAAAGAAAGAAAGAAATGAACCTACAGACAAATAACCAAGTAGTCTTCGATAAGGGAGCTAAAATAATAGAATGGAAGAAAGACAGTCTGTTCAGTAAATGGTATTGGCAAAATTGGTAAACTACTTGTAGAAAACTAAAGCTAGATCCTTATATATCACCCTGTACTAGAATCAACTCCAAATGGATCAAAGACCTCGGAGTCAAAGCAGACACTCTGAAAACATTACAGGATGGAAAAGGAGAAACCATAGGTCTCCTTGGCTCAGGCCGAAATTTTCTTTTTTTTTTTTTTAATTTAATTTTATTTTATTTGTGAACATACTGTACAGAGGGGTTACAATTACATGGGCAGGATAATGCATACATTTCTTACCAAGCATTGCAGGCTCCCCCTTTGTTTACCCTTCACCTCCCTTCCCAGCCTCCCCCCTCCCCCCCACGCAATCATACCCCCTCCCCCCCACACACCGACATTGTAAACCTGGTTTTGACATGACATTTTGTACTCATTGTTGCAACAGGTCCACCTGAATCCTTAAACGACTTCTATGTCCCCATCTCCTCCACATGTTATACTGACATCAAATATAGTGAAAGCGGGGGTTACACTGTGGGGGAGGGACATACAAAGCAACAAAGAAATAATCTTATAAATGCGATAGAAACACATGCATGAAAGAAACGAAAACATTAAAATACGTATTTAAGGGTTCATTTTCCTAACATCACATTATCTGACCTTTTCTGCTTGACTCATACCTATACTAGATATTGCAAATAAGGGAAACCATGGGACCTATGTTTCTTTGGGCCTGGCTTACTTCACTTAATATAATTTTTTCCAAACCTTTCCATTTCCTAACAAATGGGGAAATGTCATTCTTTCTGATGGAGGCATAGAATTCCATTGTGTATATATACCATATTTTCTTGATCCATTCATCTACTGAGGGGCATCTGGGTTGGTTCCATATCTTAGCTATGGTAAATAATGCTGCAATAAACATAGTTGTGCTGGTAGCTTTAGTGTGGTCTTGTTTGTATACATTTGGGTAAATGCCCAAAAGTGGGATTGCTGGATCATAGGGGATATCTATGTGAAGTCTTTTGAGGAACCTCCATACTGCTTTCCAAAGTGGTTGAACAAGTTTACATTCCCACCAACAATGAAGTAAGGTTCCTTTCTGTCCACATCCCCTCCAGCATCTGTTGTTGTTAGAGTTCTTGATTTTTGCTGTTCTAACTGGAGTGAGGTGATATCTCAATGTTGTTTTGATTTGCATTTCTTTTATGGCTAGGGATGTTGAACATTTCTTCATGTGTCTATTGGCCATCCTTCTTTCTTCTTCAGAGAAGCTTCTCTTTAAGTCTTTCGCCCACTTATTTATTGGGCAGTTGTTTCTTTGAGGATTTGTTGTTGGGGGGTTTAATTTTTTGAGTTCCAAGTATATTTTAGATATGAGACCCTTGTCCGTTGTATGGCTAGTAAAGATCTTCTCCCAATCGGTGGGCTTTCTATTGATCTTGCTAGCTAAGTCATTTGCCCTGCAGAAGCTCTGCAACCTTATGCAATCCCATTTGTCCAACCTTTCTTTGATTTGTTGTGCTTCCGGGTCTCTATTCAGAAAATTTCGGCCTGAGCCAAGGACACCTAGGGTTTCTCCTATTCCATCCTGTAATGTTTTCAGAGTGTCTGCTTTGAGTTCAAGGTCTTTGATCCATTTGGAGTTGATTCTGGTGCAGGGTGATATATAAGGATCTAGCTTTAGTTTTCTACATGTAGTTAACCAATTTTGCCAGCACCATTTACTGAAGAGGCTGTCTTTCTTCCATTCTATTGTTTTAGCTCCCTTATCGAAATTTAGATGGCTATAGGTCTGTAGGTTCATTTCTGGGTTTTCAATTCTATTCCATTGGTCCTGAGGTCTGTTCTTATGCCAATACCAAGCTGTTTTGATTACTATGGCTTTATAGTAGAGTTTGAAATTTGGTATTGATATTCCTCCAGCAGTGTTCTTTCCGTTGAGGAGCGTTTTTGCTATTCGGGGTCTTTTATTGTTCCATATGAATTTTTGGATTGCCTCTTCTATTTCCTTGAAGAATGAGGGTGGAATTTTGATAGGTATCACGTTGAATTTGTAGATAGCCTTGGGAAGTTTTGCCATTTTCACGATGTTGATCTTGCCAATCCAGGAGCATGGGAGGTTTTGTCATTTTTTAAGTTCTGTGTTGATTTCCTTTTTCAAGATTTTAAATTTTCATAGTAGAGGTCCTTCACTTCTTTAGTTAAGTTAATTCAAGGTATTTTATTTTTTGTGGGGCTATTACAAATGGAGTTGCTTTCCTAATTTCAGCCACACTTTTCTCATTGTTGGCATACAGAAAAGCCATTGATTTTTGGGGGTTAATTTTATAACCTGCTACTTTGCCAAAGTTTTGAATCAGCTTGAGTAATTTGGGAGTGGAGTCTATGGGATTCTTTAAATACAAGATCATGTCATCTGCAAAGAGGGAGAGTTTTATTTCTTCTTTCCCTATTTGGATCCCCTTTATGTCTGCATCTTGTCTTATTGCTGTAGCTAGGCATTCTAATACTAGATTGAAGAGAAGTGGAGAGAGTGGGCATCCTTGTCTTGTTCCTGAGTTAAGAGGAAATGGCTTTAGTTTTTCACCACTGAGTATAATGCTGGATGTAGGTTTGTCATATACAGCCTTTATTGTATTGAGGAATGTTCCATGGATTCCTAATTTTTCCAAAACCTTCATCATAAAGGGGTGTTGGATCTTGTCGAATGCTTTTTCTGCATCAATTGAGATAACCATGTGGTTCTTCTAATTGCTCCTGTTGATGTGATGAATAATATTAGTTGATTTGCATATATTGAACCAGCTTTGCATCCCTGAAATGAATCCTGTTTGATCATGGTATATGATTTTTTGGATGAATTGTTGAAGTCGATTTGCCAAAATTTTGTTGAGAAGTTTTGCATCAATGTTCATCAAAGAAATGGGTCTATAGTTCTCTTTCTTTGATGAGTCCCTGCCTGGTTTTGGGATGAGGGTTATGATGGCTTCTTAGAATGTGTTCGATAGTCAGCTTTCTCTTTCAATTTCATTGAAGAGTTGGAGGAGTATTGGTGTGAGCTCTGCTTTGAAGGCCTTGTAAAATTCCGCTGTAAAACCATCTGGTCCTGGACTTTTCTTAGCTGGGAGGTCTCTTATTGCTGTTTCTATTTCAATGCTTGATATGGGCCTGTTAAGCTGGTTTAACTCATCTTGGTTTAGTTTTGGCATGTCAATATTTGCTAGGAAAAGGTCCATTTCTGTCAAGTTGTCGAACTTATTAGCATAAAGTTTTGAGAAGTATTCCCTTATAATGTTCTGAATCTTGGTTGTTTCTGTGGTGATGTTTCCGTTCTCATCTCTGAGTTTATTAATTTGGGTGTGTTCTCTCCTTTTTCTGATAAGGTTTGCTAAGGGTCTGTCAATTTTGTTAAGTTTTTCGAAGAACCAACTCTTTGTTTTGTTGATACTTTCTATAACTTTTGTGGATTCTAATTCATTTAATTCTGATTTAATTTTGATTATTTCTTTCCGTCTACTGTATTGGGATTTATCATGCTGCTCTTTTTCAAGGAGGTTTAGATGTGTCATTAAATTGTTAGTTTCAGATCTCTCCAATTTGTTGATGTAAGAGCTCAGAGCTATAAACTTGCCTCTGAGTACTGCCTTTTCTGTGTCCCAGAGGAGCTGGTAATTTGTGTGTTCATTTTTGTTGAATAGCATGAACATTTGAATTTCCTTTCTAATCTCTTCCATGACCCACGCATGATTCAGCAGTGTGTTGTTCAGCCTCCATGTGATACCGGACTTTCTTTGGTGGCTTTTGGTGTTGAGTTCTAATTTTATTCCCTTGTGGTCAGAGAGAATGCAAGGTATAATTTCAATGTTTCTGAATTTAGACAAGTTTGCTTTGTGGCCTAAAATGTGGTCTATTTTAGAAAACGTTCCATGTGCTGCTGAGAAGAACGTGTATTCTGAGGCTGCTGGGTGAAATGTTCGGTAAATGTCTGTTAAGTCTAGTTGATCTATGAAGCTGTTTAGATCTGCGGTTTCTCTGTTGAGTTTTTGCCCAGTTGATCTATCTAGTGGGGAGAGTGGTGTGTTAAAATTCCCAACAATTAATGCCTTTGGATCTATATGGGATTTGAGGGAAAGTAGAGTTTCTTTGATAAATTTGGGTGCTCCTTTGTTTGTCGAATAGATATTTAGAATTGTAATATCCTCCTGAAGGACAGATCCTTTAATTAGTATGTAGCGACCTTCTGTATTTCTTCTCACGAGTTTTAGTTTGAAGTCTATTTTATCTGATATTATGATTGCAACTCCCACCTGTTTATGAGGGCCGTTTGCTTGGTAGATTTTGTTCCAGCCTTTAACATTGAAAATGTGTTTGTTTTTATGGGCAAGATTTCACTCCTGCAGGCAGCAGATAGAAGGGTCTTGTTTTTTAATCCAACTAGAGGGTCTATGTCGCTTAATTGGAGAGTTCAGTCCGTTAACGTTAAGAGATAGGACTGAGAGGTATTTGGGAGTTCCTGCCATGTTATCTACCTTCTTGGGGGCTGCGAAAACTGGGTTCTTCCTAAGGTTCTTGGATTCTCAGTTTGGGTGCAGTTTCTTGGCCTTTGTTGCGGTCTTGTTGGTTTTCTATGTGTAGGACATCTTTAAGAATCTTTTGTAGGGCTGGTTTGGTGGAGATGAATTGTTTCAATTTTTCTTTGCTATGGAAGGTTTTTATTTGGCCTTCAGTTATGAAGGAGAGTTTAGCTGGGTACAGTATTCTTGGTTGATAGTTGTTTGTTTTTAGGGCATGGCATACGTCATTCCAGGCTCTTCTTGCTTTGATTGTCTCTGCTGAGAAATCTGAGGTGATTCTAATTGGTTTCCCTTTATAGGTGATTAACCTTTTCTCCCTGACAGCTTTAAGGATCTTTTCCTTGGTCTGGGTTGATCCTGTGTGGATTATAATGTGACGGTGGGATGTCCTATTCTTGTCTGGTCTATTTGGGGTTCTAAAAGCTTCTTGTATCTGAATAGGCCTATCTTTTTGTATGTTTGGGAAGTTCTCTGCTAGGATCCTGTTAAACAAATTTCCTAGACCATTAACTTCTATTTCTAGGTGCTCCTCTACACCCATTGTCCTTCGACTGGGCCTTCTGATGGTGTCTTCCAGGTGTTGGATAGACCTCTCATATTTCTTGGACTTGTCTTGGATGGTTGTATGTTCTTTCTCTATAATATCTAGGCTTTCTTCAATCCCTGAGATTCGATCTTCTGCATGGTCTAACCTGCTGTCAAGACTCTCTACTTTGTTTTTTATCTCTTTTCCTTCTAATTGGTCAGCTTTGATGGCTTCAAGTTCTTTGTTGAAGCTTTGTTTTAGGTCTTGTATGAATTTCTTTACTTCCTTAATTTGGTGTTCAGTGTTTGTTCTCAAATCACTTAGTTGATTGGTTATGGTTTCTTTGGACACCCATTCCTTCTGTTGGGTTCCATTCAGCATTCCTTTTGTGGTCTCCCTGACTTCATCTTTGTGTATTCTCTACCTGGTCTCTCAATTCCTGAATTACTCTTTGATTAGCTTCCTCCCGTCTGTGGGATTCCTGCAGTTCTCTTTCTTCCCGTTCGTGGGATTCCTGTAGTTCTCTTTGAGTGTTCTCAGCCTGCTCACGCCATTCCTCCCTTTCTCTTTCAGTATTCTCAAGTTGTTCACGCAAATCCTGTAACAGTTTTGGAGTAGCTTCCTCACGCTTATGATATTCCTCTATAAACTTCTGGGATGCCTCCTCTCTCTCCCTATCACGCTCAGACAGAGTCCTTTGTACATTGTCAAACTTCTCATTTATCGTGTTTGCTAGTAGTGATTGTAGAGCTATTTGGGAACTCTCCTCTGGATTATTCTTTATCTGTTCTAATCCCTGATTATCATGATTGGGATTTGAGATGCCCGAATTTGCCATTTTTCTTGCGTTTTTCCGGCTTACTCTGCCCATTTGAGATGAAGATAGCACCAGTTTTGTGCTAGAACACTATCTGAAGGCAACCATCAACCAAAGTTTGCATTTGTACAGTCAATAGTCTACAGATACAATCTAGTTCAACAGATACATCTATTCAACATCAAACAACTATATGTTAAAGGACTTCGAACCGCAGTAAAAAATTTGGAAAACCAGAAATTATTAGGATTAGGGAGAGATGTGGGTAAAAAATAGGAATAGATTGGTGTGGGGAGGCACAGGGAGAGTTAACTATGTCCTAATTACAATGCAGGAAATGGGTTGGGTAGGATGCAAGTAGAGAGAGAGAGAAAAAGAAGAGACGGAAAGGGGAATGAAAATAGACCAGAAAAAAAAACAGAAACGTAAAAGTTAATGTTATTATAGAGATTAAAAGACCGTCTATTTAGAGAGGAATGTGAATATGTTTAGAGAAAGGGAGGGACATAGAGGAGATGTGAAAAACTTTAAAGATGGGAAGGGGAGAAGAAAAGATCAGAAGTTCAGTAGAGCTAGACAAAAAACAAAAAGATAATTAAGAAAGAAAGAAGACAAGAAAAGAAAGGAAAACGCTCATTCACATATTCCTAAAATAAAAATTATAAGAGGAGAGAAAAAAAACGTTACTGGAAAACAATTATTTTTTCAGAAGAGGCAAAAATTAAAGATTAATAAAAGTTTTAGAAGAGAAAAAAATTTATGTATATATATATATAAGGTAACAAAAAACAAAAAACAAACAAAAAAAGAAAAGAAGAAGAAGAAAAAAAAAGAAAAAAAAGTCTTTTGATTTTTTTTTGGGGGGAGGGGTGGGAAGAATCCTGTATCTCCCTTTTGTCTGTAACCAGTCTATTGTTGGAGTCTCTGGTCAGGTTGAGGTCCTGTGGCTTGATTGGTTTCTTAAGTCGGTTGGTTGGAAGAGGCAGAAAAATGCTCTGCTTTACCCAAGATTTTGAGATCCCCCTCCCAGGTTAGTTTTCTGGGAGGGTGATCTGCTTTGAGAATCACAAAAGACGGGGATGCGGTGATGAGGCTAGGTTCTGAGTAGAGGTGAGGCCTTTCAACAAACAATAGCTTTTCCCTGGGGCTATTTTGTGATAATGCTCACAGCGCCCAGCCTGGAGCCATTCTCAGGGTTTCTGTTTTTCAATTGAGTGTGGTGGCTGCTAGAGGGAGGGGCAGCCTCTGGCTCTGGTTACCCAGTGAGGGAAGCCACTCCAATGGCTGGCGCCTGAGCTGGGTGACTTTTCCCTGGATGGAGCTGAGTCTGGCAGGTCACTTCACCGTTAAGTTCTTGTGACCTGCTAAATGACTCGTTTTGTTCCAAGGCCTGAGATGGAGCTAGCAGCTCCTCCAAGCTTTGTCGGTATCCAAGATGGAAATCACCGGTGCTGGGGGGGAGGGGTGGCCTTCCCTCCTCTGCTCCCTGAGAAGGAGTGAGGACGTCCGGCTTGTACTCACGCCGAGTCTTGGATCCTGGGTCGTCTCTGGTCTGCAAACTGCAGGGTGAAGATGTTCGCTCCTTGTCGGTTCTTGTGGTGTTGAGTAGAATCTGCTCGTCCGCTGCGTCTGGCTCCTTCGTCCCGGACTCTCTGTGTCTCAGGTGTGACCCCGCGGTGGTGGTCACCGTCACGACCCTGCAGGCGCTCAGATGTGTCTCCTTGGCTTCCCCTCTCTTGACTAACTCTCTGTCCTGTGATGGCACACTTGGTGTGATTCTCTGGCTTAGGACTGTTCACTGGAACTCTCAAACTGCTTTCTATGCGAATGCTTGTTCAGATTCCAGCTTCTCCTCCACCATCTTCCCGGAACCACATCCGAAATTTTCTTAATTGAGTCCCGGAAACAACAAATCAAAGAAAGGTTGGACAAATGGGATTGCATGAAGTTGCAGAGCTTCTGCATAGCAAAGGACATAGCTAGCAAGATCAATAGAAAGCCCACAGATAGGGAGAAGATCTTCACTAGCCATACAACGGACAAGGGTCTCATATATAAAATATACTTGCAACTAAAAAAATTAAATCCCCCAACAACAAATCATCAAAGAAACAGCTGCCCAGTAAATAAGTGGGCTAAAGACTTGAAGAGAAACTTCTGTGAAGAAGAAAGAAGGATGACCAATAGACACATGAAGAAATGCTCACCCTCCTTAGCTGTAAAAGAAATGGAAAACAAAACAACATTGATATACCACCTCACCCCAGTTAGAATAGCTATAAACAAGAACTCTTTAAGTCTTTAGACCTCTTATTTATTGGGGGGTTGTTTCTTTGAGGATTTCCTATTGGGGAATTTAATATTATGAGTTCCAAATACATTTTAGATATGAGACCCTAGTCCGTTTTATGGCTAGTGAAGATTTTCTACGTGGGCTTTCTATTGATCTTCTAGCTATGTCATTTGCCATGCAGAAACTCTGCAACTTCAAGCAATCCCATTTGTCCAACCTTTCTTTGATTTGTCGTGTCTTTATTAAGAAAATTTCAGCCTGTGCCAACAAGACCTAGGGTTTCTCCTATTCCATCCTGTAATGTTCTCAGAGTGTCTGCTTTGACTCTGAGGTCTTTGATCCATTTTGGAGTTGATTTTGGTGCAGGGTGCTATATAAGTATCTAGCTTTAGTTTTCTACAAGTAATTAACCAATTTTGCCAGAACCATTTACTGAACAGTCTGTCTTTCTTCCATTCTATTTTTTTGAGCTCCCTTATCGAAGATTAGATGGCTATATGTCTGTAGGTTCATTTCTGGGTTTTCAATTCTATTCCATTGGTCCCGAGGTCTGTTCTTGTGCCAGTACCAAGCTATTTTGGTTTCTATGGCTTTATAGTAGAGTTTGAAATTTGGTATTGATATTCCTCCAGCAGTGTTCTTTCCGTTGAGGAGCATTTTTGCTATTCGGGGTCTTTTATTGTTCCATATGAATTTTTGGATTGTCTCTTCTATTTCCTTGAAGAATGAGTTTGGAATTTTGATAGGTATCGCATTGAATTTGTAGATAGCCTTGGGAAGTATTTCCATTTTCACGATGTTGATCTTTCTAATCCAGGAGCATAGGAGTTTTTGCCATTTTCTTAGTTCAGGTTTGATATCCTTTTTCAAGCTTTTAAAGTTTTCATCATAGAGGTCCTTCACTTCTTTAGTTAAGTTAATTACTAGGTATTTCATTTTTTGTGGGGCTATTACAAATGGAGGTGCTTTCCTAATTTCAGCCCCACTTTTCTCATTGTTGGCATACAGAAAAGCCATTGATTTTTGGAGGTCAATTTTACACTCTGCTACTTTGCCAAATTTTGAATCAGCTTGAGTAATTTGGGAGTGGAGTCTATGGGATTTTTTAAATACAAGATCATGTCATCTGCAAAGAGGGAGAGTTTTACTTCTTCTTTCTCTATTTGGATACCCTTTATGTTTACAGCTTGTCTTATTGTTGTAGCTAGACATTCTAATACTTCATTGAAGAGAAGTGGAGAGAGTGGACATCCTTGTTTTGTTCCAGAGTTAAGAGGAAATGGCTTTAGTTTTGATGGCTTCCAATTCTTTGTTGGAGCTTTTTTTAGATCTTGTATAATTTTTTTACTTCTTTACTTTGGTGTTCCGTGTTTATTCTCAAATCACTTAGTTGATTGTTTATGGTTTCCTTGGACTTTTATTCCTTCTGTGTGGTTCTATTAACCATTCTTTTTGTGGTCTCCCTGAATTTTTTCAGTTGTCTGCTTATGTATTACATGAATTCCTCTATCCATCTTTGTCTATTCTCATCCCGCTCTCACAATTCCTGTATTACTCTTTGATTAGCTTCCTCATGTTCAAGGAATTCCTATAGTTCTTTTTGACTGTTCTCAGCCTGCTCACGCAATCCTTATCTATCACTTTGACTGTTCTCAGCCTGCTTACACAATTCATTTATTTCTCTTTGAGTGTTCTCAACCTGCTCATGCAATTCCTGAATCACTCATTGAGTAGCTTCCTCACACTTAAGAGATTGCTGTTTTGATCTTTGGTTTGCATCCTCTCTCTCCCTATCAGGCTCACACTCAGTCTTTGAAGGTTTTCGATCTTTACATTCACCATCTTTACCAGTATTGTTTGTACAGCTTTTTGGGAACTCTCCTCTGGATTATTCATTATTTGTTCTGTCACCTGATTACCATGAGTGGGAGTGGAGATACCCGGATTTGCCATTTTTCCGGATTTTTCTGCCCATTTGGTATGAAAGTAACACCAATTTTGTGCTAGAAAACTATTTTAAGGCAAGCATTAACCAGAGTCCTATAGTTGCACAGTGAAAAGGCTGCAGATACAATCTAGTTTAACAGATAAAATCTATTCAACATCAAACAACTATGGATTAATGGGCTAAGAGCAGCAAGGAAAATTTGGCAAACCAGAAATTATTATGTTTAGGGAGAAATATGGTGAAAATTAGGATTAAATGGATCGGGAAATGCCAGAGAGAGTGAAATTAACCAAGTCCAAATCTCAAAGAGGGAAATATGCTGGACAGAATGATAGGAGAGAGGAAAAAAAAGAGACGAGAAAAAATGGAAAAACAAAAAATTAATTTAAAAATTGAAACTTGAAGATTATCTAATTTTAAAGGTGAAATTGAGAGAATGAGGATAGGATGAGAGGAGGAGTGGGATTAAAAGGACACTTGAAAAACTAAAAAATAAAAATTCTTTTTTTAATTTTTTTTATTGTGAAAATACTGTACAGAGGGGTTACAATTACATGGGCAAGGTAATGAGTACATTTCTTATCAAGCATTGTAGCCTCCTCCTTTGTTTCCCATTCCCATCCCTTCCCATCCTCCTCCCACCCCCCCACCCAAACCTTCCACCCACCAAAATTCTAAAGTTCCTTTTTCCACATAATGACTTGTACATCTCATTCTTAAAAAATTATATAGGCATAAAGATATAATACTGCTACTAAGGAATTTAAGCCTGAGAGTATTTGAATTGAGTAATAAATTTCTGTATTAAGTGTGTACAGTATGGTAGATAAGGTGTAATAATTGACGACGGATATATCTGAGGATGAGCAGAACAGCAATTAAGTCGCGCACAAAAAGACAAAATAGAAGAAAAATGAAGAAAATGAGAAAGAAAAAAAAGGACTGAAAGGTCAGTAGAGACAAAAACAGCACACATACATATACACCTAAATAAAAATTTTAAGAGGAAAAATAAAAGATTAATAGAAAACAATTTTTAAAAAATAGGTAAAAAATAGTTCTTTGATTTGTTTTTTTATCAGGGGAGGTGGAGGGGAAGATCCTGTTTCTCACTTTTGTCTGTATCAACTCTCTTGGTTGAGTCTCTGGTCTGCTATGGTGTTTGGTTTTCACGTGCTTTGATTGGTTTCTTAAGTCAGTTTGTCTGAGCAGGCAGAAAAATGCTCTGCTTTACCTAGGATTTTGTAATCCTCCTCCCAGGCTAGTTCAGTGGGAGGGAGATCTGCTTTGAGTATCACAAAACAGGAAGATGGCTCTCTCATCTAGTTGGGAGATGCTGTGATTAGGCTTGGTTCTGGGTAGAGTTGAGGCCTTTCAGCAAGCTATAGGTTTTCCTTGGGGGGCTAGCTTCTGAGACACTCACAGAGCCCAGCCTGGAGCCATTGTCAGGGTTTATGTTTACTGAATTTCCTTTAATTGTCTAATATGCTGTAGGGAGGGGCAGCCTCTGGCTCTGTTTACACAGTGAAGAAATCGACTCCTGAGGGGGAGGAGCTTCTACTGCCTGGGCTTGGTTACTTTCCCCTAGGTGGAGCTGATTATGGCAGGTCAGGTCAGGTTCCTGTGACTTGCTAAATGACTCTTTTGTTTTCTTCCAAGGCCTGAGTTGAAGCTAGCTGTTCAGCCGGACAGCTAGCTAGATTTCCATCAAGATGGAGATCTTGTTTCTTTGAAGATTTGTTTTTGGGGGATTTAGTTTTTTAAGTTCCAGGTATGTTTTACATATGAAACAATCCCATTTGTCCAACCTTTCTTTGATTTGTTGTGTTTCTGGGTCTCTATTAAGAAAATTTCAGCCTGTGCCAAGGAGACCTAGGGTTTCTCCAATTCCATTCTGTAATGTTTTCAGAGTATCTGCTTTGACATTGATCCATTTGGAGTTGATTCTGGTGCAGGGTGATATATAAGGATCTAGCTTTAGTTTTCTAAATGTAGTTAACCAATTTTGCAAGCACAATTTACTGATGAGGCTGTCTTTCTTCTATTCTATTTTTTTTAGCTCCCTTATTGAAGATTAGATAGCTATAGGTCTTTAGGTTCATTTTTAGGTTTTCAATTCTATTCCATTGTTCGAGTTTGATATTTGGTATTGATATTCCTCCAGCACTGTTCTTTCTGTTAAGGATTGTTTTTGCTATTCAGGGTCTTTTATTGTAACATATGAATTTTTGGATTGCTTCTTCTATTTCCTTGAAGAATGCGGTTGGAATATTGGCAGGTATTGCACTGAATTTGTAGATAGCCTTGGGAAGTATTGCCATTTTCACAATGTTGATTTTTCCAATCCAGGAACAAGCATGGGAGTTTTTGCCACTTCCTAAGTTCTGTTTTGAATTCCTTTTTCAGGTTTTTAAAGTTTTCATCATAGAGGTCCTTCACTTCTTTGGTTAAGTTAATTCCTTGTATTTTATTTTTTTGTTGCTATTCTGAATGTAATTGTTTTCCTGATTTCAGCAACACTTCTCTCATTTTTGGCATACAGAAAAGACTTAAAGAGAAACTTCTCTGAAGAGGAAAGAAGGATGGCCAGTAGACACATGAAGAAATATTCAACCTCTCTAGCCAAAAAAGAAATGCAAATCAAAACAACATTTAGATACCACCTCACCCCAGTTAGAATGGCTATAATCAAGAACTCTAATAACAACAGATGCTGAAGGGGATGTGGACAGAAGGGAACCATACTCCATTGTGGGTGGGAGTGTAAACTTGGTCAACCACTTTGGAAAGTAGTATTGAGGTTCCTCAGAAGACTCCACATAGAGCTCCCCTATGATCCAGCAATCCCACTTTTGGGCATTTACCCAAATGATCACAAACAAGACCACAGTAAAGCTACCAGCATGACTGTGTTTATTGCAGCATTATTTACCACAGCTAAGGTATGAAACCAACCTAGATGCACCTCAGTAGATGAATGGATCTAGAAAATGTGTTATATATCCATAATGGAATTCTATGCCTCCATCAGAAAGAATGATATTACCCCATTTGTTAGGAAATGGAAAGATTTGGAAAAAATTATATTATGTGAAGTAAGCCAGGCCCAAAGAAACATAGGTCCCATGGTTTCCCTTATTTGCAATATCTAGTATATGTCTGAGTCTAGCAGAAAAGTTCAGATAAGTTGATGTTACAGAAATGAACCCCAAGATAACTATTCAAATGTTTTTTTCTTTCATGCAAATGTTTCTAACATATTTATAAGATGATTTCTTTGTTGTTTTGTATGTCCCTCCCCCATACTATAACCTATGCTTTCACTGTATTTGATGTTGGTATAATTTGTGGAGGGGAAGGGTAAAAACAAATTGTTTAGCTATGCATGCAGGTGGACCCATTGCAACAATGAGATGTACAAGTTGTTATGTCAAAAAACGAACTTAACAACTTCGGTAGGTGTTAAGGGGAACGTTGGGGGGGGAAGAGTATGGGAAGGGATGGTAAGGGGAAACAAAAAGAGACAACAATGCTTGATAAGAAATGTACTCATTATCTTGCCCATGTAATTGTAACTCCTCTGTATGGTATTCTCACACACACAAAAAGATGGAGATCTTAAGTTGTGGCGTTGGAGGAGTGGCCTAACCTCTTCTGCTCCCTGAGAAGGAGTAAGGATGTCAGGGTTCTACTCACAGCCGGAGTCTTGGTTCCTGGCTAATCTCTGGTCTGCTATCTGCAGGATGAAGATATCTGCTCCTTGTCAGTTCTTGCTGATATTGTGTAGAATGCACTTGCTCGCTCTATCTGGCACCTTTGTCCCGGACTTTCTGTATTGTAGGTATGACGAGTATGGTTGCCACCACTGCTGCTTCACCCATGACTGCTGGCAAGTGCTCAGATCTGTCTCCTTGCCTGCATTTTCCCTCTCTAGCCAAACTCTCTGTACTATGGTGGCACACTTAGTGTAATTCTTTGGCCTAGGACTGTTCACGGGAACACTAAAACTGCTTTCTATGTGAGAGCTTGTTTAGCCTCCAGCTTCTCGTCCATCTTCGCGGAACCACCAGGTTTCATTTTTTGGGGGGGGGTTCCAGTCGTGGGGCCTGAACTCTAGGCCTGGACACTGTCCATCAGCTCTTCAGCTCAAGGCTAGTGCTCTATAACTTGAGCCACATTGCCACTTCTGGCTTTTTTCTTTTTGCTTACGTGGTGCTGAGTATTCAAACCCAGGGCCTCAGGAATGCAAGATAAGCACTCTACCACTGAGCCACCTTCCCACCCCCTTAATTTTTATATTATAGGTTTTTTCACATAATTTAGGATTTGTGATTATTGTGCCAGGTGATTTTTGTTTTTCTGTTTGTGTTACTTTGAAATAGTGATGTCAGGCTTGTATGAAGAGAGAAAGAATATGAAATGTATGTTACTACATTGAAAGAAAGAGAACAGACATTTTAACCTATTTGCTACAAGTAAATTAATATTAAGCAAAGGTAATTAATATAATTACTTATTTACTTTTCAGAAGATGAGTAGAGTACTCTGGATATCTTGGAGTAAAAGACTTTAGATTCATTTCAACTGATGCCTTACATTGAACTTACTTGCTAAACTTTCTTCTTCAGAAAGGAAAAAGCTCCATTTCTTTCATATTTGTATTATACAGTCATAATAGCTGCATGTTAAATTGCTTACCTCTACTTGTTTGAATTCCATTCTTCATCCATTAGGTATCTAGGGCTTTGAATGACCAATTCCTTAATATACCTATATTGCTCATATTGTGATGTAAATCTCTGTAATATTAATATGAATTTATTTCTGATTCTCATCATGAGCTACATTCTCATGAAATTTATGTAGTACCAAGCTAGAAACCTGATAATTTTACTCTTTTCTATGTTTTAATCAATAAATCCATTCTCTTTAGAAATATGTTTCCATCTTTTATGTTGCTCAAGTAAACAACATGTATTTCTAGTGCTTTTCCTGAAATAAATATAAAGTTTGGAACAGGAAGAAAAACTCTCCCATTATCAATTTGAAGTAAATCCTTGGGGACTATTTTATACAAATAAATTTTAAAAAGCCGAGTGTAAGTTGATCACGCCTGTAATCTTAGGTACTCAATAGGCTGAGATCAAAGCCATCCTGGGTAGGAGAGTCTGTGAGACGCTTATCTCCAATAAACCACTAGAAAGCCGGAAATCGTGCTGTGGCTCAAGCAGCAGTGAGTTCTCATTGAGCTGAAGAGGTGAGGGATAGCACCCAAGCCCATAGTTCAAGCCCCAAGACCAACAAAATAAATAAATAAATGAATAAAAACTGCAATGCACATGTTTATAAATGAATAATCTAATGGATAAGTCAATTAGACACGAAAACTACCACATCAAGTCTCAATTTACTTAAAGGCACCAAAATATCAGTGTGCACGAACATCACTCAGTTTTAGAAAACGACTAGTAAAAACGAAGTTTTTATTATATTTGAAATGTAAAAAGTGGAATTTAAACCCAGATTTGCTGTGAGTATCCTATTTCCAGGAATACGTTTATTCAGCAAACAGAGAAACAAAAAATAAGGGTTTGTCATATAGGATGAAAGATGTAGAAGCAGACTCTCCTTAAGATGATAAATTACATGCAAAAGTGTGATTTATCCATTCATCTACTGAAGGGCATCTAGGTTGGTTCCATATCTTAGATATGGTAAATAATGGTGCAATAAACATAGCTGTGCTGGTAGCTTTAGTATGGTCTTGGATGTGATCATTTGGGTAAATGCCCAAAAGTGGGATTGCTGGGTCATAGGGTAGCTCTATGTGAAGTCTTTGGAGGAACCTCCATACTGCTTTCCAAAGTGGTTGAACAAGTTTACACTCCCACCAACAATGCAGTAGGGTTTCTTTGGTCCAAATCCCCTCCAGCATCTATTGTTTTTGAGTTCTTGATTATAGCCATTGTGATTGGGGTTAGGTGGATTGTCAATGTTGTTTTGATTTTCATTTCTTTTATGGCTAGGGATGTTGAGCATTTCTAAATGTGTCTATTGGCCATCCTACTTTCCTCTTCAGACAAGTTTCTCTGTAAGTCTTTTTTTATTCTTTTTATTTTTTTTATTGTGAAAATACCGTACAGAGGGGTTACAAGTACATGGGCAAGGTAATGAGTACATTTCTTATCAAGCATTATTGCCTCCTCCTTTGTTTCCCGTTATACAATGGAATTCTATGCCTCCATCAGAAAGAATGCAGTGCCCCATTTGTTAGTACATGGAAAGACTTGGAATAAATTATATTAAGTGAAGTAAGCCAGGCCCAAAGAAACACAGGTCCCATGGTTTCCCTTAATTGCAATAACTAGTATATGTCTGAGACAAGCAGAAATGGTCAGATAAGTTGATGTTAGGTGAAATGAACCCCAAGATAAGGACGCAAATGATTTTTATTTCTTGCTAGTTTTTCTAACATTTTTATAAGATGATTTATTTGTTGCTTTGTATGTACCTCCCCCATGTTATAAGCCCTGATATCTCTGTATTTGATGTTGATATAATTTGTGAAGGGAAAAAACAAATTGTTTGAATAGGGTTACAGGTGAACCTATTATAACAATGAGATGTACAACACGTTATTTTGAAAAATGAACTTTATGACTTTGGTGCGGTGGGGGATGAGAGGTCGAGGACTGGTGGTAGGGGGGTGTGGAGGTTTGGGAGTGTGGCGGTGGAGAGGGGAAGGGATGGTATGGAGAAACACAGGAGGAGGCAGAAATGCTTGATAAGAAACGTACTCACTATCTTGCCCATGTAATTGTAACCCCACTGTATGATATTTTCACAATAATAAAATAAATAAATAAATAAATCATTGATGGGAGAAAGAGAAAATTATAGTTTCCAAATGAGCCATTGGTTATTGGTTTATGTGTGTATTACTAGCTAATCAGAAAGTTGACATATGAGGATCACAACTCAAAGCTAGCCTGAGTAGGAAAGTGATTGAAATTCTTATCTCCAACTACCCAGCAAAAGCTGGAAATCTATTTTCATGATGTCTATTGCTACTAAAATAACAAGGTGGATTTTATTTTTTTGGTTTGTAGGTCCAGTAAATTTTAGTAATTTGGAATAGTAGGATAAATTCATGGAGTTTGACTTGAATGTCAAGTTTGAGGATACTGTATTCAGGGTATTGTGAATTGGCATGAAGCAGCCAATAACATATTGTGAATATACATAACCCCCATAACCTTCAGCTAAACAGGCCATAGCCAAGAGAGGAGGTGGGGAAGATCCCATCCTCAGCCTTCTTTCTCTGGCACCTGCTATAGCATATGTCCAGCTCAAACTGGTGGAAGGGAGGCTTGGCAGATGGTATGGGAGTTTGGGAGAGGGGGTGGGACCAAATCATCTCAAAACAGGGTTGTCCTGGAATGGCTGCCACAAGGGTCAGAGGTAAAAATGGAAAAACAAAGAATCAAGGACAGGGGTCTCACTTACCTCGTGGGGTCCTCTGAGGATGGCTGTCACAGCTGGGTGCACACTGAGCAGGAAGTTCATATAGTATAGCTGAAGATCCCGGAGGCTTACCAAGTGGCTGTGGCAGGCATAAAATCTGTTGAGAGAGGGAGGCAAGGACTGCATCTCCAGTCCCATAAATGCCAGTGGAAATGGAGAAAACAAGGAACCCTGGAGCTCTACAAGCCATTGCTGGGAGTGGAGGTGGAGCACACTCCATTCTTCATCCATTAGGTATCTAAGGCTTTAATGATCAATTCCTTAAAATACCTATGTTGCTTATATTGTGATATAAATTTCAGTAATATTAATATGAATTTATCCAGAGTCTGTGGCCTTCACAACTGGGTTCAGACCAGTCTGGTACCACTTCCGTGTGTTGTGAGTTGACACACACACATATCCCCTCACCCAATCATGTTCTCACAGGAGGGGTTGAGCCAGGGGGTGGACAGGGAGGGGAAGAGTGGGCGGGACACCAGGGTCTGAAGTGAGTGGGGATAAGGGTGGGCAGGGAGAAGGGAAAAGCTGGGATGAATTAGGCCCCATTTACCTTGATCCAGGGCTGTCCAGTGATGGCTCCTGCAGATGGGCCCACACTGATCAATAAAGTGGTGGTACCCCATGGTGTTGTTGAAAAGACAGCAACATTAATTCCAGTACCAGCAGATGCGGTGGAACTGAGCAACTAAGCATGCTACAAGGTGGAATGGTGGACAGGGAAGACTCTGATTCCCTGATTTCCTTCTCCAATGACTGTTTTACCTTGGTTCAGTCCAATTGCATCGCCTGCCTATGTGCCACACACATCCCTTCACTCAGGAGGGGCAGGGATGGGGTCAGGTGGGAATGGGTGGCAGGGGAAGCAAGGGATGGGGGATGGTGTGGGGAAAGTAAAGGATAGGGGAGCCCCTAGGGTGAGGAAGCATGGTTTGGGGTGGGCAGGGGAAACAATTGGTTGGGGGAAGGGGAAGCATGGGGTGAGGAAGGGGGTGGTAGGGGGGAGTGAGGAAGAGGGACATGGGTGGAGAACCTAGCAATAGAAAGGAAGAGAAGAAGAAGGGTTCAGCCCACTTAACATTTAAGAACCCTGTCCCAGGGATGGCTCCTACTGGGGGGCACAGGAGAGAATGGAGTAAAGGGCAATGGAGGGGGGTGAGAGGAGAACACTCACTTACATTGAATCTGGGTCTTTGGTGATGGCTCCAGCAGTTGACTCCACACTGACCTTTTAATTGGAAGTTGGCTGGCTGGTGAAGCCTAAGAGGCCCTGAAGGACCACGTCCCTGAACAGATGCAGAGGTGGGAAAGGTGGCAGCTTCCTCAGCTCCAATCCCTCCATCAGTTGCTTCATAGAAACGGTGACTACTGAGACCATGACCATGAGGGGATGGGGTGAACTCTAAGCTCCTATCTTCCATCAATGGAGGAGCTACATCCCCTCACCCATGAAACTTCTTACACTGAGAGGGGCAGGGCCGGGATTAGGGTGAGGTTCAGAACAACAGGTGTGGGGAAGAGGAGATTGGTGGGAGTGAGGCGCTATTACCATGGAACAGGGTTTTCTAGGGTTGTCTTTGGCAACTGGGTCCACACATCTCTAACCCAACGAAAGTTTGTGGGACAATGGAGGGCCAGAGAATGGGGTATGGGTGGGCAGTGTGATGAAGAGCATAGGATGTGGGTGGGCCTGGTGGTGGTGGAAGGGGGAACCTGGCAGGGGATATTGGGGCCCAGGAAGAGTGTATGGGCAAACTTCAGTTGAAACTGAGCTTAGATGGGAGGCTCCCACAGGGGAGCAGAGAAGAAAATGAAAAAGAGAGTGGGTTAGGAGAGGGGGCTCTGTAACATCAAATCACAGTCCTCATGGGATATTATCTGTGGCTGGGCCCACACTCAGTAGAAGGATGGAGATCCAGATAGTGAAGCTGAAGATCCCTCAGGAAGATGCAGCACTGGTTGAGGATATTGAGGCAATGTCTGCATCTCCATCCCTGTAACTGCCAGTGAACTCAGGTAAAACAGAGAGCCCTGGGGCTGTCCAGGCCTTAGCCAGGCAGGTAGGAGGGACTGACTCTGACCTGGGCCTTCCTTCTCTGTGGCAGCTATAGCTCATGTTCAGAATATTCTGGCAACTAGCATTGTGTAGTGAGTGCTGGGCAAGTACACATTTCCCATCCCACGCAAGTGTTTCCACGGGAAGGACGGGGCCAGGCAGTGAAGAGAAAGCAGTGGGGCCAGAAGGGGTGGGGCCGGAAGGGGTGGGGCCAGAAAGGTGGGGTGGAGGTAAAAGTTTGGCTGTGAGATGATTGGGTCAGGAGAATGGATGCAGCTATGAGGGGGTATCTGGCCTCAAGAAGCAGTCCAATCCAAAAGTGGTAGTAGGGCACATAGCATGGTGGTGGGCTTAGGAAACACGGGGTGACCATGGGCCAGCAGGTGGGGGCGGGAGGTGGGCTGATGAGGGGGAAGTATGGGACAAGGAGCCTAGCAGAGGGGATCAAGGAAAGGGGTTGGGCACACTTAACTGGAAACAGGGCTGTCAAGTATGTCTCTCTCCATGTACTATGCTCATCTGTGCTCTGTCGGGGTTAAGCCTAGCAGGTTAGAGTTCCCATGCCCCACAATTTAGACTAGAAGAAAGGAACTCTAACTATTCACCTGGAAGGGGCATAATTCTCTGGCACCTGAGAAGAGGTTTATTGTGAAGACAGGAAGTTAGAATGGGCCACATCTGGCGTTACAGACTCATATCACCTTTACCCATGAGGCATAGGTAATATGTAAATGCACTCAAACACTAGGTCCTTGTTTTTTCCTCTTCCTTTTCTTTACCTCTTTCTTCTTCTAGTGCTGGGGCTTGAACACAGCTTCTAGGTGCTACAAAAATTCCCTGCCCAAAGGCTTATTGTTCTTCACCTCCTAGTCCTCCATCTTCTTGGTCCCTGTCAGTCCAGGTACCATGACCAGATGGCCCCTTTCAAGGCAAGTATGTTCCCAACAGCCTTCTCTCTGAAGGAACCAAAAGGAGGATTAAGGGTTTTGTGCTTTTGTGTGTACATTCACATGAATATTTCCTTCCATCAGTGGGACAGTTCTAAGTACTCATCCTCTTATTGATCTTCAGCTATAAATCATTTGAAAATGGAGGCACGGGAGCAGGAAGGGAAAAAAATCAAAACAACAAAACAAAAAACATATCCCACAATCACTGGATGACTGAATGAAGGCAAGTAAATCTCAACCTAACAATATTTTACCAAATCTGTTACGTTTGAATGGTGAGAGCTCCATAGAGGGAGATGCCAAAGCAGCCAGGCAGTGTCATTTCGATATGTACAAGGATGCTGTTATTAATATTTAATCATTAATATTTGCTCATTCATCCAGGAAGGGGAGATCAGTTACTATGGTACTTTGATTGTGTTAAATCCAATTACCATGTTATAAAAATGGCAAGCTTCCATAATAAAAAATAAGGTTCTTCTACCCAGCACCAGTTATCTTTAGTTCACTTCCAAGCCATACACATTATAACCATGTCCAGAGAATACACGGAAGGGAGGTAAGGAAGCAGCATTCTGGTGTATTAGCTGGGACCAATACTTTGCTCAAGTTGAACTGTTTATGCTCTGTGGTATTACTTTCTTCCTATTTTTGGATATATCCATACATATATTCTGACTGAAGGTATATGTCTATCAATTGAGATGTTAGCTTGCAAAGGTTCGTTTTTTTTTTAATTAATTTTATTTTATTTGAGAACATACTGTACAGAGGGACTACAATTACATGGGCAGGATAATGCATACATTTCTTACCAAGCATTGCAGCCTCCTCCTTTGTTTACCCTTCACTTCCCTTCCCAGCCTCCCCCCTCCCCCCCACCCAATTATACCCCCCTCCACCCCCCACACCGACATTGTAAAGTTGGTTTTGACATGACATTTTGTACTTCTCATTGTTGCAACAGGTCCACCTGAATCCTTAAACGACTTGTTTGTCCCCATCTCCTCCACATGTTATACTGACATCAAATATAGTGAAAGCGGGGGTTACACTGTGGGGGAGGGACATACAAAGCAACAAAGAAATAATCTTATAAATGCGTTACAAACACATGCATGAAAGAAATGAAAACATTAAAATACATATTTAAGGGTTCATTTTCCTAACATCACATTATCTGATCTTTTCTGCTTGACTCATACCTATACTAGATATTGCAAATAAGGGAAACCATGAGACCTATGCTTCTTTGGGCCTGGCTTACTTCACTTAATATAATTTTTTCCAAACCTTTCCATTTCCTAACAAATGGGGAAATGTCATTCTTTCTGATGGAGGCATAGAATTCCATTGTGTATATATACCACATTTTCTTGATCCATTCATCTACTGAGGGGCATCTGGGTTGGTTCCATATCTTAGCTATGGTAAATAATGCTGCAATAAACATAGTTGTGCTGGTAGCTTTAGTGTGGTCTTGTTTGTAAACATTTGGGTAAATGCCCAAAAGTGGGATTGCTGGATCATAGGGGAGATCTATGTGAAGACTTTTGAGGAACCTCCATACTGCTTTCCAAAGTGGTTGATCAAGTTTACATTCCCACCAACAATGAAGTAAGGCTCCTTTCTGTCCACACCCCCTCCAGCATCTGTTGTTGTTAGAGTTCTTGATTTTTGCTGTTCTAACTGGAGTGAGGTGATATCTCAATGTTGTTTTGATTTGCATTTCTTTTATGGCTAGGGATGTTGAACATTTCTTCATGTGTCTATTGGCCATCCTTCTTTCTTCTTCAGAGAAGCTTCTCTTTAAGTCTTTCGCCCACTTATTTATTGGGCAGTTGTTTCTTTGAGGATTTGTTGTTGGGTGGTTTAATCTTTTGAGTTCCAAGTATATTTTAGATATGAGACCCTTGTCCGTTGTATGGCTAGTAAAGATCTTCTCCCAATCGGTGGGCTTTCTATTGATCTTGCTAGCTATGTCATTTGCCCTGCAGAAGCTCTGCAACCTTATGCAATCCCATTTGTCCAACCTTTCTTTGATTTGTTGTGCTTCCGGGTCTCTATTCAGAAAATTTCAGCCTGAGCCAAGGACACCTAGGGTTTCTCCTATTCCATCCTGTAATGTTTTCAGAGTGTCTGCTTTGAGTTCAAGGTCTTTGATCCATTTGGAGTTGATTCTGGTGCAGGGTGATATATAAGGATCTAGCTTTAGTTTTCTACATGTAGTTAACCAATTTTGCCAGCACCATTTACTGAAGAGGCTGTCTTTCTTCCATTCTATTGTTTTAGCTTCCTTATTGAAGATTAGATGGCTATAGGTCTGCAGGTTCATTTCTGGGTTTTCAATTCTATTCCATTGGTCCTGAGGTCTGTTCTTATGCCAATACCAAGCTGTTTTGATTACTATGGCTTTATAGTAGAGTTTGACAAAGGTTCATTTTAACATACAGCAGCTGTATGTCAATGGAATTGCTCCTGTGTCCCACGTACATCTCTCCAAGTTCTACACAAGATAATGCCTCTGACGATTTTACCTATGTTGCTGCTGGCATTACCAGTCTTCCTTCTCCCAATTCTCCCTCCTGGCTCCCTCAATACCCTGCAGCAAACCACAACCTTTATGGTTTTGTTTCTTCAGTGTTGATTGCCTGAGGTTTTATTGGTCCAGTTCTAACACACTTGGTAGCTATGGCAGGTGAAGAGGGTGGCCTTTCTTCTTCTAACTTCCCTGACACATACCAGGAGAATCTGTCCGTATTTCAGGAGTTTTACTTTAATTACTTTCCACTTTTTGGGCTTTGCCACCTATCTGATATTGTCTCTTCTTTTGTGTTATTGATGATTGAACCTAGGATGTTTAATTAGCTAGGCAAATACTCTCACTTAAGTATAACCCAGCCCCAGAACGTCTTTTTAAATTCTCCCTACATCTGAATGTAGGATGGAAAGAAAAGTTTATTCCAGCATACTGGAATGTTTCAGATTTTTAGGTTTTGATTAATCTAGCTATATAAAGTCATGGTCTAGAAACAAATATATTGGTAGAACTTGATAAGACAGGCTTTCCCTCACTATACAGCTGTTGCAGGGAAGGGATTTTCCTACAGCATAACCTTGGAAACTTAGTGGTGAGGGCTTCAACATCAATTCATCAGGGACATGAGTTCAACCCAAGTGAGTTGCTGTGGTCTGAAGCCTCCCCTCAGGTTCCTGCTATTCCATCTTGCATACTACATTCCAAACTAGTAATAACCACCATGCTCAGTCTGACTGCTTTGATTTGTTGAAAGGTTGTGAGTGAATGTATGTCATCTTAGATGACTTAATCATTGAGTCATGTGAAGAACTTCACCAAAAAAGAGATCACTCTTCAGTTGCAGTGATGCTTTATGACAAATTTTCATAACAATCACAAAGCTTCCTTTTTTTAGCCCAAACACTTTAACTTACACCAAAATGATATTATGGAAAAATGATCTAATAATAGGGTTTCTAAATCCAAACACAAAGTACTTTTGCTTAAGGAAGAATTAACTATGCCAGCCAATATATTCCCAGAATTATTATCTCTGTTTTGACCATATTAAAGAAATTTTGTGTTTGTTTTTGTTTTTATGGTCTTGGGGCTTGAACTCTGGATGAAGGCACTGTCCCTCAGCGATTCAGCTTAAGGCTGGTGCTCTACAACTTGAGCCACAGTGCCACTTCTGGTTTTCAGGTGGTTAATTGCAGATAAGAGTCTCATGGACTTTACTGCATGGGCTGGTTTTGAACCGCAATCTTTTCTCTCAGCCTCATGAGTAGCTAGGATTATAGGCGTGACCCACTGGTGCTTGGCAACTATGTACAATTTCTAACCATGATTGAAAATGTTGGGAAAAACTACAGAATACTTGTAAACAGCAGCAGTTACATGGGTATAAATATATGTAATGTACCAAATATTTTTGCATAATTGAAGTCCTTGGTGATCAAATACATAACAAAACTCATTTGGATCTCTTATTGAACATAGTTTATTAATTTTTCTATTCAGAAAAATATATATATGACACTACAAAACTATAGAAATAATGCTTTAGTATTTATGGGCACAATCCTAAAAAGAGAGAGAGAGAGAGAGAGAGAGAGAGAGAGAGAGAGAGAGAGAGAGAGAGAGAGAGAGAGAGAGAAACACAAAATCCCGAACATTAAACTTACAGGTTGGAATTCTGTAATTTCCAATTACATATTGTACTGAAAGGGAAATTACAATGAAATCGAAAATTAGACCATTCAGCAAGGATTCCAAAAAAATAGTTCTTACACATTCCTTGTTTGTTATCTTGATGTGTTTGTGACTAGTTGGGTCATCTGGTTTTCATTAGGATGTAAACAACACTATCTTGTTCTTAAAATCCAAGGGAAAATTACAAGTGTGCAATTGAAAGAGGTATATGTATATTTGGATCAACCTTTATTTGCTTAGTTTTCAAACATTATGTCATGTTCCCAAATAATAGTGGATTTTGCAAATATAAAAGTTTGTGTTGATGTATTTCTTTTTTTTAATGTATTTCTTATGACCAGATAAGACATGTTAAGACCCCAAGATAGTGACAAAGGTTGTTTTATTCCCTTGCGATTTTTTCTAACATATTTATAATGTACCATGTGATTTTTTTGTTTCTTTGTATGCTCCTTTCCTACAGTATTACCCCTATTTTCACTGTATTTGATCCCAGTGCCCTGGGAGGGGAGGAAAAAAACAAAATGCTTAAATAGTGATTCAGGTTGATCCATTGTAACAATGAGATGTACAAGACACTATGTAGAAAAACGAACTTTACAATTTAGGTGGGGGAGGGAGGAGGAGTGTAGTTGTAGAGGTGGAAGGGAAGGGATGGTAGGGGAAAAACAAAGAAGGAAGCAACAACGCTTGATAGGAAATGTACTCATTTCCTTGCTCATGTAACTGTAACACCTATATACAGTATTTTTACAGTAAAAACGTATTAAAATGTATTTCTTAAAATGAAATATTTTTAGATTCTTATGCATATTTCCAATTAGGCAGTTCAGATGATGTATATATGAATTGCTGTTAGTTAGAATTTTGTGTATATGTGTGGTGGTCACTGGGTTTGAAGTTAGGCCCTGTGTGGTGTCCTCTGTCCCCACCCCCGATTTTTGCTTATTCAAGGTTAGCACCTTCCCACTTGAGTCACATCTTCCAGCTTTTTGGTTTTCAGTTAGAGATAAGAGTCTCTATCTTTCCTGCCTGAGCTGGTTTTAAACCATTGTCCTCAGATCTCAGCCGCTTGAGTAAGTTAGCACTTAAATTTATTGTTTTTCTTTTAGTAAAATATATTTTTATTGTAAAGATACTGTACAGAGGGATTACAGATACATGAGTAAGGTAATGACTACATTTCCTACGGAGCATTTTTATCCCCTCCATTGTTTATCCCCTACCATCCTTTCCCTACCCACCTTCCTAATTCTTCCATTCCCTCCCCCACGCGCAAAGTTGTAAAGTTCGTTTTTGATTTAGTGTCTTGTACATCTTATTGTTACAATGGGTTAATCGGTATCCATATTTAAGCATTTTAGTTTTTTTTCCATTCCCCTCCCCAAATTAGAAAAATGTATATATAAGATGCAGGGCACCAGAATCAGCAGAGTGAAAACAGAGGTTATACCATGGGGGAAGAACATACCAAAGAAATAAAAAATCACATAGTATATTATAAATACCTTTAAAACTATAGCAAGAAAGAAAAAAACCACGTGTGTCCTATCTTGGGGTTAATTTTGCTTAACATCATCTTATATGGTCATATGTACATAGCTTTTGACTACTTCTGCTTGTCCAAGATATATACTAGCTATTGCAAATAAGGAAAAACATGAGACCTATGTTACTTAGCTCCTGGCTTACTTCACTTAATATAATTTTTCCAAGTCTTTCTATTTTCTAACAAATGGGACAATATCAGTATTTCTGATGGAGGCATAGAATTCCATTATATATAGATATATATATGTATGTCTATCACATTGTTTTCATAGATTCATCTACTGAGGAGCAACTGGGTTGGTTCCATATCTTAGCTATGGTAAATAATGCTGCAATAAACATAGTTGTCCTGGTAGCTTTAGCCACTTACATTTAAATCAGGTGATCTACTAAGTGTTTCCCTGTCCGCTTTTGTGAAAATATACCTTCCAAACAGCAAAGGTAAAAGAACAAGTTAAAAGTTGTTCTGATACTCCCAACCCAAAGAAGATACATGACATAATTATTTAAATGCTAAGATAAAAAATTTGGAGTTGTTGAAAGACTGAGTTTCTTTAGTGACATTTTGGGAAAAGTGAATCAAATATTCAAAGCATTCCTAAAGAGAATAAAGTAGACTTGTTTTTTAAATGAGAAGTAATGAGAAGAAGAACAGTTTTTGTGTCAGTAATGTAGCCTATTTGAAAGAGTTTGAAGGTACAGATGATCATGTATACTTTCTGTGTAGCAATCACTTAATTCTAAAATTCTTAGTTTTCCTCTGGATTTTCAGTTTGTTCTCCACAGGTGTTTTATTTGAAACATATACCTTGATACCAGGGGTTTCTGTAGTTATTTTACTTTTACAAAAGTAATTTTAGGTTTTTTTAAGCCAGAAAAACTAATAATGATAATCATTCTCTGATATCCTTTACCAAGATCTCCACATTTCATTCTATTTGTTTAATATGATATCAGTATATTTATATGCTATAAAGTTTGGTTTTGCCTTTGGATTTTGGGCTGGTATTGGGGTTTGAAGTCAATACATTGGTCTGTCACAGATGCCATTCATTAATGTAATTCTGGCTATTAGGAGACTGAGATATAAGAATCAAGGTTCAAAGCCAGCCTGGGTAGGAAACATTACGATACTCTTGTCTTCATGACTAAAACGCTAAAAGTGAAGTGTGGTTCAAGTGGTAGAGCACTGGCCTTGAGCAAAAAACTAAAGGTAGTACCTAAAAGATAGTTCCCAAGTCCTGGGTTTAAGTACCACTACCAACACACAAACCACACACACACACACACACACACACACACACACAAACACACACACACGTTTTCTTTCTCCCCAAGCAGGTGGTTCTGTGTGTGTGTGTGTGTGTGTGTGTGTGTGTGTGTGTGTGTGTGTGTGTGTGTGGTTCTTTTTTATGTGACCCTGAAATCCACTTTGCTTTCTTTTTCATTTAGTTGGTGATTTTTGCACAGGGAGAGCAGAGTAATGGTGTTACCTGAGTCCTGGGTGCCAGTGATTCCGCTGGGATGCCTGAGGTCTGACTTAGTGAGAAATGGGACACCAGGAAAACTCCACAAAGCAAATGGATGGAAACGTGAGAAGATATGCATTCAGGTAATTCTTCAGTCTATCTTCCTCCTGCCAATTGTCTTTCTCTCTCTGTGGGGTGAGTTCTTTTTCTTACCAGGTAAACTTGAACATTGTATGGCTTTGTGTGTGTACCCATATGCGAATAAGTCTTTTGTAAAATTTCAGCCATCACAAACATGCTATTTTTTCTTCTCTCACTATTAGCGACTTTGTTGGCAGCTTTCATTGTTCTGAGAAAAGTGGAATGTTCTAGATAATTTCATGGGATATTTATAGATGTAGGTCAGAATTTATAGTTCTTTTGCTCTAGTGAATTGAGAAACATCTATGTGAATTTATAGGTAGCCTATAGTTAACTAATTTCTACAATATAGAAAATTTTTGGATACGATATCTTTATGGAAAATCAAAGACATCTTTAAGTACTTTGCCTAAATGAAGCAGAAATTGAGAACACTTCAAAATTTTCAGTTTTAATCAGAATCTTGTAGTCATTTGGCATAAAATATTTTTTGGGGGGGTCCAGTCGTGGAGCCTGAACTTCTGGGCCTGGGCACTGTCCCTCAGCTCTTCAGCTCAAGGCTAGCGTTCTACCACTTGAGCCACAGCGCCACTTCTGGCTTTTTTCTTCTTTTTGCTTATGTGGTGCTGAGGAATCGAACCCAGGGCCTCAGGCATGCAAGGCAAGTGCTCTACCACTGAGCCACCTTCCCAGCCCCAGCATAAAATATTTTTAAGTGCTGCAATCAATTGATTTCACTTGAATGTCCTTTTAGATATAGTGTACGTTTTTCCTTTTGATTAATTAAGAACATTATGTTTAATTCCAACTAAGGTATTGTGAGAAATATCAAGATATGAGATTGTTTCTCCAATAATTAGATTAAATTAGTAGGAAAGGTCCTCTGTTTGCAGTAAAAATTGCAATATAGTATATAAAAAGTGTATGGTCAACACATTTGTGTACTTGTGTAGTTATAGAATTTTAATAAATTTCTTCAAGCACAAGGAAAAGTTTAAGACATGTTAAAGTTTTACACACAGCAAAGAAAATACCAGGTTGTTTTTAACAAATGTTTTCATTTTTCAATGTGTGTTTGTGTGTATGTGTGTATGTTGGTACTTGGGCTTCAACTTAGGGTATTGTGCCATACTCATTTCCAGTATTTTTTTCTATTTATTGTCAATATGAGTATCATAGACATTGCTGCTTGAGATCCCTTTGAATCTTGATCCTCAGATCTCAGATTCCTATGTAGCTGGGATTACACATGTCATCCACCAGCATTCTGAGAGATGTTTTTGTCATGTTGTGTGGCAAGATACCAGAAATCTAATGTTTACTCACTGAATACCAACTTTTGTAGGCTACAAGTTTGGGCTAGTAGTTTGCGTGTGGTTTTTCTGTAGCAGTTGCTCAGTTTTTAGCAGGGGGCCACCAGGCTATAGTCTCTTATGAAATGTTTGGACCTATTCCAAACTTAAAGGATGCCTGGGAGGATTTAGGTCCTCTAGCTGTAAGATTGTGGTTTCTGCTGTCTGGTCACCTATCATACAGCCACTGTTGTCAGCTCCTAAATACTCCCATGATTTCTTGACAAATATATCCTCCTTAGTGTTTCATTCACTCTGTTACTGACTTCTAGAAAGTCCTTAATTTGCACTCACTCTTTGGAAGTAACTCATAACCAACTCTTATGGGAACTAATTATATCTGTAGACTTTAAATTTGTTATCTACCAGAGCATATTGTAGGGTTTGCGAAAAATAAAAGACTTGGCAAGCATCTGGGTTGTTGTGCATTGACTTCGGTAGATTATTAGCTATTTATTATTAGCTGTTGATTATTCTATGTGTCTTCAATTTCAAACACTGGTAATATTGAGTTGTTGTTTGATTTTAGCTGATCAAGTGTGCAGTTTAAGAAAGTGAAAGATAATTCTTTCAATGGAATAGAAAATAATTTGCCTGTTACAGTGAATGAAAGGCAGTTAAGAGTTAAACAAATAGGTTCAAGAGCACTGGCAGTGGCTGCAGAGATGGGACAGAGGTAAACAGGTAAGACATTTTTAAAGAGAACATTTGGGAATGTAGATTGGTGGTAGAGTGCTTGCCTAGCATGCATGAAGCCCAGTGTTCAATTACTCAGTACCACATAAAGAGAAAAAGCTGGAAGTGGTGTTGTGGCTCAAGTGGGATGGTGCTAGCCTTGAGCAAAAAAGAAGCTCAGCCTTCTTAGTTTATGCCCCAGACCCTTAGTTTATGCCCCAGGACTGCCAAAAAAATAAAAAGAGAGAACATGTCAATAATGGATGAGGGTAGGATCCAGAGGCCAAATTCATCACTGAATTTTTCACCTCTATTTCCAAATCAAGACATCATTCTCAGAGAAACAATGGAGCAAAAAGATGATCCAGAAAGAACATATGTTATGAAGTAATACTAGAATTTTATAGTGCAACTGTCCTGTAGAGATAATTCATTATGTATAATTGTGTCTTTTTTCTCTTTTTTCAATTGTGAAAATACTGTACAGAGGGGTTACAATTACATGGGCAAGATATTGAGTACATTTCTTATCAAGCATTGTAGCCTCCTCCTTTGTTTCCTCTTCCCATCCTTCCCCTGTCCCCCCACCGAATCCTCTGCTCCCCCTCCTCCCCTCACCTAAGTTGTGAAGTTCATTTTTCAACATAACGACTTGTACATCTCATTGTGTCTTGCAATAGCACAAAAGCTCATTGTAATAGCCCAAGTGCTATCTGGAGATTTTGTGTGGGTGCTGGTCCTGAAACTTGATCAGAGCACAGTTGTTATTTCTATTTTTCTTCCTCAAGGCTAGTACTCTATTACTTAAACCACAGCTTCACTTGTGATTTTTTGGTGTTTAAATGAAGATAAGCGTGTCATGGACTTTTCCTGGTTCACCTGGCTTCAAAATATGATCCTCAAATCTCAGCATTCTGAGGAGCTAGGATGACAGCTGTGATTCACTAGCATCCAGAGAAGCAATTTCTTTGGTGTGAAAGGAATTAAGAATACAGATCATCCAGGAATATTCACCCTCAGTACTAAATAAATCACCATGACCAATTTCCATGAATACATACACACACATGCAACTCAGTGGTCTGTATCATCTTTCCCCAAAAGAATAGTGCCTTCTTAAGTGGCAAAGTGTGCTATTACAGGCCCATAATCCCAGCTACTGAGAGGCAGAGGTATAGGAGGATTGGATTCTGCGGCTGGCTTGAGTGAAGTTAGCACAAGACCCTATATGGAAAGCAAACTGTAAAAGAAAAAAGGGTTGGAACCCTGGAGGGCTCAAGTGGTAAAATATCGGCCTAGTAAGTGAAAGGCCTTCAGTTTTATACTCAGTTCTATGGAAAAGACATTAAACTATAGCATCTCAGCCCATTTGTCATGATTTAACAAAAACCCGAAGCTTACTTCATAAGGAATACTTCTTATTCCTTACTTCATAAGGAATAAGAGGTCTATATCATTCATAATAGTGTTGGCTGGAAACTCTAAATAGCATGGTAGTGCATGGGACAAGGCCCTTAGGTGCATCACATCATGTAGGATCTCAGAATCATGGCATGTTCTAGAATGAGAGTGAGTAAGGGGCTTACAGTGCTTTTTACAACTGCTAACAGTGATCATGTTAGTCCCTTGAGAGTTAATGAGATGGCATTAATACATTTATGACAGAATCCTCTATTAAAGTTTTCACCTCGTGACACTGCTACATTGAGAAGTTAAACTTCAGTGTGAGCTTTGATGATAACAGGCCATTAACAGGCTTCTGGCAGAGACAGGTGAGACCATTGGAAGCTGATGACATTCATACAACTAGGCACCTTGAACAGCTGCTTGGATTTCATTGATTCTGGTATTTGCTATATTTGGGATCATATCACAGTTAGGATCCATCGAGTCCATGTCTGTTCCATGTGCCAGCTACAGTTATGCTGACTGTGACAGAAACTGCTGGGCAATAGGGAGAACAAGGATGGAGATGGGCACAAAATTGAGGTTTAGCATTCTTCATGGCACTTAATTAATATTGGTTGATTTATGTAAGAAAATCATTAGAAAGCTGAATGTCTACACAGAGCTATGTAATAACTACTGTATGACCCAGAAGGATTCCTTATATAGCAGTCTGTTTACACATAATGCTGACATTCCTCTGAACACAAAAGATAAAAAACAAGTTCTAGCTTACAAATTTAATTTTCATTTAATGTATGGTTATGGACCAGTACTAGGCCTTGAACTGATGGGCCTTCCTCTTACTTCCACACTTCCAACTGGGATCTATATATGTCTTTAATTTTTTATTAATGTTTTTCAAGGATAGATCTTAACACTGACTCTAATTTTTGTCTAAAATAAATTTTGAAAGTTTTCCAGTGAATGAAGTGTTCTATTTCACTTTGTCATTCTATTATCTTGGTATCTTGCTGTTTCTTGGTAGTTAAAGACAGGTTCTCTGCAGTATTTTAAAGGAAATCTTTTTACCTAGCCCCGGTCTATAATCCTAGCTTCTTAGGAAGCTGAGATGAGGAGAATATTGTCTTAAAGCAAAGGCGGAGAATTCCATGAAATACCATCTCCAAAATTGTGTATATTTTACATATAAAATATTATATGATATATTTAATATGTAATATATTTGTGAAATACATGCATACTATGCATATATATGTGTGTATGTGTGTGTGTTTTTGTGTGTGTGTATACCTCACAAATTAAGCAGGTTCAGTAGCTGAAAGATTCAATAAGTATACTTGAAAACAACTAAGAACTGCACGATTTCCTCCCATATCCATCCTTTCTTTAAATACTATGTGGGTTGTAGTCTAAAAAGGTAAATCTTTGACCAAAAAGGAAAACCTTAATTTTTGACCCATCCTAGACCTTTTTTCTCCAAAATTTAAAGTACTAAAATGCCTATATGAACAATGGGTATTGTCAATGTCATCCAAAATGATGAATGATTGTTAGATGAAGTGTCCAAGTTTGTAGATAAGGATTCAAAGTGGAATTCCCCAGCGTGAAATTGAATTGAAGAACTGGTACTGTTGTTTTGTTATGAAAGGGCTCTGAACACTTTTTCTGGAAAATAAAAACTTCTTTGTAATCTGTGAATGTTATTTTTAGGCCTGCACATGGCATTATGTTCTGCAAATAGTGGTACCTATCCTGATAGCAACCCTCCTCCAATCCTGTCTCTCATTTGAGATAGAATTTGTGATCTTATTGTCCAGCTACCTAAAGGGAAGGGCTTTTTCCTCTTACCAGCATCTCTCATTGTTCCTCAGGAAGAAAGAGGAACTAAAGGCAACCATAGATTCATTGTGTGTGATCATGCTGGAACGGGAGTTCTTCTGCAGGAAGCAGAGGAGAATGGATGGAAGAGTGGCAATTCTCTTCAGTATTGTTGGTTTGTCATCATAGGACAATTGAAATTCAGATGACAGGCAGGAAAACAGGTTCTCCATTGTAGAGGAACAGGAGACGGGCATACTGGAACAATTGAAGGCATTGACTTAATTTTGCTGCTGGCATGCTACTTTAAGTCATTTTTAATAAAAAAATAGATGGCCATGATTTCATTGAACGTCCTGTTCAATATTGATTTGTGGGTATCAAACAGGCTGTAACCCATGTCACACATGAGTGCAAGAATAATAGGGTTCAGCTCATTACATAGTGGCTCATCAAGACATAGGAAATATTCCTCAACTTGGTTGAGCTAGTCTCCATTATTTGTTCTATACTGTGCCTCTGCTTTGGGTCTGCAGTTTACAGTGTCAAGATGTTATTTTGTCCTTTTGGATACAGGTAAATGGAGCAATGTACATGACCTCCAAGACAATTACCTGTATCTGGCTAAAATTCATGTATTCAAATGGGAAACTCACCATCTCCATAAAATACAAAAGATGACTCCCAAGCACCAGATGTCTACTTTGCAGACATTGTAGTTTTCATACAGGAATATTTTTTGGGGGGGTTCCAGTCGTGGGGCCTGACCTCTGGGCCTGAGAGCTGTCCCTCAGCTCTTCAGCTCAAGGCTAGCACTCTACTACTTGAGTTACAGCACCACTTCTGGCTTTTTTTCTGCTTATGTGGTGCTAAGAAATCGAACCCAGGGCCTCATGCATGCAAGTCAAGCGCTCTGCCACTGAGCCACCTTCCCAGCCCTGCAGGAATATTTTATAGGGACAAAATCAAGGTACCAAATATGTCCTTCAGCAACTGCCCTTGGGTAATCCTTGTGCTCATGCCAAAGTCATTGACTTCACATTGCATTTGTCATCCAACAGGAGGTTATTTTGTTTAAGGTCTCCGTGTTCATTTCTATCTTCATTAAAGTAATGCACAATACACACAGTCTGCTTTAACAACTTATGATTTTCACATTTATCTCAGGAGGTCTCTGGGTGGCCAGTTCCATTACCAAGTATTGGTGCTCATCCTTCTCCCTCACTTGGTATGACCTAATCATGTGTGCGTGATAGGAAGTCTTAATAATATCCATCTCAATTTTGATCTGACAATTGTTGAACTCTCCCATCACTACCACTTTGAGGTTTATGAGGTAGTGCTAGGTCAAATTTACATATGGATAGCTACCATAGCAAATGATCTCCTTCATACTGTATTGTTCAGTGAAAACCTCCTCCTTCCATAGCCAACGAGCGCATTCACACTGTATTATTCAATGAAAATCTCTTCCTGCCATAGCCAGTGATCTTCTTCATAATGTATTGTTCAATTAAGGTCTCCTCCTCTAAAGAGTTTAAGAATAATTAACTGTGTTCTCCCATCTTTCTGCTAGGATGGTAAGTAGTAAATCTACCTAAACTTAACTAAGAAAATAAAAACCCCAGAACAATAACCAAAAGGAAATACCCAAACCCAAACAACACAAAGTTCCCACTGCCCCCCCCCAAAACTACACACACACACACACACACACACACACACACACACACACACACACACACACACACACACACACACAATTGTCAATGTAGCACTGAGTCAAGCAGGTAACCAGGAACTTCCAGCACTGTAATACACTGCCGAGACTGTTTACACTTGCTGAAATAGACCAATCACAGCTTGGCATGAGCCCACTGGCTCTTTTAGTGTTGAGCCTGGAGGACTATTGCCAAGCTTTCCACAGGAATGCGAGGGTAGAATAGGATGTCACTGCTGCTGCCATGGCAGTGTTGCAAGAAGTGCAAGGGAATCAGCCAATGCCTTGTGTCCTTGGTGGCTGCCAGGTCCTAGTTTTTGCTCCCAGGGGGACATCAGCCATTAGACATTGTCCTTGAGTACAATCCATGTCCTTAGGCCTGCTCCTGCTAGATCCCTGGCCATGTTCAGGAACCAAACATATACCCACCAGTGGCTTCCATTCACCACATGTGTAGGTTTTGGAGCTTGCTCCAACAATCAAAAAACAAAATAGATTCCTACGTATTTCTAGAAGAAAGGGGCACATGACAGAGTGTCCAATTGGAAAAGTTCAGTAAAGTGGATCCAGATATTTTTTAACTTGACAATAATTCAAAGAAGTAATTAAGGCATATGAGATGTCCATATTTGTTTAGTTATAACCCCCTTGCACACCAGCTTAAAATAATATTAAAGTCCTTATTTCTTATGGACTTGAGTTATTGTTAGGACCACACAAAGGTCATTTCTGGTCTTTAAAAAGTTATAAGATCGTTATGCACTTTGGTGTTTTCTTTTTCTTTTTGGTCAGTCGTGGGGGCTGAATTCTGGGCCTGGGCGCTGTCCCTCAGCTCTTCAGCTCAAGGC
This sequence comes from Dipodomys merriami, assembly GCF_024711535.1. NCBI lineage: Eukaryota > Metazoa > Chordata > Mammalia > Rodentia > Heteromyidae > Dipodomys > Dipodomys merriami. The sequence goes on along the minus strand of NW_027204426.1, from coordinate 1,186,636 downwards.
TAGTGCTCAAGCACTGGAGTCACATCTGCACTTCTGGCTTTTTTGGTGTTTTCTTAATGAAATACAACATGAGCCCCATAGCTCTTGAGTAGAGCTAAAACAATATCACACTCAACAATAGCATGTGGTTGAAAGAAGGTAGGTAGTATTAGCCTCCTATAAAATGACTATTGCCAAGATGAATCCTCTGTAGAAATGTTTTTCCTTTTCAGTATTTACTAATACAATACATCCATGTATTAATGATAACACATTACTACTTTAATATAAATTAAGCATGTTTTCTATTCAACTCAGTGAATTTTGACAATATTTAAATATGAAGAGTCCTCTTATACATCAATAAACTGGCACTTTTGTTATTTACATTAAAATGCAAAGAAACTAAGACCAAGAATGTTTTTGGCTTAGGTTAGGTCATGCAAGCTGCTGTTTTCTCACTTAGAAATTAAATCCAGTAGGATGCTACATATCATTAATAATCTGAAAAGCTGCTCTAACTTTTGGCTTTTAAAGACCTCTTCAATTTACTCAAGATATTCAATAACTTTTTTGTTTAAACCTGGAGTGACTGGTGTCAAAAGAATAATGGTATCGCTTCAGAATCTTCTGATAATGTCAAAATGCCCTATGCCATACAGCACCATGGATTGGTTTACTAACATCTATAGGAGTGAGAGAAAATAGAGCATCATCATACCCATGATAGTTTCTTATCAGATAGTCAACAGCAGAAAGCTTGAAATACATAAGGCAGTTTGTTGATATGTTCAAAGTGAAGGAAAAGGGCTGGAGTAGGGGACTTATATGGTTGAACCACTGCCTAGCAAATTGGAGGCCCTCAGCTTGAACTCTCTGACTATCAAATACATCCGTCTTTCCTACAGCTACAGGAAGAGTATTTCCTTTAGGGAAAAAGGTGTATCTGGGTGTTTCAATTCCATTGTGATGCTATAACAAAACTCCTTAAGACCAGGTCCAATAGCTTAGAGCAAGTTATTTGTAGTCAACAGATACTCTGAAGGACAAGACCTAGAACCTAGAAAATTCAAGGTACAGAAAGGTCGGCTTCACCAGTTTTAATGTGCTCAATTGTTGCTGTGTCCTCATATGGTGTAAAAGGTAGAAACTTATTTTAAAGAAAACAATATAGTTGACAGACTTCTTTTCACCATCCAGATGAAGTTTAATTTGTTTCAGATCTCTATTTTTTTCTTCTCTCATGGTCCTCCTCGTCCTCCTGTTTATTTGTTGTGCTTTTTAGCTGATTGGCCTTGAACATTTGAACCACCAAAGAAATAGAAGTTTGGATTCCAAGTATGTGCCACCAAAATCATCTGCTGCTACTTCTATTTTGGAAGTAAACCACTTACTTGCCCCAAACCCTGTGCGTTATTGTCCTTCCTTCATTATTTTTTTTAATTTTTGTTCTGTTTTGAATTTTGCATGAGATTTATCAAGGTCCCTTCACATATAATAGGCAAATATTCTACCACTGAGCTACAAATTCCTTGCAGAGATTTTTTTTAATTTCTTCATTGGTTGACTTCATGTTAAACCAACTTACTGAAAAGTTATTAGTGTATACCTGTAAACATGTTTGAATTTTTATGAAGACTACCATGTCATCTTGCTTACAAATTAGTGTTTTCCTTCCATTGTGATCTTCTTCTTCTTCTTCTTCTTCTTCTTCTTCTTCTTCTTCTTCTTCTTCTTCTTCTTCTTCTTCTTCTTCTTCTTCTCCTCCTCCTCCTCCTCCTCCTCCTCCTCAGTCTCCTCCTCCAGCTCCTCCTCCAGCTCCTCCTCCTTCTCCTCCTTTCTCCTCCTCCTCCTTCTCCTCCTCCTCCTCCTCCCCCTTCCTCCTCCTCCTCCTTCCTCCTCCTCCTCCTCCTCCTTCTTTCTTTCTTTCTTTCTTTCTTTCTTTCTTTCTTTCTTTCTTTCTTTCTTTCTTTCCTTCTTCTTCTTCTTCTTCTTCTTCTTCTTCTTCTTCTTCTTCTTCTTCTTCTTCTTCTTCTTCTTCTTCTTCTTCTTCTTCTTCTTCTTCGTTAAAACATCAAATGTGTCATCCTATTCATCACTGAAAACAAATTTATCTCTTGATTACATCAAAAATACGTCAGCTAAATAAAGAAAACAGTGTATGAGTTTGATAGATATTCTACATACGCTAAAGCTATTTTCCTTCAGTTTTAGAGTTTTCAGTAATATTAAAAATATTAAATACTTTTGTATCATCATCTGTTCAGATGAATATATGGGATTTCTTCGTTTCTCAGTGTGATAAATTACATTAGGTTTTCTAAATTTTATCTATGTAAGTGGGGTTGCAGCTTGGTGTTAGAATAACTTGATTATCATTGGTGAAGCCGGTGTTATATCTTCAGGAAAACACACACATAGGAAAGAGGGAAAAAGGATAAATATAAATGGTCCTACATTTCTGATACATAATCTCTTTTGTTTAGGATTTTTTGCCTTTCTCTTCATGAATAAAATTACTATAAATACATTCTCATTTTTGTCATGGGGATTATGAAGATAATTAGGAGGTGCTTCTTCTTTTTTAAAATTTCTCTATTAGTCAAATAAGAGCTACATTGGGTGAGGTGGTATATACCAATTATTTCAGCTACTCAGGAGATGAAAACAGGAGGATCACAAGTAGAAGACTAACCTTAGCTAAACATGGTCTATCCTTGCAAAAAATAAAAAGAAAAAGAAAAAAAACAAAATAAAAACTACCAACCAAACAAACTAAAAAACACCATGTGAATAAAAAGGCTTGGGACATACTCAAGTAGTAAAGGACTTGTTTACAATGGGCAATATTCCGGGTTTGACACCTGCCAATAAGGAAAAAAAAAAAGAAGGTATTTTCTTTGACAAAATTGCCCATGAAATATTTGGTTGGAATGGTTTATTCTCCCTTTCATCTTTTTCCTTTTCCTTTCTTTTATTTTTGAGAAGTACTTTTGGTATAACACATGCTATACGAGGTACTCAGGAGGATGATATCTAAGGATCACGGTTCATGACCATCCCAGGCAGGAGAGTCATATATATATAATTTGCCACCAAAAATAAGCTACAATATGTACTTTGGCTCATGCTATTGAGTGGTAGTCTCAAACAGAAATCTTGGAACAGCACCTAAGCCCTAAGTTGAAGTCCTCTACACACATTTCAAAAAACAAAAAAGCACAAACTAAAAATGATGGGAAAAGAGAAAAGTAAAGTTTCAAAATGAGCATGGGTTTTTGTTCATATGTGTATTCCTAGTTGATCAAGGTTCAAAGCTAGACTGGGCAAGAATGTAAATGCAACTCTCACCCCCATCTACCCAGTGTAGATATGATTGTAGTTGTAAAGCACTGTATTTGGCGGAAAAGCTAAAAAAAAAAAAAAAAAAAAACCTGTTTGCTGACCCAAAGATTAATTCCTGGTGCTAAAAAATTGTAGGAGAAGAGAAGAAAGGCCAATTGTAAATTTAAACATAAACCTGGTGCTTGTTGATCATGGCTCTAGGTCTTCTCATGAGGCAGAAATATGAGGATCAAGTTTCAAGGCCAGCCCAAGAAGCAAAGTCCAGGAGACTTTGGGTGTATGTGTATGTGCATGTGTGTTGTATGTTTGTGTGTGTGTGTGTTTGTATGTGTGATGTGTGTGTGTTTGTGTCCTAGCATTCCCAGATTTTGGGTGGTGCATTGGAGATAAGAGTGTCATGGATTTCCTGTGCAGGCTGCTTTGAAACATGGTCCTCAGATTTCAGCCACCTGATTCAGCTGTAAGTTGAGCTTTGGCTTAAGTGGCAGAACTGGGCAAATATTTTCTGGGATTGCACCTAAACCCTTAGTTCAAGCCTCAGGACATGCACAGAAGAAAGAAAGAAGAGTAGAAGTAACCAAGGAAGAGTGAGTGACAAAGTCTTAAATAAATCAAGCATTTGTGGCTGATACATGTTTTACTAGTTATTCAAGTGGCTTATAGCTGAGGATGATGGTTCATGGCCAGCTCTGGCAGAAGAGTCCACGAAAATCTTGTCTGTAATTAATCTTCCCCCCACCAAAAAGGGCCCAAAAGTTATGGTATGTCTCATGTAATAGAGGATAACCTTGAATAAAAACTTCTGAGACAGAATATGAGCCCCAATTTGTAGGCCCAGGAACAGCACACACATGTAAAAAATGAAAAGTAAACAACAGTAGGTAGAGGTAAGCATATATTAAAGTTTTAAAATGACACAAGGGTTGTTGGTCCTGTGTATAATCCTAACTACATAAGAAACTGACATCTGAGGATTGTGGTATCAAGTCAGCATGGGCAGGAATGTGCTTGAGATGCTTATCCCAGCTAACTAGCACAAAGCCCTGAACTGCAACTGAGGTGGTAAAGCAGCAGCTTTTAGTTAAAAAGCTAAGAAATAATTCCCAGAGCCAGAGGTCAAGCTGCATGACCCCTAAAAATTACAAAAAAACAATAAATAAAAAGGACAGTGGAAGAAGAGAAACTGAAATATGAGGATCACAGTTTAAAGTTAACACAAGCAAGAAAATCCATGAGATTTTCTCTGTGTGTTTGCATCTGTGTGCCATCTTGCGGCTTGTGTGTGCCATCCTTGAACTTGTGCTGCTTTGTTCAAGGATAGAGCTCTACCATTCCCAGCTAATCAGTGGTTAATTGGAGGTCATTGTCTCATGGACTTTCCTTCCCAGGCTGGCTTGATTTATGCTAGGCTTTTTCTCAGACTCTTATCTCCAATTAATTGTCAAAAAAAAAGAAAAGAAACTGGGAATGGAGTTATGGCACAAGTGGCAGAACTGGGCAATCAGTTTCTGGGACAGCAACCAGGCCCTGAGTTCAATCCCCAGGACAATCACAGAAGAATTAAAGAAAAGAGGGGAGAAGTGCAGAAGGAAGATCCAATGACAGAGGTTTAAATAAATCAAGCATTGGTTGCTCACTGATGATCTATCAGCTACTCAGATGGATGAAATCTTAGGATCACAGTTGAAGGCAAGCCCAGGTAGGAGAATCTATGAGACTCTCATGTCTCATTTGTCTCCAAAAATATGCCACTAGCTGTGCTCTGGCACATATGGTAGAGTTCTAGCCTTAAACAGAAAGCTCTGGGACAGCACACATGCCCTGGTGCTTATGGCCTAGCACAGACACTTACAAAAATAAAGAAAAAAGTGCACAAATTATAAAAGATGGGAGAAAGTGAAAGTATTGGTTTCAAAGTGAGCCATGGGTTGTTGGTTTATGTGTATATTCATAGCTACTCAGAAAGATGAAATATGTGGATCACAGCTCAAAGCCAACCTGGACAGAAAAGTCATTGAAATTCTTTTCCCCCACTACCCAGCAAAAGGTGGAAATGAAGGTGTGAGAGTAGTTATAAACTACTGAAATTTGGTGAAAAACCTGGGAAACAGTTCCCTGGTCCATAATTCAGCCCAAAGTCGACCAAAGACAAAACTGAGAGAAGAAATGACCATTTGAGATTTAAAAATAAGCCTGGGGCTAGTGGTTCCTGCTTATTATTTTAACTATTCAGAAAGCTGAAGTCTGAAGATACATTTTAAGTCCAGTCCAAACAGGAAAGTCCATGGAGCTTTTATACTGTGAATGCCAAACTGTGGCTTTAATTTGTGTAGCAGCTCTATCACTCCTAGAGGCTTTGTAGTTAGTTGATGAGAAGAGTCTCATGCACTTTCCTGTCCAGGATGGCTTCAACTTCAATCCTCAGATTTCAGCCTCCTGTGTCTTGCTGGGCTTTACATGAGATTCTTATTTCCAATTAATCACCAAAAGGATGAAAAATAAAACCTGGTGATTGAGCTGTGGCTCCAATGGCAGAAATGAGAAAATAATTTCTGGGACAGCATTCAGACCTTGATATTAACTTCAGGACCAACACACAAAAAGGAATAAAATAAATAAATGTAGAGAAGTTAGAAGAGCCAATTTCAGAGTTTAAAATGATCCAAGCATAGGTGGCACACACCTATGATGGTAGCCACTCAGGAGGCTAAAATGTGAGGATCACAGTAGAAAACCAGCCCAGGTAGGAGAATTCATTGACTCAACTCTAAGTAGCTACTTAAAACAAAACAAAAACTAATAGCCACAAGTTGTGCGGTGGCACATGCCTTGGTGTGCTAATCTTGAATAAAATCTTCTGGAACTGTACATGGGCTGATTTTTAGACCTAGGACCAGCATACACAAGGAAATAAAAATTACAAATAAAAAAGTGAAAGAATGGCTGGAAATGTGGCTTAGTGACAGAGTGCTTGCCTATCATGTTTGAATCCCTGGGTTTGTTTCCTCAGTACCTCATAAATAAAAAAGGCTGGAAGTGGCATTGTGGTCAAGTAGTAGAGTTCTCACCTTGAGTATCAGAAGTTCAGGGGCAGTGTCCAATGCCTGAGTTCAAGCCCCAGGATTAGTAAAAAGAAGAAAAATTGAGAAAATCCAATTACAATTTCAAAATGAGCCATGAGTGAATTTTTGGTCAATATGTGTAATCCTATGACTCAGAACGCTGAAATCTGAAAGTTGTTCATAGCCAGCGTGGACAGCGAAGTACATAAGTCTGCAACTAACCAGCAAAAAACGCCAGAAATCAAGCTGTGGTTGTAGTTGTAAAGCACCAGCCTTAAACAAAAAACCTATTGAAACAATGCCCTGGCTCAGAGATCCAGCCTCAGGATCACAATAATAAAATTAAATGGTTGGAAGTAAAGAACCCAAGACTGTTGGCTCAGGTCTGTAATTCTAGAAATGCAGGAGGCTGAAATATAAGATCCTGTGTAAAGGCAAACCCAATGAAAAAATTCCAGGAGACTGTTTTGTGTGTGGTGGCCACAGTAGGGATAGGTTTTTGTTGATTGATTAGAGATAAGAATTTCATGGATTTTCTTGCTGAGGCTGCTTTCAAACCATGATGGACAGATTTCAGCCTCCTGAATAAGGCCAGGCCTTGCATGAGTTCAAGCTCCAGGAACAACACACACAAAAACAACGAAATAAATGAAAAGAAGGGTAGAAGAGATGAAGTAACAGAGGTTTCGCTGAGCCAATCATTGGTGGCTCATATTTGTAATTCTAGATACTAAGGCTGAAATTTGAGGATACTGTTTAAAGCTCAGCTCAGGTGTTCATAAGATGTGTGTGTGTGTGTGTGTGTGTGTGTGTGTGTGTGTGTGTGTGTGTGTGTGTGTGTGTGTGTGTGTGTGTGTGTGCCAGTCCTGGTGCTTGAACTCGCACTATTTTGCTCAATGATTGACTACTCTCAGATTTTAGTGGTTAATTGGAGAAAAGAGTGTCATGGACTTTCCTCAATTTTCAGCCTCCTGATTCTGGCCTAACTCTACATGATTCTTACATTTACATGATTCTTACATTTAATTCTACAATTAACCTCCCCCTAAAAGCCAAATATTATGTTTGGTCCCATATATGCTGTGAGACAACATCTGACCTTCAATTTCTACTCCCAGGACAAGCAAAAATGAAAAAAAAAAAAGAAAAAAAGGTAGTAGCAAGCACATATTAAAGTTTTAAAATGACCCAAATGTTGCTGGTCATATGTGTAATCCTTACTACACAAGAGGCTGACAACTGAGGATTGCAGAGACAAGTCAACCTAGGAAGGAACGTGCTTGAGATTCTTATCCCTAGCTAAACAGCACAAATCCTTGAGCTGTAAAAATCCTTGAGTGTAAAAGCTACGATATAGGCCCCAGAGTCAGAGGTCAACCCACAGGACCAATAAAATTTTCAAAGGAGAGAGGATGGTAAGAGGCTGAAATCTGAGAATCATGGTTCAAAGCTAGCCCACGCAAGAAATTCCATGACACTTTCTCTGTGTGTGCATCTGTGTGCTATCTTGTGTCTTGAACTTATGCTGTTTTGTTCAAGAATAGAACTCTACACCTCCCAGGTTCCAGTGATTAATTGGAGCTAAGATTCTCATGGGCTTTCCTGCCCTGGTTGGCTTTGAATCATGATCCTCAGATTTCAGCCAATTGATACATGATGGGCTTTGCATAAGTTTCATCTCCTATTAACTACCAACAATTAAAACAAAAACCAAAAACTAGAATTGAACTGTGACCCAAGATGCAAACTGGGCAATCACTTTCTAGTACAGCACCCACTTTCTAGTTCAAGCACCAAGACAAAACCATTATAACCACAGGCTATACTTTGGCTCATGTGATAAGCCACTAGTCGAAGAAAAAGCTCTGGCATTGTATCCAGGCCCTGATTTGTAGCCCCAGGACTAGAACATACTCAAAAATAAAAAGCAAGGAAATTTTTAAAAAGTGGAAAAAACATATTAATATTTTTAAATGACCAATGGGTTTGTGGTTCATGTGTATAATTGGAGCACCTCAGGAAGCTGAAATCTGAGGATAATGGTTTGAAGCCAGACTGCCCAGAAAAGTACATTAGAAACTTATGTCCAATAAACAAAAAAAGCTACAAGTGGAGCTGTGGTTGAAGTTGTAAAACATGATACTTGAGTCAAAAAGCTAGGAAACAGAAGGGCATTGCTGGCTCTATCCTGTAATCTTAGCTACTCAGGAGGCTGAGATATGAAGATCATGGTTCAAAGCCAGCCTGGTCAGGAAAGTTCATGAGACTCTTAGCTCCAATTAACCACCAGCCATAAAACCTGAAGTTGCTCTGTGGGTGAACTGGTATAGCATTTGCCTTAAGCTGAAGTGTACAAAGACAGCACCCATGCCGAGAGTTCAACCCCTACCCCCCTTCAAAACTACTAAGAAACAGCAATGTGTCCCAAAGATCAGGTCTACTGGACAAAATAAAATTATTGAATTTGAAAGCAAGAAATAGCTGGTTAAAAATATTAAAATAAGCCAGGCACCAGTGGCTCATGCCTGTAATCCTAGCTACTCAGGAGGCTGAGGTCTGAGCATCACAGTTCCAAGCCAGCCTGGGCAGGAAAGTCTGTGAGACTCTTATCTCTAATAAACCACCAGAAAACTGAAAGTGGTTCTATGGCTCAAGCTGTAGAGTTCTTGCCTTGAGGGGAAGAGCACGAGGACAGCACCTAAGCCCAGAGTTTAAGCCCCATGAAAAACAACAACAAAAAATTAAAATAAGTCAGCAGTTGTTTGCTCATGCCTGTGAGTCCCAACTACCCAGGAGGCTGAAATCTAAGGGCTGCAGTTCAAAGCCAGCCCAAGCAAGAAAGTCCATGAGACTTGTTTGTGTAATTACCAGTACTATGGCTTGAACTTTCCCTGTTTTACTCAAGGCTAAAGTTCAGACTGACTGGCTTCAAACCAAGATCCTCAGGTTTCAGCCTCCTTAGTTGTGCTGGGCTTTACCTGATAATTTTCAAAAGAATGAAGCTGGAAGTTGAGCTGTGGCTCAATTGGCAGTCCCTACATGCAGAAAAAAACATAAAAACTGTGAAAAATAAATAGTTGCAATATAGAAAAAATCAAAAACAATGTTTAATATGATACAAAGGAAAACTATGTTTCTTTTTAAATGTAGCAAACAAGAACATAGTACAAAGCTTCAAAATGACATACTAAGAGTAAGGTAAAATGGAAATTTTTTTTAAATTCATGTAAATATTAAATACAAGCTGACATGACCAAAATATAATGTGATCAGAAACTTATCTCTCACTTGTAATTGCTTACAAATAATTGTCCCTCCAGTTTCAGCAGCTACAGTGGGGATTTAGACATGACCTCTCTATGCAGACTAGACTGTGTAAGGGTCTTCTTGTTTTAGCCTCTTGAATTAGAACTGCAGGCATTGCGATCATTTTAATATAGGAGGTTTCCTTTAAAACTCAGAAATAATGTTCAAATAATGGATTATCTGTAAAGCATGACTAAACATCAGAGAGCCACCAGAGATCCTCTGAGGAATACAATCAAAAGTAGAAAAGCATCTACCACTCAAGGTAGGAAACAGAAGGAAGATTTAGCATTTTGGATGTGCTGGGGGTTGAACGCTTGGCCTCATGCTTGCTAGGCAAGTATAAAATTCAGTGACATTAATTATATCCACACTGCTTTGTAACCATTACCTCTTTTGTGAACTATGTTTTCAATGCTGATGCAATCCACACAATCATTGAGTAACAATCACCCCAATGACCTGTCCCAGAAATTTTAATCTTCCATTTTCTCTTATGAAATGGTTTAGCCAATATGTTTCACATAAATAGTTGATTCTTTTTTGTGTCCATCCGTGACAGACATATATTAATTGCAGCCTTTTTGTGGATAAGTCATAATCCATTTATGCATACCTCATATTTTATAAACCTGTTCATCTGATAGACACTCCAGGTATTTCCAACTTCTATTGTGAAATTTGCTGTTATCATTGGCATATGAGCTATTAGTTTTTTCTCTTCAGTTGTTTTGGTTATGCAATGAGCAAGGGAATTGCTCGGTAATGAGGTAATGCTCTGTTATGTTAGAAGACTGTGTCAAATTCTACCATAATTGATATATCACTTTTCATCAGCACAAAAATGTACAAAAGGTCAATAAAATATACAAGAATATTTCAAATCTTCCACAGCTGTGCCCTAAAGTATCATTTATTTTACTTTTTACTTGTTTTTATTTAGGCCATTCAGGCCAGGAACTATGTAGCATTGTCTAGAGCTGACACAGTGTGCCACTGACACACCCTCCAAAAACATGTAATCTGGTAGTCATTTTTATTCTACAGATAAATTTTAATGATTATATGCATTTTTATTCTTTTAAAATAAGGTTTTGAATTTTAAAATGACATATAGTGTAACACCTCTGTGCATTTTCTATTTATTTATTTATTTATTTTGGTCGGTCGTGGGGCTTGAATTCTGGACTTGGGTGCTGTCCCTGCACTCTTCATCTCAAGGCGAGCGCTCTCCTGCTTGAGCCACAGCCACTTCCGGTTTTCTGAGTGGTTTATTGGAGATAGGAGTCTCACGGACTTTCCTGCTGGGCTGGCTATGAACCGTGATCCTCAGAGCACAGCCTCCTGAGTAGCTAAGATTACAGGCATGAGCCACCTGTTCCTGGCCACCTTCTTTTTAATAAGAAAAATTATATTTACAAATCATATACAAAGACAAAAAAGGCTTCTGATCAGGAAAACACATTACAATCACAGTCTAATTCTGACCCAAGAAAATAAACACAATACAAAAAATAATACTTTAAGAGCTCATCTAAAGTAAAATGAAGAGCAATGGCTGGGGACAGGAGTCAAGGGGTAGAGTACTTGCTTGCCCAGCACCAGCCTCTTAATCAAAACCACAGTACTGCCAAGGGATAAAATAAAGTATTAAAACTTAAGGAAACATGCAGATAATAGTATGATGGATAACATAGAGGTACACACCTGTAATCCCAACATTTGGGAGACTAGGCAATAGAATTATGAAGTTAAGATCAGACTTGGCTACATGAGACTGCATCTTAAAGAATAACATAGAATAAAAAAAAACTATATTTGTAATAACTAGGGTGTAGCTCAAGTGTAAGTCAAGTAGTTTTGTACGTGCAAAGAACTGATACAATGCCCAAGAATTACATGCTTTGATAACTACAACGTTCAGTTTTCACTGCAAGATGCCCCTTGGCTGGAATCTCTCCTGAGGAAACCTACGGCAGTTGATTCACCTGTCTTCTTGGCTGGACTAAGGGTGTTGCTGGGCAAACAGTGTTTTGATCTTAATTCTAGGATCCCACTTACAACTTTTTTTTAGTAGACTACCTAGAAATATCTCCCATCTCAGTAAGAGGGCCTTCTGGCTTTCAAGTGAAGTTATCTTTGATATCAATTAGGGCTCTCCTCCCCTTTGTCTGGAACTGCTCTGGTCCTGGGTGACATTGAGCAGCTTGTTCTGAGAAGAGTGGTAACTATTTTGCTAGTCACCTCTATCAACTGCCATCTGCTCCTCAAATTAGTCTTTAGTATGAGCCTGCTCGAGGGTAGAACCAGCCTGGGCTGGATTTGAACCATGATCCTCATATCTCAGCCACCTGAATAGCTAGGATTAAAGATGTGAGCCACTTACACCCAGCCATCATTTCTTTCTTCCAGGAAAATTTAGGGGGGTGGAAAAGCACAGCAGCACATACATTCAATAGCAAATGCCCCAGGGTGAACTAGATGCTCAGAACAAACCACTGACCTTCATATTGCCTTCGGTATCCAACAGGATGTTGTTGGACTTAAGGTCTCAGTGTGTGATTCTGTTCTGGTGTGGGTAGTGAACAGCACTTACAATTTGTGTGAAAAGCTTCTTGGTTTCATCCTCATATAGGCAGCAGGATATTCAGATCCACCCCAGGAGGTATCCCCTACCAGCAAGTTCCATGATGAGATACACATACTCTTCCTTCTCCATCCCCTGGTACAAACTGATGATGTGCTGTGCCAAACCGTATTAAAAATGTCCATCTCATTCTTTATCTGATGACTGGAGAACTCTCCCTTCAGGAGTATTTTAACTGCCACTTCCATGTGTGTGAGGCAAGGATGGGCCAGCTTCACTTGCCATTGGTACCATGGTCGATGAGCTCTTTCATCTGGTATTGTTTGATTATCTCCTCCTTCCAGGATCTGGAGGATTATTCTTTGTATTCGCTGTATTCTTCCATCCTTCTGAAATGATGGCAGGTAGCAAGTCTACCTAAAATTAACTAAATAAAATAATTAAAACCCCAGAAAAAGTAAAACGAAATACCAAAATCCAAATGACAACCCGCCCCCCCCCAGCCAAAAAAAATCATGAATTTAGCTTTGAGTCAATCCAGTGGGTCACCAATCAAGAGTTCCTAGAGATGTTAACATAGGTTGGAGCACATTGGCTTCCTATAAACTCTGCATGACCTCTCAAATGGAGCTATCACAGCCCGGCATTGTGACATCATAGAGGAAATGGACCAATCAGAGTCTGGGCCAGTGAGGTCAGAGAAAAAGTGGACCAATCATAGCTTGCCAGCATTGATACTTTATCCCATAGGTTTCAAAGACTGCTGCTAAGGACTCCATGTGGGCTCTAGGTTGCTCTGTTCATTATTATGCCTTTCCTGAAACTACTAGGAGAGTGGTAAAAGTCCTCTGACTTCTAGAGGACCTCTGAGTCTCATAAATTGCTTCTATGGAGACACTATCCAAAAGCCTTCATTCTTGATGGACACATTATCCAATATCTTGTTCCAGCAATGACATGGCAAAAAGGCCTCCGTTCTTCTCAAGGACAGCTGTCATACAACTTGCTCCTGAGGGGACAAGTTTCAGGCTGGCTTTGAGCCACAATCTTCACAATTCACCTTCCTGAGTAGTTAGGATTATATACCTGATGCATCGTTAGATACTTAGCTCATCTCTCAAAGTTGAAGGAAGTATATATATATTTGTTAGAAAGGTTGGCATTAGATATGTCCTTTTAGCACCCTAAATTTGTTGCCTTTGCTATCCAATAGTTAATCTAGTGTCTGATAAGAAATTTGTCATAATATCACTGAAGATCACTTGTGTGTGATGAGTTCTGTTTCTGTGCTTTGGGTGGTTTTCTGTCTTTGACTGTTTAATTATAATGTGTGTTAGTGTGGACCTGTGTAATTATGTTAATTGACTTCTTTAAGCTGCTAGAATCCTGCATAGAAGGGTTCATGCTTTCAATCAAATTTGGGAAGGTTTTGGTCATTATTCCTTCAAATATTATGTATTTCTTTTTTTCTCCCTGTATATATATACGTTGTATATATGTATACATTGTGCATTATACATTATACATACATTACATATTCACATTGTATATTTGAATATCCATATATATACCTATATATTTATATTACCAATACATTTATATACATATATTTTTTTCATATAACACTTTTGTGATTGTTTATGGTAGGAAATCTAGATTGATTCCAGCTACTCCATCAGAGTTAGAGTTAGAAGTTTTCCTTTTTATTTCTTGGTGAAAATATGCATTTCTTGGCAAGGATATTGAAACCAGTACAAATCAGAGCTAGCCTAGAGTTCTCTCTCTGTCTCTCTGTCTCTGTGTCTCTCTGTCTCTCTCACTGTCTCTCTCTCTGTCTCTCTGTCTCTCTCTCTCTCTGATTTGCTGCCTCCGTCAGGTCTCTGTGCACAGGGCCATTGTTTACCAAGTTTTTCTAGTGTGTCCTGGGCTCTTCTAGTTTGTGCACTGTCATGTTCTGCTTTAAAGGCCACCATGCCTGCACCTGGAAGAGGAGCTGCTCCAAATAAGTCTGCAGGATGTGTCTATCTCTTTCTTGAGCCCCCATAGATACTGGGGTGGCCTTAGTAGGTGCCCATATGCTGACTGTGGGCGAATCAAGCACAGCCTCTTTTTTTACCCAAGGCAGAGGTCTGCGTTGGATCCTGGGGGCACTGCCTTGTTGGTGACTGTGCTAGGAGCAAGGCAGAGGGCTGCAGAAGCCTCACTGTGGCCTGACTTCTGGGGCCCAATAGATGCCAAAGTCTTCTCTCGGTTCTTTTCAGAATATGTAGGCAAGTTCAGAAAGCAGAAGCTGAGCTCAGGGGGCCCCTAAACACAGGGTGGGCAATGGAGCTGGAAGAAGCAGGGCTGTCCAGGTTGGCAGGGGACAGGTGATGAGCCTATATTAGTAATCTGCCAGCTTCCAAATGAAAAGTTAGTCTTGCTTGCTACCCAGAAATATCCCCCAGAGAGTCCCATGATGGTGACTGGTAAAATCCCAAAGACCAAAGTAGATATACCAGGAGCACTTGGTGCTCTTCGTGGGCAATTCAATGCTGGCACTGGCAGGGGGAGCTGCAGGTTCCCTAATACTGCAGGTCCAGGGAAGCCAGAGCCCAAGCAGACACCAGGATTGGCCACTAGACAGGCTGGAAGGTGAAACCTTGTTGGATGGCTTTGCAGTCTTCAACGTGGGACACCTGAAGGCACAAGAAGCATCTTAGCATCTACTCAAACAGCAGCTTTCCCAACTTGGACATGAGTGTTCAGCTTACCAGAGGATGCTGTGGTCAGTTTGGGTCTGGAAGGAGTGGCAGGCCTGCTGCTGGAGGGAGCAGATACCCCTTTCAAGGCTTCTGGGTGAAGGGGAGCCCCTGGAAATGGGCACATGGGAAGGCTGGTCTGTCTTCCCCAAAGAGAACACTTCCAGCTTGTTTGACTGTTTGCTTGGGTAGGGGGTCATCACTTGGGATAGTGATATTAGGAGACATTGTTCATGAGATTATACCCAAATTAATCAAACCCCTGAGGGAGCAAAAGGGTAAGCATTGCTGAACTGCCCGTAGCAGCTGGGGTTGAGGTCTTGACTGCTTCTGTCTTGAATGACCCTGAGGTTTTGTCACCAGAGGACAAGTGACTGGATGCTTGCATGCAGCCCAATAATTTTAGGAAATTTATCAGAGATCCCTACTTGGCTTGCATGTCACTCAGCAGGACTAATACTGGGTGGGGAGTTTGGGCTGTAAAGCTGGCCATCACAGCTTGATCTTTTTGAAGGACTGAGGACACCTTCTGGCAGCTGTTGGAAATTTATGAGGTCTGGGTACATTATGTGAGTAGATGTGGTACTCTGAGCTTCAACCTTGGGTTGTTATGGGGCTGAGCCCTCCCTCCCTACTGTCCTGGTGCTCTCAGGAAGTGGGTTGGTGTCTAACAGGTAGTAAAGGGCAGTGTTTTTACCCTCTGAGACTCACTGTGAAGGACTACTGTTGGCAGGGAGGATTGTGTCATGTGGAGGTCTATGTGTTCTTTGAGTAAGGAAATCTATACACCTCAGAGCACATCTTGGCTTTCTCTCTGAACATTTGGTTTCTTTGGAATACTAGTTTCTGAAAGGCCTAAGAGTTCGAAGGCTTCAGAGGCTTTCTTGATTTCCAGGTATGTCCAGGGCTTGTCCTTTTTCATCTTATACAGCTCTACCTTCCTCTCTTCGTCATGGTCTACTGAGCCTTTGGCTCTGGCATAAATGAGAAAAGACAGGCAGGACTGTCTTGTTGCTAAGCAAAAGCAGACAAGGCTGTCTTGTTGCATACTTTCATTTTATTCTCCAGTGTTGTAAATAAAACCATCAGATTGGACTTCAGGTGCTGCCCAGGATCAGTGCTCCATCCCTTTTCCCTACTTTTACCTCACAGCTTTTCCATTTAAATTTATTTTCATTTTCAATTTTTGTATTGGTGATTGAATCTAAGGCTTCAATTAGCTGAGCACTGTGATGTGAACCTATAAACTTTGTTTTTGGGGGAGGATGAGACTGCAAAAATTGTGTTTTCATGTCAACCCAGGCAGAATTCTGTGAGACCTCATCTGAACAGAAGAAGCTGTGCATAGTAGTGTTCACCTCTCATCCCAGCAGTGATGGGAGAGGAAAGTAGGAGGACTGAAATCCAGTTGCACACCTGAGCAGGAAATGAGACCCTGTCTCAAAAACAGAGCAAAAAATATAGAGCTGTGGCTCAATATTAGAGTGTGTATCTAGAAAACATGAGGCCCTGAGTTCAAACCTCAGTACCATAAAAAAGAAGAGAACCAGTTATTTCTGAAAAGCTTATTAAAAGCAGTCTTTTTTAAAAAATGTGTTTTGATATTCAGGCTTGAACTCTGGGCATTGACATTTTCCCTTCGCAAAATTTTCACATAAGACTAAACTTCGTTTTTTTGTGATACAGGTCGAAACAGTGTAACAATAAGTTGTACAAAACACTAAGTTGAAAATGAACTTTACAACTTTGGTGGGGGTGGAGGTTGGGGAGGGTAGTTGTGGATGTGAGAGCAAAGTAATGGTAGGGGGAAAACAAAGGAGGAAGCAACAATGATCTATAGGAAATGCACTCAGTACCTTGCTCATATAACTGTAACTCCTATGTCAAGCATTTTTACAGTAAAAAGCATATTTAAAAAAACTTAACTTTCTGATGGAGGCATAGAATTCCATTGTGTATATATACCACATTTTCTTGATCCATTCATCTACTGAGGGGCATCTGGGTTGGTTCCATATCTTAGCTATGGTAAATAATGCTGCAATAAACATAGTTGTGCTGGTAGCTTTAGTGTGGTCTTGTTTGTAGACATTTGGGTAAATGCCCAAAAGTGGGATTGCTGGATCATAGCGGAGATCTATGTGACGTCTTTTGAGGAACCTCCATACTGCTTTCCAAAGTGGTTGAACAAGTTTACATTCCCACCAACAATGAAGTAAGGTTCCTTTCTGTCCACATCCCCTCCAGCATCTGTTGTTGTTAGAGTTCTTGATTTTTGCTGTTCTAACTATATGTTTCTAACGCATTTATAAGATTATTTCTTTGTTGCTTTGTATGTCCCTCCCCCACAGTGTAACTCCCGCTTTCACTATATTTGATGTCAGTATAACATGTGGAGGAGATGGGGACAAACAAGTAGTTTAAGGATTCAGGTGGACCTGTTGCAACAATGAGAAGTACAAAATGTCATGTCAAAACCAGCTTTACAATGTCGATGGGGGGGAGGGGGGTATAATTGGGTGGGGGGGAGGGGGGAGGCTGGGAAGGGAGGTGAAGGGTAAACAAAGGAGGAGGCTGCAATGCTTGGTAAGAAATGTATGCATTATCCTGCCCATGTAATTGTAGCCCCTCTGTACAGTATGTTCTCAAATAAAATAAAATAATATTAAAAAAAAAACTTAACTTATACTATTGAGCCACAGCTCCACTTCTAGCTTTGTGTGTGTGTTTGTGTGTGTGTGTGTGTGTGTGTGTGTGTGTGTGTGTGTGCCAGTATTAGACTTGAACTCCAAGATTGGGCACTGTCCTTGAGCTCTTTTGTTCAAGGATAGTATTGTACCGCTTGGCTCACCACTCTCCTACTGGCTTTTTGTGGTGAATGAGATAAAAGTTTTGTGGACTCTTCTTGCCCCAGAAAGGTTTGAACCGAGATTCTCTGCTCTCTAATTCCTAAATGACTAGGGTTATGGGTGTGAATCATCAGTATATGGTAGGAGAAGGGTTCTTAAGCAGAAATAATGTGGATTGCTGGCCTTCTGCAATTTGGTGGCATGCTTTCTTTTTTAGAAAGGAACTCCTTTACTGGGAGGGCAGCAATTACTCTAGAAGCTAGGAAGGCAGAGGAAATGCAATCCCCTATCTCCAGAGGCAGGACCTTTGGCATGATGGTTGTAAGAACATCATGTTCTTTATCAGAGTAGATATCTATACTAGCCTGAAGTTAACACTGTTTTCTTCATCAGCTTTGTCTTGGTTGCATTAAATAAGAAAATTACTTGATAACTCTCACCAAAATTTATCAGATAGAGGGGGAAATGAAGCTTTAAAGTGAGGCATTAGACACTACACGACTATACCGGAAGGGGCAAGGAGAAATGAGAGTTCATAAATACTGATTTTTATTTAAATAAAATAGGGAGAAAACATGAATATATGTCAGTACTGGACAAGTGTGCTCAAAGCTTTCTAATAAACTAGCATTAAGGAAGTATTTTTATGATGGAGGACTGCTCATACTACCTGTGTAGTTTCTCTAATTCCTTCACTGTCCTCCCAAGCGAAGACACTGGCCCTCCAGCTCAGAGCAGAGGATCTAAGACAATATCTATCTACTACTGGGCAGTGGAAGACCAGTCAAACAGCTGGTGAAGTGGGACAAGATGCTCTGCTCCTGTTTCCATCAAATTCTAGACTTTGCTGTATAGAATTCATAGATCAGGGGGAATGCTTGAGAATACCGCTGGACCTACGTGTGTGTGTGTGTGTGTGTGTGTGTGTGTGTGTGTGTGTGTGTGTGTGTGTGTGTGTGTGTGTGTGTGTGTGTGTGTGTGGTGTGTGTGTGTATGATAGTACTCATATGCCAGCATGGGGCTTCTTTTTGGGTCTCACAGGTAGAGTTAACTCCTTCTCCAAGTCTGTTGAAAAGATTTGTCTGTCACTGACTGATATGCAGCAGAGGAGGAAATGATCCCTGAATTCTCCACTGGTAGAACAGATGGGTCCTTCTATGTGGTCTGATTTATACTAATGCTAGTGCTAATACTAACCCATGACTGGGAATATCAGCTGGCACTTTTTGTGCATTTTGGCACTAGTTTTTTTTCACATGGGTTAAGCAAAAATTCTCATCAGAATATCGTGACATAGTGTTAAGTATAACATGCTGTATACACACCCCCATATTTGGCAGCAGTCTTCATTATGTAAAGTGTACCATGAACTGTAGAGAAGTTCAATGAATGCTTCTCATGAACAAGATCCTTGGAGCACCTTGGAGCCAGCACCTTGGAGGAGGGACTCACAGGAGCTTGGCTAACAAGTTGGAGACACGATGATGTAGATCCTGTGCCATTGTTGGCTACCTGCCTGATCTGGAGGGACCAGGGATTTGCTACCCTAGCACTGTCCCCCATGGCCTGGCCTGGCCTGGCCTGGCCCCACCCCAACCCCACCTAATCTTTGGCACAGGAAGAACAGTTTTGTCCTTTTGGCCACACATTCATCTGACACATAAGGTTGCTCCATAGAATTTCCAGAGGACACCAGGAAGATATTTAGAAGATACATTAACTGGGGTCAAAAGGGCAAAGACTTACTGTAGGTCTCACATTCGGTTAATAGTGGGGTTTATTGACTACCTGATCTATCCCCGAGGCAGTGGAGCCTCTGATCTAGGATTCTCACAATGCTCACTTAGAAAAATAATCTAGTAGATTCAAAAACACAGAAACAATTTTAAAAATCTATATGTAATATTATTTTTTATTCTTGAATTACTAAAACGCATGCAGAATCTGTCAATTCAAGAAGCACAAAATGGCAGATGGTGTGAGTTTGGCCCCTGACCCTCTACTGTGGCTCTCTTGCTCCAACCTGGTGTGACCACTGCTACTAGTTAGTTATGAATTCCTGCATCTAAACTAAATGTTCACAAAAGGAGACATTGTCCACAGCTACCAAAGGTCCACCAAACTGCAAGCTTAGAACAAGGCCAAATTTCCTTTCACACTATAGAGATTCAAACTTCTACACTCAGGTTCACAGCTCTGAGCTAAGTCTGTGCTGGAACCACATGACTGAAAGTGATAGCTTATAATTCACCAAGGAAGAAGTCTTCAATAGCTGGAAGTCTGCCCTCTGCCTTTCCCAATAGGTCACAGTATTAGATATAAGAACTAAGCAGTTACACAAGCCTTTCAGAGATTACTAGACATTAGGGTTTTACTTTTGTAATGCCAAGTTTTGCTTCAGATCAAATATTGGGCCTGCACAACAGCAGCAGCTCAAGTGGAAGTGATGTCCAGAACTTGTGTAAATGTCTCAGACCATTTGAATTTTTTTTTACTGAATTGTCTTTTTTCCTACAATCCACACCTGTGGCCTAATGGGGGCTTTCTTACAGCTAGCTGACAGAAGACACAACACTGGATCTAGTTTACACCTAGTTCTGCAGACTTGTTCTGGAATATGGATGGCTGCTGCAGTCTTAGATTTACAAGTCCCCTTTCTATTCCCCTCTTTTTCCCCACACTCTTTGTCCTTCAGTGAACAATTCAAATGTAATTTGTTGAAAAAGAATCTTGGAAAATTGTCTTAACATTAAACAGTAGTGTCCACCTTTCAAGTCTGCCAATATTGTTAACACAGCTGGAGAATAAGCAAGATAAAAAGTAAATGCACATACAAATGCATACACCGACACCAAAACCTACAACACATAGACACACACATACACAGAGACACACAAAAAAACCACAGGACATATAAGCCTTGTTCTGTTAATAATTTAAACAGACAAAAATATGTGATGCAGTTAGGTAATCCCTAGGGTGGGTGCACATATGTGAGCGTGCATTTGCGCGTGCGCGCGCGCGCACACACACACACACACACACACACACACACACACACACACACACACACACACTGCCAATCCTGGAGCTTGAACACAGGACATGTGTGATGTCCCTGAGATTTTGTAATGAAAGCTATCACTTTACACATTTGTACCACAGCTCTACTTTGGCTTTTTGGTGGCCAATTGGAGATAAGAAACACATGGACTTTTCTGTCCAAGTTGACTTCAAACCACAATACTCACATGTCAGCCTCCAGACTGGTTGAACAATTTATATTCTTACTAACAGTGATAGAATTCCCTTTTGGCCACATCCATGACATCATTTGTTGCTAATCATTTAAAAAAATTTATTAGCCTTCCTTGCTGGGGTGAGGTGGAATTACAGTATTGTTTTGGTTTGCTTTACCTTTATGTTCAGATTTTTTGAACATTTCTTCATGTATTTTTGGCCTTTCTTACTTCTTCTGAGAAGTTTTATTTTAGGTCATTACTCCATTTAGTAATTGGGGTGTTATTTGAGGGTTTCTTTGGAGCCAATTTTTTGTGCTCTATGTATATTTTTTCTATTAGGCCCTTGTCTGATGCAAGCTCATAAAATTCTTCTCCCATTCTATGGGTTTTCTATTTAGCTTGTTATGTCCTTTACCAGGTAGACAAGTTTAAGTTTCATGCAATCCTATTTATCTAGTCTTTCTTTGATTTGTCGTAATTCTGGATCTTTACTTAGAAAGTTTGGACCTGTGTTCTAGGAGCCATGGTGTTTCGCCTGCCACTTCTTGTAATCATTTCATGGTGTCTGGCCTTATATTGATGGCTTGGGATATGTGGACAGCATTAATTTGATCTGCCTACTCTTCCTTGGTTCAAAGAGACTGCAAAGTGGTACCCTTTCTTAGTAAGTTGAGGTGGTTCCTGGTGGTTTGGAAGGAGGATGGCTTCCCAGAAGCGTGAATATGGAAATCATAAGTGGTAAGCTAAGGCATTATTATTTTAATTACATATTTATTTGTAAGTACATTGAATCCTGATCAATGACACTTTTCTCATTATCTCCCCCATCCCTGAAACTCAATTTCTTCCCCTCAATTTTCCTGGTTTCATTGGATGTGCATTGACAAATATGACTTCTTTCACCTACTCCTACTTTTGAATTTTCAGTTTCTTCATATTAATTTTCTTGTACTGTTAGTTTTTTCCAAAGAATTACACAATTTAAAGTCTTTCTTACATATGCTGTACTTTGTGCAATATGTTTATGTATATATGCACAAAACCTTGTATGTGTTTACTTGTATATTTAAAAAGTAGACCTATCTTCCACATGTGAGAGAAAACATGCATCCTGATTTCACAAAAATTTTTCCAGGTCTATTCACTACTTTACAAATGATGTAAAAATCTAATTGAAGAGCAAAAGTCCTCTGTGTATATATACCAAATTTTCTTAATCTATTCATTTGTTGAAGGCATTTGTGCTATATCTATACCTTGACAATGAACTGTTATATGGGTGGCCTTCCTTTACCCTGATTTGTAGTCTTTTGGGTAAATGCCCAACACTGGTAGTTTTAGACCACAAGGTAGTCCTAGTTTGTTTGTTTTTTTAGTGTGGTTCAACAAGTTCACATTCCCACCAGCCCTGTTTGATGTTCCTTTGCCTGCACATCTGTGACAGCATCTATTGTATTTTTCTTGTGTGTATTGTTGGTAATGATCATTCTAAATTGAGATGGAATCTCAAGTGTTTTGATTTGCATTTCCTTTATGGCCAGAGAGTTTAAAGATTTCTTTATATGATTACTGGCCAATTTTATGTTTTCTGAGAAGTCTCTACTTATCTTGTTTGCCCATTTGTTAATTGGGTTGTTAATTCTTTGCTAGTATAATTTATTGAGCTCTTTGTATATCCTGATGTATAGCTGGTAAAGATCTCTCCTTCCTTGGGCTTTTATTAGCTTGCTAATGGTGTCCTTTGCCATGCAGAAACTTCTTAGTTTGGCACAATCCCATTTGTTAATTCTCTCTTTGAGTCCAGGCATTATTGATAGGGAACTCTATATTCCTGTTCAGCAGGAGCCTAGGATAGCAAGGCTTATACTCTTGGAACACTCCTTTTTAGATTTCAATCCTAGTGATGGACAGGTATGGTTGCCCTCATTTTACAGGGAGCAAGTTCAAAACCTAACATTTCCCTGATTCTTTAAGCCACATATCTAGTCAAATGACAGTATAGAAAATAGATTATTGTATAGTCTCAAGATAGGTTATCCAAGTGGCCTTCTTTTTTCACATTTCTTCCTTACCTCTGTACGTCTGGTGTACAATATGATGGTTACTGACCACATGGAGTTCCTAAGCACTGTAACTTGCAGTTTGTTGTATTGGTTTTGCTGTAAAGACAATGAGAACCCTGGAGTTGGAACACTACATAAAAAGCAATTGGAGGAGCTACTTTTATGTTTGCTTTTCCAGTCCTGGGGCTTAAACTCAGGGCTTGGACACTGTACCTGGGGGTCTTTTGCTCAAGGCTAACCAGCACTCTACCACTTAAGCCACAGCATTACTTCCAGTTTTCTGTTTAAGTGGCACTGAGGAATCAAACTCAGGCCTTCATAAATGTTAGGCAAGCACACTACCTCTAAGCCACATTCCAATCCCTTGGGTTATCTTTTAAATGCCAATTTTATCATGAGTTTCCTACTGTCTTGCTCATTCTGGCTTTGTACTGTGATCCTCAGATCTCAGCTTCCTGAATACCTAGGATTACAAGCATGAGTTACTGGGGGCAAAAGGTGATTTTTAACCTACTTTTAATTTTACTCATTGATGGAAGAGCTGATTAGGTAACACGAAGTAAGGAGAAAGGCAGAGGCAAAAGCAAAAGTAGTGGATACTAGAAAAGGAAAGAAAAGTAGTACAAAAATTGGCAAAATGAAGTAAAAGTTGCAATTTAGTTAACAGCAGAAGACCAATGTTCCTTTTTTATTTTACAAACATACATTGGTTACATACTGGTACATTCTATTAACAGTAGTAGAATGGGGGACACACTTAAGCTCTCAGCATCCTTATTTACATTTTATTATGAGGCCAACGCAGGAACAGTCTCATTTCAGGGAGGGAAAGAGAAAGTCAGGGTTCATAGAAATAACAAGTATTCAGAAAATTAAACTTCGGGACATAAGATGGTAGCATACTTAAATAAAAACTATCATTAAGAAAAAGATAAGGAGGCTGGGAATGTGGATTAGTGAGTGTTTGCCTATCATGCAAGAAGCCCTGGGTTCGATTCCTCAGTAGCACATACACAGAAAAAGCCAGAATTGATGCACTTTCTCAAGTAGAAGAGTGCTCGAGACAGTGCCCAGGCCTTGAGTTCAACCCCAGAACTGGCAAAGAGATAGCTAGCTTGCTACATTGGTAGGTAGGTAGGTAGGTAGATAGATAGATAGATAGATAGATAGATAGATAGATAGATAGATAGATAGATAGATAGATAGATAGATAGATAGATAGATAGATAGATAGATAGATAGATAGATAGATGATAGATAGATAGATAGATAGAGATAGATAGATAGATAGATAGATGATAGATAGATAGATAGATAGAGATAGATAGATAGATAGATAGATAGATAGATAGATAGATAGATAGATAGATAGATAGATAGATAGATAGATAGATAGATAGATAGATAGATAGATAGATAGATAGATAGATAGATAGATAGAAAGATGATAGATGAATCTGGTCTTGTATGTCAGGAGGAAATAAGTCATGAGTCCTGCAGTGTGCCAGGCCACCAGCATCACCTTCACACAACCACAGAGCAGGAAGACTGTCTCTGTCCCACTTCTCAAGCAGCTGAAGGCCCTAGAGCCAAGAGGGCCAAGACAGGTTCTAACTCAGGTGATTGGAGACAGTAGAGAAAGGGCCCTGCCTCTTCTTGGACTGGAGATTTGCATTAATGATGTGGAAAATGAAGGAAGGAGAATGGACTGGCAGAGGTAGAAGGGCCTTCAGATGGAGAGTCAAAAACCCACCCCCTAAGAACAGAGAGCAGGGTTTTTCTACTCTTTTTCTCCCTGCTCCCTCACTGAACTGGCTCTCTATTGTTAACCTAAAGATAGCCTGAGACTCCCTTCACCTGAGGGAGGAAGGTTAATTAGTCATTGTTTGTAGAAGCTGAGAAAAGCCTGACCCTAACAAATGTTTGAGGTTTCCCCCCATTGCTGGCTTTGCCTAGAATGAATGAAGTGGATTTACAGCTCACTTCCCTGTTGAGTGTGTACATTTTGCCTCCTAATTCTGCAGGCCTTGGTCTCTTCACCTAGCCTGGCTTTTGCAACTATTTACTGTCCTTCAAATACAGTGTTAAAATGGGAAACACAGGAAGCTCTTGAACATCTGACCTTTCAGAAGTGGAAATCAGAGTGTCATAGACTTTCCAGCTCTGGCTGGATTCACCCTGTGAGCCTCAGACCTCAGCCTCCTGAGCTAGGGTGGCGGGCGTGAGCTACTGGTGCTCTGCTAGGTTCACAATTGTAATGATACTGACAATACAAGTCAACTCCTTATCACAAAGGGCTTAGGGAGCATTTAAGCCTTTCAACATTGGACCTTTCAGAACCCTGTAGGACACAAGGTTATAATGGTAGAGTCTGAGAGGCTGGGCATATGGATCTGCTACACTTGAACCTTGAGCTCTGACTCCAATTCTGGTGTACATTAGCATTCATTTTCCAGAAAATGTTCTTATAATTAGCAAATAGGAAAAATACTTTGATTAACCCTCACTCTTTTTCCAGTTGAGTGTCTCAAACTGAAGCCTGGGCACTGTCCCTGAGCCCTTCAGCTGAAGGTAAACACTCTACCACTTGAGCCACAGGACCACATGGAGTCTTTTGGTCATTCAGTGGAGGTAAGAGTTTGACAGGCTTTCCTTCCCTAGGCTGTCTTTGAACTGTGGTCTTCAGATCTCAGCCTCCTGAGAAGCTCGGGTTCTAGGTGTCAGCCAATGGCATCTGGCCTATTGTTTTTTGCCAGTCCTGGGGCTTGAATTAGGGCCTTGGTACTGTCTCTGAGCTTCTTTTTCTCAAGCCTTAATGCTCTACCACTTGAGCCACTCCACAGTTCCTGTCTTTTACTGAGTATGTGGCACTGAGGATTCAAACCCTGGCATTCATGCATGCTGAGGAAGCTTTCTACCACTAAGCCACATTCTCAGCCCCACCCTTACAATTTTATCCCTCAACTTGCCTATCCTCAAGAAAAGGCTTCTGAGTATAAATCATCTAAAGAAATCCCTATAGAAAGTTGTCCAAAGATAAATAAGACAAAGCTCATACTTGGGAGAGACTAAACATATGAAGACTGTGACAAATGCCTCCATTTAATTATGTATCATGTTTCAACAGTTAATAAAATATTAATGAAAAATGAATCAATGTCCTAAATTATTGCTTATGATTTTAAAATATATGTACAATGCATAATAAATATTATGTGTATAATAATACTAAATACAATATACAATAAAATGAATAAAATAAAAATAAAATAAATACAAAATTAGTAATAATCATAATGTATAAAAAACATGCATATGTACATATATATCATATATTACACATGTATATAAATATTTTTTCCATTGCAGGGCCTTAATACAGGCCCTGGTAACTCTAGCTTGAATTTCTTTTCCTCAGGTACGGTGAGCTTCCCCTTCACAAATGGTGTAAAAGAGACACCCGGACGGTGAGCTCAAATCCCATCAATGGCAGAAATACAGGCCTCAGTTCCAAGACAGTGACTTAAATTTTGTAATGGAAGCAGTTATGTTTATTCAGTTCCACGCTGAATATTAAAAAATGTCAGTATAGAATTTTGTACAACTATTCAGACATCCGTCCCTTACCCCAAAAGCGCTTCTTTGAGCACTACATTACTTTTGTAAGTTTTTTTTGTAGAAATGTTGTACAGAGGGGTTACATTTACATGAGCAAAGTAATGAGTACATTTCCTATTGAGCATTGTTGCCTTCCCCTTTGCTCTCCCCCTACCATCCCTCCCTTTCCATCTCCACATCTACCTCTCCCTGCTGAGCTCATTGACTTAATTAATTTTTCGCTTGTCATGGGGTTTGAACTCAAGTAGTGGCAACTCTGCACCTTCCCTCACATTGTTTCGGATTTATCAAGACCCTGAGTTCAAATCCCAGGCTCGGCGGGGCTGGGGAGGTGGGTCAGTGGTAGAGCGCTTGCCTTGCATGCATGAGGCCCTGGGTTCGATTCCCCAGCACCATATAAGCAAAAAGAAAAAAGCCGGAAGTGGTGCTGTGGCTCAAGTGGTAGAGCGCTAGAGTTCAGGCCCCACGACCGGACCCCCCCAAAAAAAATCCCAGGCTCGGAAGAAAAACTGGCAGAAACTCCAAACCCAGGATCTTTATTTTTTTTAATTTAGTAAATTAATTAATTAATTTTGCCAACCATAGGGCCTGAGCTCAGGTCGTAGCAACTCTGCCTCAGCTGCGATCTCCGTAGACTGGGGTGCAGCCTCTGGACCCATAGCAGATCCTGGGATCCTAAGCCCAGAGGGCTTGGAGGAAGAAAAAAAAGCGGGACAGCACAAAAAATGGTGAGCTTTAGAGGGCTGGGGAGTTTTACGATTTTTTTCTTTGCACGGTGACCATCCTGGGTCTGTATGACACGGTTGCAAAGTGGACCTGACCTCCCATTGCTGATGGCTGGCAGACTATCAGGGAAGCCATAAGCCAACAATGTCAACATAGGCCCTGGGTTCAAATTCTGGTCCTGACAACTACCAATGGCAGGAGATCACAAGAGACTCATACCTATGCATAAGAATACTGATTGAAAGAGTAGTTCGTGCATTTGTCTAGTCTAAAAGTAGATGCAATAATCCTAGGATGCTGATTGACCTTAATTAATAGTTTATTAAGCATGAAAAGAATAATATTTCAATGGCGATATAATCAATACCGAAGAGTTGGTAGGAAGGTAGTAGATGTCATTCAATCATAGACATTTCTGGCACTTTTTACCAACATATATTTATTTGTATACCACCGTCTGCCTATCTCAGCACATAGGAACCAACTGACAGCTTCATTGGCTAGAGGCTGCTGTGCTCACACTCACCCATTCATGAATTGGGCCTTCTAGGCCCTGAGTTCAGATCCCAGCACTGCCAAAAATTTAATCTTGGATTAAGAGACCGAGTGTGACACATGATTTCCTTTTGTGGGAGAGTCCTGGGTGTCAGGCATGATGGAGAACACATCTACAAATCTAGTTGCTATGTGACAGGATGTAAACAAAGTAATAAATGGTATAGGTGCCATCAAGTCAATAAAATAAACAATTTATAAATGAATAAAACAAGAAATAAAATGAATAACCACACCAAACACGATATGGACTGAACATCTGTATGGAAGTATAAATCGTACCACACCAAACATGATATGTACTGAATATCAGTATAGAAGTATAAATCCTACCTTTAAAATGTATATAAGAAGTAGGTTTTCCACGCCTGAGGCTTGAATTCAGCCCCTCTATGAGTAGGCAATGGCGGGAAATCCTGAGAAATTGTTTCTGGACCAGAAAGAGTCATGGAATACGATCGAGCTCATCCTTGAATGAGTATTTCATGCAGGATGTGAGTAGAAAATGATAGGCAGAACTCATGTGGTATTGATTATTTGTAAAGAAGTGTCGATTAAGCATGACAATAATCATCACATTCACGAAATGGAAGCATCTGGAAAGATCCAAGAATCAGTAGACACATGGTAGATTTTCCATCAGAGGTCACCGTCTCCCCTGCTCGATACAAATATGTACTTATTTGCATACTACCTTCAGCTTATGAATGGATGACGGCTGTGTGCTGACCCCTCACCCCCACACCTGGGGGCTCCATCTCAGGTCCTGGGAATGGCTTTGCTCCTTAGTGATTCACAGGCTGGTGTGCTCACATGGACCCATTTGCCAATTGGGCCTGCTAAGCCCCAAGTTCAGATCCCAGCACTGCCAAAAGATTCATCCTGATGTCAGAAGCCAATTGTTGCACCTGTTTTCCTTTCCTGTGCAAGTCCTGGTTCTCAGCTGGGATGGAGAATGCATGGGACACCCTGTGGCCATGAGAATAGATTGTCATCCATGTCAGCCCAGTTATATCTGTCATCATATACTCAAGAAAATATGCAATACATCAATGAATAGCCTTCAAAATAGAATAACTACATGAAATGCACAATGCAGTGTCGCTACCACCTCGACCAGCAAGGAAGACGCGACACCGGACTCTTCTCTCTGCAGTTTATTCAGAACCTTTGAGTAATCTTCTGACCCCAACCCGGGGGAGAATTCCCCATAGCCTTAAGTACCCACTGGGTAGCCAACCCTGATACGCCACGTGGGAACCACCAATAGGTTCAGGTGCGCAGAAACAAGCCAGATTCTTTGCCTTAGCCATATAAGGTGTTGTTTACCACGAGAGCACTCGCCATCGGGAAGGCGGAGGGCGGAAGCCGGCGCCATCTTCCAGGTGCAGCCTCTGGCAGCTCTCTACAGTTCCCCCTTTTTTGTTTAAAGAACACAGATGAGAACAGAGGTCTGATCCCGGTTGTACAATGCAAGGACTGCATACAAGCCTTCTCCCAGAGGGTACCTTCTCTAGGGATGACTCAGCCTGTCCATTGATTCGTTTTTCACAAGGACGGGAAAAGGCGAATCGAACCCGTGTGCAATCAAACATGCTCTCCTCAAGGGCAAAACTCATGCCTCTCGACTGCAGTACTTTGGCTTTGCAATCTGTGTTCATTGTTTTAGGGTGGCAAGCCACGCTTGGGGGGACTGACCTGCTCCACTGACTGTAAAGGCTTGGGTAATCATGGCTGCACTGCGATGCTGAGAACCTCTAATTTGGCAAATGCACCACAGTCATACCAAGGAGGCTAACACCAGAAGGCCTGTCAGGGCTCCTAAACCCTCCCATTCCTTAAGATGATTCATAGCAGTGGATATCCATGAA
Organism: Dipodomys merriami; assembly: GCF_024711535.1. Taxonomy (NCBI): domain Eukaryota; kingdom Metazoa; phylum Chordata; class Mammalia; order Rodentia; family Heteromyidae; genus Dipodomys; species Dipodomys merriami. Next base: position 1,156,692 of record NW_027204426.1, on the reverse strand, counting down.
GATAACCCTTCCGCCATTCCGGCATCCACTCAGGTCGAGTTCACCATGACGATGGCAACCCTGAGCTGTTCCATCAGGCTGTCGAACTCCCCAGTTCAATTACCTAAAAGATAACTAGACAACTGTTTAGACAAATTTGCAGCGTTTTTTAAATAGGTTTTTTCCTGGGCCTGAACTCTGGGCCTGGGCGTTGTCCCTCAGCTCTTCAGCTCAAGGCCAGCGCTCTACCACTTGAGCTACAGCGCCACTTCTGGCTTTTTTCTCTTCTTTTTGCTTATATGGTACTGGGGAATCGAACCCAGGGCCTCATGAATGCAGAGGAAGTGCTCTACCACTGAGCCACCTTCCCAGCCCCTCTCCTTAAGATGATTGGGTCATAGCATTAGGAGCATCCTCAGGCACAGGCACCCAACGAGGCATGCGGGTAACTAAAGCATATTTAAACTTTGAGGCATTCCAGCATTGGTTTACTGCACGAGGTAAGTTCTTCCATACTCACAATGAACAAAAATGGGGGATACACGCACACAGAGGTAGGCCTGTGAGTAATAGAAGATTTAGGTTTAACACTTTGGCCGCCGCAACCCGTAGCAGTTGCCACAACACCAGTCACGGTACCAGAACCCGAAGAGGCTGTAATCAAGGAAACAGTTATGTATCATGTCGTATGGGCATCGGTCTCGGGAACACAGACAGGGTTCCCCATCTCGGTACTGGTCTTCCCGGTTGCACCATCGCAAGGATGAGCAGGAGGACCATCACCCCCCGCATCTCGTGCCTCTTCACACTGGGCTTTTCTAGTGAGGCGTTCAGGCACCCACACCGGATCTTGTTGGTCCTGAGGAAAAACACAAACAGAGCCTCGTGCCCATGTCAGTACGGGATCGGGCCCACGCCAGAGCCCTGTCAAGACATCCTTCCATTTTACCATACCTTTTGCTGGGCCATAAGGTTCATTATGTCTATCTGCTGCAGATTGACTCTGAGCATCCAAATTTAAAAAATTAATAGTAAATAAAGCAAGAGAAAGTCTTTCCTTTGGGGTACGGCCATGGCCAATTCCCCCCTTTTGTTTTTGTAGGCACTCTTTTATCGTGCGGTGAGCACGTTCCACAATGCCTTGGCCTTGGGGATTGTAGGGCAAACCATGTATAAGTTGCACCTCCATTTGATGACAAAAGGAGGCAAACTGTTGTCCTGTGTACACAGGTCCATTGTCAGTCTTAAGTTGATAAGGTTTTCCCCAGGCTGCCCAGGCCTCCAAACAATGGGCAATAACATTGCGTGCCTTTTCTCCAGCCGAGGGCGTGGCATGTATAACACCTGAACAGGTGTCCACAGACACATGTACATATTTTTGGTGTCCAAACTCAGAGATGTGAGTTACATCCATCTGCCAAACTTTTAGCGGGAGCAAACCCCGGGGATTAACCCCAACACTAGGCGGATGCTGATAAATTACACATCAAGGACAGTCTAATATCACCTGTCTCACATCGGCTCGAGAAATTTGAAATTTTTGTTGTAGTGCTTTTGCATTAACATGAAATGTTTTATGAAAGGTTTTGGCTCTGTCTAAGACAGAGCTAATAAATACCCATTCTTGTCTGGTCCATTGATCCACTACATCATTTCCTTTGCCCAGGGGTCCTGGCAGGCCCGTATGAGCCCGAATATGCAAGGGATAAAAGCATGATTTTCTCTGCCAAATCAACTGTTGTAATTGTTGAAACAATGGACCAACCGGACTGGAACTCTTAATAGGTCCGGCAACCTCTAAAACCTTGAGAGCATTAATAACATAAGCAGAATCAGATATTAAATTAAAAGAAAACGGGCATGCTTCAAAAACTTTTTTTTTTTTTTTTGTCGGTCATGGGGCTTGAACTCTGGGCCTGGGCGCTGTCCCTCAGCTCTCCAGCTCAAGGCGAGCGCTCTACCACTTGAGCTACAGCGCCACTTCCGGTTTTCTGGTGGTTTATTGGAGATAGGAGTCTCACGGTCTTTCCTGCCCGGGCTGGCTTTGAACCGCGATCCTCAGATCTCAGCCTCCTGAGTAGCTAGGATTACAGGCGTGAGCCACCAGCGCCCGGCTTCAAAAACTTTTATAACAATTTTCAACTCTACCATCTGAGGAGCACCGGGCTGAAACTGGTGTTGTACCGGTCGTTGTGCCTCAACCATGTATACACCACATCCCGTTCTTGAGCCATCAGTAAATACATTAGGGGCACTTACAATAGGTTGAGAAGTCGTTACCTTAGGAAAGATAATTGGGTGTTCCTTGAAAAACCCCAAAAGGGGATGTTTTGGAAAGTGGTTGTCTATTTGTTCAGTAAAGCTACATTGTAAAATAGCCCAATCATCTATAGTAGCACACAAAGTTTGAACTTGATGGCTGGTGTAAGGAACTATAATGGGGCAATTCCAAATATAACGGGGCAATTCCAAAATACTGTAAGCATTGTTGAATTCCAGAGAGTGCAACACCAGCCACAGCAGTAGGGTAATATTCAATGGACTTGGCCGGTGATATTTTCGGGTGAATCCAAAACAACGGGCCTTCTTGCCACAACAACCCAGTAGGTTGAGACAAGGTAGGGAGTATACACAGGGTAATACTCTTGTCTTCCTGTATTCTCTGTAAGCAGGCATTTTGTAATCTCTCTTCTATCTTATGTAAAGTCTCTCTTGCCTCTTTGGTTAACTGTCTAGGAGAATCCAAAGCAGAGTCTCCTTGTAATATAGCATAAAGGGGTCTCAACTCATAATTTGGTAGCTTTAAATAGCTTCTAACCCAATTAATATCTCCTAACAATTTTTGAAAATCATTTAAGGTTTTTAGATTATCTTTTCTCAACTCTACCTTTTGTGGAGTAACGCAATTTTTACATATTTTCGCTCCTAAGTAATCTATAACCTGGTCCTGCTGTACCTTTTCAGGAGCTATAAACAGTCCTCTGTACTTTAGCATCTCAATCAAATCCACATACGCCTTTTCCAGCATATGTTTACTCTTTGCTGTTAGTAAAATATCATCCATATAATGAATGCATCTTAATTTGGGATATTTTTGTCTAAGAGGGGCAAGAGTTTCATCCACATAAAGTTGGCACATAGTAGGACTATTGGCCATCCCCTGAGGCAAAACTACCCACTCATATCTTTTATCTGGCTCCTCATGATTGCAGGAGGGAATAGTAAAAACAAACCTCACACTGTCTTGATCATGTAGGGGAATGGAAAAAAAACAATCCTTTATATCAATCACAATAATGGGCCAAAAGGCCGGCAGGGAAGAAAGCAAAGGTAGGCCTCGTTGTACGGGGCCCATAATTTGCATCTGGTTATTGATGGCTCATAAATCGTGTAACAAACGCCATTTTCCAGACTTCTTTTTAATAACAAAAATGGGTGTATTCCACGGGGATACTGATGGTTTAATGTGTCCTTGGGTTAACTGTTCCTGTACTAATGTCCTGGCAGCAGTTAATTTTTCAGAGGAAAGTGGCCACTGAGGCACCCACACCGGCTCCTCCATTTTCCAGGATATGGGGATCCCTCCCCCAGTGGCCCCTAGGAAAAACCCAAGCCCTGCCTGTGGTTTCTCTGGTACACTTTAATAGGCTCCTTGTTCCCTCGTAGAAATTTACCTAGTCCAAAACTGGGGTGATAACCCATACGCACCATCATGTCCTGTGATGCAGGGGAATAGTCATTACTTAATTTAAATCCCATTTCTTTCATAAGGTCTCTGCCCCATAAGGAAACCGGGAGCTCTAACACATAAGGCTGTATTATACCGGAATGTCCTTCTTCATCACTCCAGTGCAGCTGTCTCGCACTCATGTCAGGGGCCTTAGCATATCCCAGACCTTGTAAGGTTTGGGAGGACGCTTGTACAGGCCATCCTGATGGCCAATCTTTTCTGGCAATAATGCTCCTGTATGCCCCAGTATCCAAAAGGCCCAAAACTTTCTTATTATCAACATTGAGTTCAAGAACTGGTCTTTGGTCCAAATCAAGAGACAGGAATGTTAAGTCTGTTCCCGTGGATCCAAAACCCCCTTTTCCTCTTAGCTTGGGCTGAGCCGCAAAATGGTCATGTAAACTGGGTAAAATCAAAAGCTGAGCAATTCTATCTCCTGGGGAGATGGCTAAAATTCCTTTAGGAGATTCAACCATAATCTTTACAATTCCAGTATAGTCTGGGTCAATCACACCAGGATGCACCTTAAGGCCCCGCAGAATTGTGGATGACCTCCCTATCAACAATCCCACCGTGCCAGGCTCAAGGGGTCCTTGGAAGTCTGTGTCAACTAACTGGACCCCCATTCAGGGAGTTAATACGAGTCTGGTGGTGGCACGGAGGTCCAGTCCTGCTGAGCCCGCAGTGGCTCTCCGCGGTCCTTGGGGTGGCAGAGGGTCGGCCACTGTTCTGGGTAGTAGCTCCTGTCCTGGTTCTTGACTGCCCCATATATTTGCGGGCCCTGAGGGCGGGGGCCCTGCTGCCCGTTTTTTGAATGGGCCTGCGTTAAGGTTCGACCGTTGATGTCTTTCACAGATCGGCATTCAACTGCCCAGTGCTTCCCCCTTTTACATCTAGGGCACAGCCCAGGCTGCTTAGGCTGTTGTCCCTTTCCTGTTTCTATCACACTTCCTCTTTCAGGGCAATTACGCTTTATGTGTCCCATCTTGCCACATCTAAAGCACGCACCTGAGCCTCCCCCTTTCTTCTGGGTTAATTGCACCACAGCAGCAGCTAATCCAGCATTAGTTAGTGGTCTGCCCAGCTCTCTGCAAACTTTCATCCATGCTTCTAGTCCCCTATTCTTATATGGGGTTATGGCGGCTCTGCATTCCTTAGTGCACTGCTTGTAAACAAGCTGTTTAATTAATGGCATGGCTGCGTCTGGGTCACCAAAAATTCTGCCAGCGGCCTCGACCATATGGGCAACAAAGTCCGAAAACGGCTCCATAGAGCCCTGCAGGATTTTGGTGAGATTGCCACTCACCTCGCCTTTATTTGGTAAGGCCTTCCATGCCTTTATGCCAATTTTATTGATTTGTTCATAAACTTGAACCGGGTAGCCTATCTGCTGATTGGCGAATCTCCCCTGTCCAAGCAGCATATCTCTGTCCCAAGCTGGGTTTCCCCCAGCCTGATTGGCCGCAACCTCTTCACTAGCAAATTCAATCAAAAAGGCCTTCCAATCTAAATACTGACCTGGGCTCAAACAAGCTCGTGCGAGCCCACTCCAATCACCGGGTGTCATGCAATGTCTGTTTAGGGCCTCCACCTGGGCTACAGTAAAGGAGGCTGTGATTCCGTATGTCCGCACAGACTCAGCTAAAGATTTATAACCTTAAAATCTAAGGGTTCATGATACCGCTGTCCCTGTGGATCCTGAAATATTGGGCAGGCTAGATGTAACTCGGTTCTGACCGCTTTCCACACGCCTGGGCTGAAAGAACAGCCGGGGCTGCCACTTCCGGGGTCCTCCGCATAGAGCGGAGGGGCCAAAGGTGTGGGGCGGTGCACGGAGGGCGTGCATTCGTCTTTATCTGGGTCCTCTCTCTCCTTCCCTTTCCTCCTCTTTCTTATCTTTGTTTTTTCTATTTGTTCTATGAGTGATTGTAGTTCCTCTGAGTCTGTAGACTCAGAGGTCTCTAGTTCGGCAAAATCGGGGTATAACCCCCCCCATCTCCTCCTTTTCGCTGTCTGCCCTTTCCGATCTTTCTTCCTGCAGCATTTCTAGGGCGGCCTGACCATTCTCTACCGCCTCACTGCAACGCTAGTCCTCGAGACAGCCTCTTATCAGTTTCCATATTGGTCTCACTCCGCTCTTAAGCATTCCTTCTTCAGAGGCAAAATCTAGGTCCCTCCCTAGTTTCTCCCAAGAGGCCACCGTGAGGCTTCCGGAGACAGCGAACCACGGGGCAACGATGTCACATCCATTCAAAAATCTCTCTAAAGTATTCTTTTTTATTTTTAACTTTTTTGAGTGCAGTAGCTCATTGAGAGCCAAAAGAATTGGGTGCGAAGAAGAAGCGCCCATGTTTTAAACATTTAAAGCTGGTAAACAAACTTTTACTTTCACTTTTGGCTACTCTATTGACTAGCCCCGGGTTCTCGCTCTTTCCCTATCTTACAGAGAAGAGCAAAAATCCCCCCCGCTCCTGTCGCGGATTCCCCTTTTACCTGGGAACTTACCAGTGCACCACCCTGACGGCAGAGAGTTCTGAGTCCTCGTTGGGGTTATGGCTGAGTCCCTGTACGGGCCACCACGTGTCGCTACCGCCTCGACCAGCAAGGAAGACGCGACACCGGACTCTTCTCTCTGCAGTTTATTCAGAACCTTTGAGTAATCTTCTGACCCCAACCCCTGGGAGAATTCCCCACAGCCTTAAGTACCCGCTGGGTAGCCAACCCTGATACGCCACGTGGGAACCACCAATAGGTTCAGGTGCGCGGAAGCAAGCCAGATTCTTTGCCTTAGCCATATAAGGAGTTGTTTACCAAGAGAGCACTCGCCATCGGGAAGGCGGAGGGCGGAAGCCGGCGCCATCTTCCAGGTGCGGCCTCTAGCAGCTCTCTACAATGCAGTCCACACACGGATGTGAAAAGGCATCCCATGTTTCAATGATGCATTGAGGACTATTGTGGCCACCCTGGGGATCAATCTCTGTTCCTCGGAATGGCCCAGCTCCTTAGTGGCTCACAGGCTGATGTACTCACGTGGACCCATTGGGCAGTTGGGGCTCCTAAGTCCTGAGTTCTTATTCCAGCACTGCCAACAATTCACCCTGATGTGAGAAGCCAGTAGTTGCACCTGTTTTACTGTGCTGTGCAAGCCTAGGTCTCAGCTAGGATGACGAATGCATAGGCAACTCTAAACTCAGGGGAATAGGCTATCATCTAGGTCACCACAGTTATATCTGTCATCCTATACTCAACAAAATACACAATACATTAATGAATAAGACACAAAATAAAGAGAATGACTATACTTTACTCAAGTTGCTGCCCACCCATATATGGAAATATAGATCCTCTGTTTAAAATTTGAATTTATGACTATATTGGCCGCCACCAGGGCTTGATCTCAGGTCCTGGGAACAGCCTAGCTCCTTAGTGGCTCACAGGCTGGTGCGTTCACCATGACCCATTCAACAATTGGGCCTGCTAGGCCTTGAGTTCAAATCCCAGCACTGCCAAAAGAATCACCTTGATGTGAGAAGCCAATCGACCCACCTGTTTTACTGTCCTGTGAAAGTCCTGGTCTCAGCAAAGATGGAGAATGCTATATAGGCAACTCTATAGCCATGGAAATAGGTTGTCATTCATGCCAGTACAGTTATATTGGTCACCATGCTCAATAAAATACACTATATATCCATGAATAAGACACCAAATAAAAAGAATAACTACACTGAATGCAAGATGCATACCATATCTGTAGGTAAAGAGCGATCCTATGTTTAAAAAAGGTGGGCTTGTTATTTTGTCCAGTGCTAAGGATTCAAATTAGGCCCTGGACCAGGCCTGACATTGTAGTCTTCAAAGATGGTGAGCTTCCTCTTCCCTCACAGTACAACAGAGCTACCCAGACCTCAGTTCAAATCCCAGCACTGACAAAAGTTTCATTCTGTTGTCAGAAGCCAGTCGTTGCACATGTTTTCCTGTCCTGTGAAGGTCCCGGGTCTCAACTAGGATGGAGAATGCATAGGCAACCCTATAACCATGGGAACAGATTTTCATCCATGTCAGCAGTTGTACCTGTCACCATACTCTGTAAAACACAAAATACCTCCATGAATTAAACACAAAATAAGGAGAAGTGCACCGAATGCAAGATGCTGTGCACACATGTGTGTAAATATAAATCCTATGTTTAAATAATGAATTTATGACTATCATGGCCCACCCTGGGGACCAATGTCAGATCCTGGGAATGGCCTAACTGCTTAGTTGCTCACAGGCTGGTGTGTTCACCTTGAACTGTTTGCCAATTGCTCCTGCTATGCCCTGAGTTCAGATCCCAGCACTACCAACAATTGGATCATGCAGTAAGAAGCCGAATGTGAAACTTTGTTCCCTTTTCTCTGGGAGTCCTGGGTGTCAGGCATGACAGAGAACATGTCTACAAATCTAGATGCCATGTGATAAGATGTCATCAATGTAATAAATGGAATGGGTGTCATAATAGTAAAAATCAATGGTAAATAAATGAATAAAACAAATACAAGGAACAACCACACCAAACGTGTATGGACTGAACATCCATAGGTAAGTACAAATACAGTCTTTACAATGTATATAAATAGTATGTTTTCCAGGGCTGGGGCTTGAATTCAAGTCTAGAGTTCAGGCCTGACTTTCTTATCTTCAAGTACTGGGAGCTTCCCCTTCTTCCACAATGCTGTAAATTTACCCAGAACCTGAGTTCAAATCCAAAGCCTGACCGAATAAATGAGGTGAATTTGCTCTGCAGGGGGCTTGAACTCAGGTTGTGACAACTCTGCCTCAGCTTTGATCATCCTATGCTGGAGTGTAGCCACTGGACCCACAGTTGATCCTGGGATCCTAGACCCCCAGGCCTTGTGTGAAAAAAAATTCACAGAAAAAATGCGGCAAGATGGTCTTTTTACATTTTCTTCCTTTGCACGGTGACCCTCCTGGGTCTGAATGACACTGCTGCAAAGGGTACTTCACCTTGCATTGCTGAAGATTGGTGGACTATTGGGGAAGCCATAGGCCCACGCAGCAATGTAGGCCCTGATTTCGAAACCCCGTCCTGAAACCAACCAGTGGCAGGAGATACTGAGACTCGTTCCCATCCATAGGAATAACAATGGAATGCTATCAATGTCACCGTTGAATGAGTTGATCGTGAATGATGCGCAGGAGACTGAGCATGATTTCAGGAGACTGATTTTATTTAGTATTTATGAAGCCTTAAAAGAATAGTATTACTTACAGGAATGCGATAATTTCAGGACACTGATTGATTTACTTATTAGTTTGTTAAGGATGAAAACAATCACATTAATTACATGGAGGCATAATAAATACCTAAGAATTGGTAGGAATGTAGTCTATATAACAGTATAATAGATAGACATCTCTAGCACTCTATAAAGATATATATTTATTAGCATACTACCATCTGCATGTCAATCTGTTCTTGTTTTGTCAACACCTGGGGCTCGATCTCAGGTGCTGGGAACTGTGTGTCAGCTCATTTTGCCCCAGAATGGCATGCAGACACTCACCCATCCCTGAACTTGGCCTTGCAGGCTGTGAATTCAGATGCCAGCACTCCCAAAAATGAATTGTGGAGTAAGAAGCTGATGGTGACACAGGTTTTCCTTTTCTGTGAAAGTCCTGGGTGTCAGGTATGAAGTGAAAAACATATGCAGACCTATATCCTATGTAATCAATGTAATCACTCTTCTATGTCTCATAATAGGCAATAAAATAAACAGTCAAGACATGAATAAAACAAAAAGTAAGGTGAATAACTACACTGAACGCAATATGTAGTCAACATATGTATATAAAGATAAATCATATATTTAACATATACACAAATTTCAGGCCTAAGGAACAGACTTGAATTTCTTGACTTCAAGGAGGCAAGTTTCCCCTTTCCACACTGTGCAACAGTGTTACCCAGACCATGAGTTCAAATCCCAGGCCTGGCAGAAAAAATGGCACCTTTATGCTATGTGACGCCCAGTTCTTAGGTATTCCATTATGCCTCCATTTAATGAATGTAATAGTTTAAATGCATCATAAAGTATTAATTAAAATTGATCAGTGTTCTATAATATAATTGTGTGTAATTTTACCCTAGAATCATTCAAGAACTGCCCATTTAATCATGACATACATCACATTCCATTGGTAATCATATGAATAGGAATGAGTTTCTTAGGATCTCCTGCCATTTGGAAGTTGGATTCAAACTGTGGGCTACAGCTCCCACCTCTTCAACCCGACGGTAGGGAACTTAACGGTCTGTCCAAGAACATCAGAAAGACCAATGATTAGTCAGGCTCCAGTGGCTCTCAGCAGTCCTCCTTGATACTTACAAGGCTGTGATAGGAGGATCATGGTCAAAGTCATCCTAGGCAGGAAAGTCGTTGAGACCCCTGTCCAATTACAAGTGCCAACAAAGCCAGAAGTAGAGCCATATGGCTCCAGTGGTAGAGGGCTAGCCTTGAGCAAAAGCAGCTCATGGACTGTGTCCAGATCCTGAGTTCAAGGACCGGGACTGGCAACATACAGACATACACAACAATCTGTGCAGCCATCTGGCTAAAGCAGATCATCCTCTTTTCCCCAACTGGATTGGACAGAGTTTCCTGGGAAAGGAGCTGCTGTTATCTTGACTCCATCCATTTGCCTGCATCACAGGATTCCGGCCACACCCCTATTCCGGAATGGTTCTTTTTGACCAACGGGATACAAGAATGGTGGGCACGCCCACATTCCATGTTGCCTGGTAGCACCTGGATACTCTCTGCTGGTTGACACCACTAGCAACAGTTGAAGAAGGTAGAGGTGGCTGAGTGGTGATCAAGAGACTCGAGGCCTAGGAGGAGAGGCCTTGCTCAGCCCCACCACATGCTTGGCCGGGCCCCAGCCCCCTCCCCTCTTTCCCTCTGGAGCAGCGTTTCAAACCTGGTGCTGCTGGCTCGGACATGAGGTGCCTCTTGGAGTCCTCAGGTAATGGTGCATCACCACCCGGTTTGCAGCCCTGACCTGGTCCTGACCCCCCTCTTCTCTGCTCCAGGCCTGAGTGTCCACCAAGGCTCTGCCATCATTGCTCGCCCCACCTGGGGCAGCCACCAACAGCTTCTCCTAGCAGCACATGTGAGTGGCTGCCTCACAGGACCTCACCCTGCGACCCCATTCCCCCCCCCACAGACCTATACCTGCGCCTCCCCCATGTCCAACAGTCCAGCCAGGACTCTGCCACAAATGCACCCCAGGGGTGAAGGTGTGTGTTGGCCCGACGATCCCACCCCCATCGCTAGTGGCCAGTGTCCCAGGAAACAGGGAGATACAGGGTTGAATGAGGAGTGGGCACTACAGAGCTCCTGGCCTGGAGCTGTGGGAGCCACACAGCAGCACATCTGCACCCTTTCTCTCCCCGGTGGGAACCTGGTGGCTTTAGTCTGAGTTGGGGAGAAGCATGTCCACACCTGCCTTCTGGAGTCTTTTCCTATTTTCTGGGGGTGGGGGTGTTGAATGCAGAAGATAGGCCCCGCTTGCTGTGTGAGCCCTTGTCTTCTGTGCTCAGTCACCCTTTCACCTGAAGAGGGTCTCAGAAAAGCCCGGTAGGGAGGTGAGGTTGCTGGGGGGTCATAGCAAAAGGTGAATATCTGGGAGCAGTACCCTCCCCCCACACATACACCCAGCCTGTCTTCCCCTCCTCCAGCTGGCAACAGTTCTTATGGAGTGATCACATTTCCCAGCTCTGCCATCTTCTGCTGGTACTCCTGGTCCATCTGGTCTCCAACAAACTCAGGAGAGGCACTGCTCTGAGTCTGTGTGTGTGTGTGTGTGTGTGTGTGTGTGTGTGTGTGTGTGTGTGTGTGTGTGTGTGTGTGTGTTTGTGTGTGTGTGACAGAAAGAAAGAAAAAACAGAGACACAGAGACAGAGACAGAGAGAGAAGGAGAGACAGAGAGACACAGAGACACAGAGAGAAAGACAGAGAAAGACAGAGAGAGATCATCTTTCTCCTTGTATAGACTGACTGTGCTCAGGTGAGTGATCAGTTGGTAAATTGCAGGTGCTGCATGGACGAGTCTTCTGTCATCGGTCTGGATGGATGTGTGTGTGTGTGTGTGTGTGTGTGTGTGTGTGTGTGTGTGTGTGTGTGTATGTGTGTAGAAGTGGGGTGTAACAAGGAGGCTGGATGCTTTGTTAACTTCTACCTGCTATTTTTGGGGAGTGCATGGGCTTTGCAGGTGAGTTCTGGGTGCCTGGAAGGGTGAGACGCTTGAAGGGGACTCAGCACTGTTTAATTACAAGAACAAGGGATCTCTGTGGCCTGGAGCTGTGTACTCCCTTGGGCCTGGTTGGTGGCTTGCCAGGGGGACAAAGATCATGGCCAGTACTTAGTAAGGATATGAGCCCTGCTAGTATGTAGAGCAACAGAGTAGGTCAGACTCTAGGTCTTCTCATCAGGATGTCTGATGGGAGAGGCCAACCCTATTTTAAGTCTTCAGCTGTGATCTTCAGATCTAAGCCTCCTGATTAGTAGGATTATAGGCATGAGCTCTGGCACTGGGCCTCTGGTTCTTTCTGGTATATTAGAGTTTGACCTCAAGGCCTTAGGCTTGCCAGTCATGTCTTCTACCATGAGAGCCAAGCTTTTCTGTCTTGGGCATTTCCGAGATGGAGACTTAATATGTGCTCAGGCTGGGCTGGATGGAGGTCCTCCTATCTGTGGCAGGCATGCGCCACCAGGCCTGGTCCCCTGTAGTTGGGATGGTAGACATGTGGAGCCATGCTCAGTCATTGGTTTATATGGATTGTCCCTAACTCAGTCCATGGCAGCCAATTCATGACCACAGGTGAAGCTCTGGGTTGGGCCTCGAACATAGGCCCTCAATCTCCTCATGGGACAGTTGTCAGGAAACAAGGGATTAATACAGAGGGCTCTCTGGAGCAGGGCCAGGCACAGAGGGAGCTGCTGTCAGATACGGTTCTCAGGAATTCTGTGAGCATATGACAGAAAGTTACCTGGAAAGGGCTATGATGGGGTCTGTTATTTATCGTGCAACAGGTGTGGGATTATGAAACAAAACATGGCTGTCTTTCTTCATTACCCTACCCACCTGAGGAAGGGGATCCTTTACTGTATTCAATTTTGCCCCTGGGGAAAACGAGGCATGGAGAATACGGGTGACCTACTCATGACATCCTGCTAACAGGAAGCTCAGCCTAACTTCTCTGCCATGCTCCCTAGGACAGTGGGTGCTATTCAGTCCACGTCTTGTGGTGCGAAGTCCACTTCTTGTCAGTCGTGGGGCTTGAACTCTGGGCCTGGGCGCTGTCCCAGAGCTCCTCAGCTCAAGGCTAGCATTCTACCACTTGAGTCACAACACCACTTTTGGTTTTCTGGTGGTTCTTTGGAGATAAGAGTTTCACAGACGTTCCTGTCCGGGCTGGCTATGAACCATGATCCTCATATCTCAGCCTCCTGTGTAGTTAGGGTTATAGTCCTGAGCCATCGGCACCTGGCTTAAGTGTAATTCTGACCCTCTCTCTCTCTCTCTCTCTCTCTCTCTCTCTCTCTCTCTCTCTCTCTCTCTCTCTCTCTCTCTCTCTCTCTCTTTCTCTCTCTGTGTGTCTTTGTTTCTGTATTTCTCTGTCTCTCTCTCTGTCTCTCTCTCTGTCTCTCTCTCTGTCTCTGTCTCTGTCTCTCTCTCTCTCTCTCTCTCTCTCTCTCTCTCTCTCTCACACACACACACACACACACACACACACAGAGGAACTTATTGAATGGGTGCTGGAGGAGGTGGTCCAACGTCCCCATGTTGCTGGAACCAAGGTGGCCTTCTCATTCTGGAGGTGGGCTGTGGGTTAGGAGCTCTCTCGCTCAGTCTGTTATATCAGCTTCATGAGGTAAGCCCCTCTGTGCACTGGCTAGACCATAAGGTTATTTATTTTCCATCTAGCCTTATTGGAATTAGTATTGTGTTCTACGTCCTTTTCTGGCAAAAATTTCTGGCCAAAATTATGATACAAATTTATGGAATGAAAATGTAATACCATCTTAAGAAAGTTATTTAGGGCTCTGGGAATGTGGCTTCATGGTACACTGATTGCCTAGCATGCATGAAACCCTGGGTTCAATTCCTCAGTACCACATAAACAGAAAAAGAAACACTATAAGTGATGCCGTGCCTCAAGTGGTACAGTGTTAGCCTTGAGAGAAAAAAAACCTGAGGAATAATTCCCTATCCCTGAGTTTAAGCCCCAGTCCTGGCAAAACAACAATAACAACAACAACAACATTTAGTTAATAAATGCAAAATAAAGAGCCCATACTTGGAATATATAATTGCTCTTTCCATACTGATTCCTGACAATAGTCCCTAATTCATGTATTTTACCTATATTAGGATACTGTGTTATAAAAAAAGTTTTGTTCATTAGGTAATGGAAATTAATACCAGGAATGTGCTTAGATGTCAGGTGAAGATTAATTCTGGAAATTCAAGGATTCCAGACTTTTGAGTGGTCACTGCTAATCACAATGAGAAGGGTAGTCTAAGTGAGATTTGGAAAACTTTTTGGCCGGTCATGGCACCAAAAAGCAAAGGCTAATTAAGAGTTGTGACAGAAGAGAAAGAGGAACTCCAGATGGAAGGAATAAATGATAGTAACTAAGGTATAGCAGAAACCATTCCAGGAAACCATTTTTGGTTATTGAAGAACTAGTTATCAACTAGGCTTATTCTTCATTGTCTTTAGCAATCTCAATCTCTTAGGCTAGTTCTTAATCTCTGTGTGATAAATGTATCTCCTTCTATGCTGTTCTTTCATACCTGATTTCCCTTGCTCTCGAAAAATCTGTCTTTCTCTATTTCCCTATGAACACTTCCTGATACTAAATACACCTACACAGATGGAAGAGGATGCTAATGTAAGGATCCCATAGCTCATGAGTCATTAATGTAACAAAATGGAAAATGAGGACATATTTATTTTTTTAATTTTATTTTATTTTATTTGAGAACATACTGTACAGAGGGGTTACAATTACATTGGCAGGATAATGCATACATTTCTTACCAAGCATTGCAGCCTCCTCCTTTGTTTACCCTTCACCTCCCTTCTCAGCCTCCCCCCTCCCCCCCACCCAATCATACACCCCTCCCCCCCAACACCGACATTGTAAAGCTTGCTTTGACATGACATTTTGTAATTCTCCTTGTTGCAACAGGTCCACCTGAATCCTTAAACGACTTGTTTGTCCCCATCTCCTCCACATGTTATACTGACATCAAATAAAGTGAAAGCGGGGGTTACACTGTGGGGGAGGGACATACAAAGCAACAAAGAAATAATCTTATAAATGCGATAGAAACACATGCATGAAAGAAACGGAAACATTAAAATACATATTTAAGGGTTCGTTTTCCTAACATCACATTATCTGACCATTTCCGCTTGACTCATACCTATACTAGATATTGCAAATAAGGGAAACCATGGGACCTATGTTTCTTCGGGCCTGGCTTACTTCACTTAATATAATTTTTTCCAAGCCTTTCCATTTCCTAACAAATGGGGAAATGCCATTCTTTCTGATGGAGGCATAGAATTCCATTGTGTATATATACCACATTTTCTTGATCCATTCATGTACTGAGGGGCTTCTGGGTTGGTTCCATATCTTAGCTATGGTAAATAATGCTGCAATAAACATAGTTGTGCTGGTAGCTTTAGTGTGGTCTTGTTTGTATACATTTGGGTAAATGCCCAAAAGTACGATTGTTGGATCATAGGGGAGATCTATGTGAAGTCTTTTGAGGAACCTCCATACTGCTTTCCAAAGTGGTTGAAAAAGTTTACATTCCCACCAACAATGAAGTAAGGTTCCTTTCTGTCCACAGCCCCTCCAGCATCTGTTGTTGTTAGAGTTCTTGATTTTTGCCGTTCTAACTGGAGTGAGGTGATATCTCAATGTTGTTTTGATTTGCATTTCTTTTATGGCTAGGGATGTTGAACATTTCTTCATGTGTCTATTGGCCATCCTTCTTTCTTCTTCAGAGAAGCTTCTCTTTAAGTCTTTCGCCCACTTATTTATTGGGCAGTTGATTCTTTGAGGATTTGTTGTTGGGGGGTTTAATTTTTTGAGTTCCAAGTATATTTTAGATATGAGACCCTTGTCCGTTGTATGGCTAGTAAAGATCTTCTCCCAATCGGTGGGCTTTCTATTGATCTTGCTAGCTATGTCATTTGCCCTGCAGAAGCTCTGCAACCTTATGCAATCCCATTTGTCCAACCTTTCTTTGATTTGTTGTGTTTCCGGGTCTCTATTCAGAAAATTTCGGGCTGAGCCAAGGAGACCTAGGGTTTCTCCTATTCCATCCTGTAATGTTTTCAGAGTGTCTGCTTTGAGTTCAAGGTCTTTGATCCATTTGGAGTTGATTCTGGTGCAGGGTGATATATAAGGATCTAGCTTTAGTTTTCTACATGTAGTTAACCAATTTTGCCAGCACCATTTACTGAAGAGGCTGTCTTTCTTCCATTCTATGGTTTTAGCTCCCTTATCGAAGATTAGGTGGCTATAGGTCTGTAGGTTCATTTCTGGGTTTTCAATTCTATTCCATTGGTCCTGAGGTCTGTTCTTATGCCAATACCAAGCTGTTTTGATTACTATGGCTTTATAGTAGAGTTTGAAATTTGGTATTGATATTCCTCCAGCAGTGTTCTTTCCGTTGAGAAGTGTTTTTGCTATTCGGGGTCTTTTATTGTTCCATATGAATTTTTGGATTGCCTCTTCTATTTCCTTGAAGAATGAGGGTGGAATTTTGATAGGTATCGCGTTGAATTTGTAGATAGCCTTGGGAAGTATTGCCATTTTCACGATGTTAATCTTGCCAATCCAGGAGCATGGGAGGTTTTGCCATTTTTTAAGTTCTGTGTTGATTTCCTTTTTCAAGATTTTAAAGTTTCCATCGTAGAGGTCCTTCACTACTTTAGTTAAGTTAATTCCTAGGTATTTTATTTTTTGTGGGGCTATTACAAATGGAGTTGCTTTCCTAATTTCAGCCACACTTTTCTCATTGTTGGCATACAGAAAAGCCATTGATTTTTGGGGGTTAATTTTATAACCTGCTACTTTGCCAAAGTTTTGAATCAGCTTGAGTAATTTGGGAGTGGAGTCTATGGGATTCTTTAAATACAAGATCATGTCATCTGCAAAGAGGGAGAGTTTTATTTCTTCTTTCCCTATTTGGATCCCCTTTATGTCTGCATCTTGTCTTATTGCTGTAGCTAGGCATTCTAATACTAGATTGAAGAGAAGTGGAGAGAGTGGGCATCCTTGTCTTGTTCCTGAGTTAAGAGGAAATGGCTTTAGTTTTTCACCATTGAGTATAATGCTGGCTGTAGGTTTGTCATATACAGCCTTTATTGTATTGAGGAATGTTCCATGGATTCCTAATTTTTCCAGAACCTTCATCATAAAGGGGTGTCGGATATTGTCGAATGCTTTTTCTGCGTCTATTGAGATAACCATGTGGTTCTTGTTCTTGCTCCTGTTGATGTGATGAATAATATTAATTGATTTGCGTATATTGAACCAGCTTTGCATCCCTGAAATGAATCCTGTTTGATCGTGGTGTATGATTTTTTGGATGAATTGTTGAAGTCGATTGGCCAAAATTTTGTTGAGAAGTTTTGCATCAATGTTCATCAAAGAAATGGGTCTATAGTTCTCTTTCTTTGATGAGTCCCTGCCTGGTTTTGGGATGAGGGTTATGATGGCTTCATAGAATGTATTCGGTAGTGAGCTTTCTCTTTCAATTTCATTGAAGAGTTGGAGGAGTATTGGTGTGAGCTCTGCTTTGAAGGCCTTGTAAAATTCCACTGTAAAACCATCTGGTCCTGGACTTTTCTTAGCTGGGAGGTCTCTTATTGCTGTTTCTATTTCAATGCTTGATATGGGCCTGGTAAGATAGTTTAACTCATCTTGGTTTAGTTTTGGCATGTCAATATTTGCTAGGAAAAGGTCCATTTCTGTCAAGTTGTCGAACTTATTAGCATAAAGTTTTGAGAAGTATTCCCTTATAATGTTCTGAATCTTGATTGTTTCCGTGGTGATGTTTCCATTCTCATCTCTGAGTTTATTAATTTGGGTGTGTTCTCTTCTTTTTCTGATAAGATTTGCTAAGGGTCTGTCAATTTTGTTAAGTTTTTCAAAGAACCAACTCTTTGTTTTGTTGATTCTTTCTATAGTTTTTTTAAATTCTAGTTCATTTAATTCTGATTTAATTTTGATTATTTCTTTCCCTCTACTGGATTGGGGTTTATCTTGCTGCTCTTTTTCAAGGAGGTTTAGATTTGTCATTAAATTGCTAGTTTCAGATCTCTCCAATTTGTTGATGTAGGAGCTCAGAGCTATAAACTTGCCTCTGAGTACTGCCTTTGCTGTGTCCCTGAGGATATGGTAATTTGTGTGTTCATTTTTGTTGAATAGCATGAACATTTGAATTTCCTTTCTAATCTCTTCCATGACCCACTCATGATTCAGCAGTGTGTTGTTCAGCCTCCATATGATACCGGACTTTCTTTGGTGGTTTTTGGTGTTGAGTTCTAATTTTATTCCCTTGTGGTCAGAGAGAATGCAGGGTATAACTTCAAGGTTTCTGAATTTAGACAAGTTTGCTTTGTGGCCTAGAATGTGGTCTATTTTAGAAAATGTTCCATGTGCTGCTGAGAAGAACGTGTATTCTGATGCTGCTGGGTGAAATGTTCGGTAAATGTCTGTTAAGTCTAGTTGATCTATGCAGCTGTTTAGATCTGCGGTTTCTCTGTTGAGTTTTTGCCCAGTTGATCTGTCTAGTGGGGAGAGTGGTGTGTTAAAATCCCCAACAATTAATGTCTTTGGATCTATATGGGATTTGAGGGAAAGTAGTGTTTCTTTGATAAATTTGGGTGCTCCATTGTTTGGCGAATAGATATTTAGAATTGTAATATCCTCCTGAAGGAGAGATCCTTTAATTAGTATGTAGCGACCTTCTTTATCTCTTCTCACGATTTTTAATTTGAAGCCTATTTTATCTGATATTAGGATTGCAACTCCCGCCTGTTTATGAGGGCCGTTTGCTTGGTAGGTTTTGTTCCAGCCTTTAACATTGAAAATATGTTTGTTTTTACGGGCAAGATGTGACTCCTGCAGGCAGCAGATAGAAGGGTCTTGTTTTTTAATCCAACTAGACAGTCTATGTCGTTTAATTGGAGAGTTCAGTCCGTTAACGTTAAGAGATAGGACTGAGAGGTATTTGGGAGTTCCTGCCATGTTATCTACCTTCTTGGGGGCTGCAAAAACTGGGTTCTTCCTATGGTTCTTGGATTCTCAGTTTGGGTGCAGTTTGTTGGCTTTTATTGTGGTCTTGTTGGTTTTCTATGTGTAGGACATCTTTAAGAATCTTTTGTAGGGCTGGTTTGGTGGAGATGTATTGTTTCAATTTCCTTCAGTTATGAAGGAGAGTTTAGCTGGGTACAGTATTCTTGGTTGATAGTTGTTTTTTTTTAGGCATGGCATACGTCATTCCAGGCTCTTCTTGATTTGATTGTCTCTGCTGAGAAATCTGAGGTGATTCTAATTGGTTTCCCTTTATAGGTGATTACCCTTTTCTCCCTGACAGCTTTAAAGATCTTTTCCTTGTTCTGAGTTGATCCTGTGTGGATTATAATGTGACGGTGGGATGTCCTATTCTGGTCTGGTCTATTTGGGGTTCTAAAGGCTTCTTGTATCTGAATAGGCCTATATTTTTGCATGTTTGGGAAATTCTCTGCTAGGATCCTGTTAAACAAATTTCCTAGACCATTAACTTCTGTTTCTAGGTGCTCCTCTACACCCATTATCCTTAGATTAGGCCTTCTGATGGTGTCTTCCAGGTGTTGGATAGATCTATCATATTTCTTGGACTTGTCTTGGATGGTTGTATGTTCTTTCTCTATAATATCTAGGCTGTCTTCAATCCCTGAGATTCGATCTTCTGCATGGTCTAACCTGCTGTCAAGACTCTTTACTTTGTTTTTAATCTCTTTTCCTTCTAATTGTTCAGCTTTGATGGCTTCAAGTTCTTTGTTGAAGCTCTGTTTTAGGTCTTGTATGAATCTCTTTACTTCCTTAATTTGGTGTTCAGTGTTTGTCTTCAAATCACTTAGTTGATTGGATATGGTTTCTTTGGACTCCCATTCCTTCTGTTGGGTTCCATTCAGCATTCCCTTTGTGGTCTCCCTGACTTCCTTCAGCTCTTTGTTAATGGATTCTATGGATGCCTTTAGTGATCTTTGCGTGTTCTCTACCTGGTCTCTCAATTCCTGTATTACTCTTTGTTTAGCTTCCTCTCGTTTGTGGGATTCCTGCAGTTCTCTTTGAGTGTTCTCAGCCTGCTCACGCCATCCCTCCCTTTCTATTTGCGTATTCTCAAGTTGTTCACGCAAATCCTGTATCAGTTTTTGAGTAGCTTCCTCACGCTTATGATATTCCTGTATAAACTTCTGGGATGCCTCCTCTCTCTCCCTATCACGCTCATACAGAGTCCTTTGTAAGTTGTCAAACTTCTCATTTATCATGTTTGCCACCAGTGTTTGTAGAGCTATTTGGCAACTCTCCTCTGGATTGTTCATTATCTGATCTGACCCCTGATTATCAAGATTGGAAATTGAGATACCCGAATTTGCCATTTTTCTTTTGTTTTTCCGGCTTACTCTGCCCATTTGAGATGAAGATAGCACCAGTTTTTTGCTACAACACTATCTTAAGGCAACCATCACCCAAAGTTTGCATTTGTACAGTCAATAATCTACAGATACAATCTAGTTCAACAGATACATCTATTCAACATCAAACAACTATATTTTGAAGGACTTCGAACCGCAGAAAAGAATTTGGAAAACCAGAAATTATTAGGATTAGGGAGAGATGTGGGTGAAAAATAGGAATAGATTGGTGTGGGGAGGCACAGGGAGAGTTAACTATGTCCTAATCACAATGCAGGAAATGGGTTGGGTAGGATGCAAGTAGAGAGAGAGAGAAAAAGAAGAGAGGGATAGGGGAATGAAAAGAGACCAGAAAAAAAATAGAAACGTAAAAATTAATGTTATTGTAGAGATTAAAAGACCATCTATTTAGAGAGGAATGTGAATATGTTTAGAGAAAGGGAGGGACATAGAGGAGATGTGAAAAACTTTAAGGATGGGAAAGGGAGAAGAAAAGATCAGAAGTTCAGTAGAGCTAGACAAAAAACAAAAAGATAATTATGAAAGAAAGAAAAAGAGAAAGAAGATAAGAAAAGAAAGGAAAACGCTCATTTACATATTCCTAAAATAAAAATTATAAGAGGAGAAAAAAAAGTTACTGGAAATCAATTATTTTTTCAGAAGAGGCAAAAATTAAAGATTAATATAAGTTTTAAAAGAGAAAAAAATTTATATATATATCAGGTAACAAAAAACAAAAAACAAACAAAAAAAGAAAAAAAAGGAAAAAAAAAAGAAAAAAAAGTCCTTTGATTTTTTTTTGGGGGGGAGGGGTGGGAAGAATCCTGTATCTCCCTTTTGTCTGTAACCAGCCTTTTGTTGGAGTCTCTGGTCAGCTTGATGTCCTGTGGCTTGATTGGTTTCTTAAGTCGGTTTGTTGGAAGAGGCAGAAAAATGCTCTGCTTTACCCAAGATTTTGAGATCCCCCTCCCAGGTTAGTTTTCTAGGAGGGTGATCTGCTTTGAGAATCACAAAAGAGGGGGATGCAGTGATGAGGCTAGGTTCTGGGTAGTGTTGAGGCCTTTCAACAATCAGTAGCTTTTTCCTGGGGCTGTTTTGTGCAAAAAAAAAATCTCCCAGAGCCCAGCCTGGAGCCGTTCTCAGGGATTCTGTTTTTCAATTGATTGTTGAGGCTGCTAGAGGGAGGGGCAGCCTCTGGCTCTGGTTACCCAGTGAGGGAAGCCACTCCAATGGCTGGCGCCTGAGCTAGGTGACTTTTCCCTGGATGGAGCCGAGTCTGGCAGGTCACTTTGCCGTTAAGTTCTTGTGACCTGCTAAATGACTCGTTTTATTCCAAGGCCTGGGTTGGAGCTGGCAGCTCCTCCGAGCTTTGTTGGTATCCAAGATGGAGATCACCGGTGCTGGGGGGGGAGGGGTGGCCTTCCCTCCTCTGCTCCCTGAGAAGGAGTGAGGACGTCGGGCTTCTACTCACACCGAGTCTTGGATCCTGGGTCGTCTCTGGTCTGCAAGCTGCAGGATGAAGATGTCCGCTCTTTGTTGGTTCTTGCTGGTGTTGAGTAGAATCCGCTCGCCTGCTGCGTCTGGCTCCTTCGTCCCGGACTCTCTGTGTGAGCGCTCAGGTATGGTCCCCGGCTGGGGTCTCCGCGCTTTCGACCCTGCCGCCGCCGCCGCCGCGGCTGCTGGCGAGCACTCAGGTGTTTCTTTTTGCCTTGTCTTCCCTCTCTTGTCTAAGTCTCTGTCCTGTGATGGCACACTTGGTGTGATTCTCTGGCTTAGGACTGTTCACTGGAACTCTAAAACTGCTTTCTATGCGAGAGCTTGTTCAGATTACAGCTTCTCCTCCGCCATCTTCCCGGAACTCTGGAGGACATATTTATTGCTCCCTCAATTATTCTGAAAAGCTGCAATGTCACATCATTTGATTCAGATTTCCATTGTTTGTCTACTTAGTGTCATTTACTGCACTAAATGCAAATATGAGCCGGGTGCTGGTGGCTCATGCTTGCTACTTAGGAGGTTGAGACCAGAAGATTGTGGTTCAAGCCAACCTGTTAAGGAAAGTACATGAGACCTTTATATTCAATTAACCACCAGAAACCCAGAAGTGGTGCTGTAGCTAAAGTGGCAGAGTGCTCAACTTGAGCTGAAGAGCTGAAGGACAGCGTCCAGGATCCAAGTTCAAGTCCCACAACCAACAAAAAAGTGCAAATATGACTTTAACTTTCCCCCAAAGTATTGATGAAGTCAATAGTAATCCTCCAAATAGAGAAAAGTATTACAAAATGATTCAGTGCACCTACTTTTGCTGAGTTATTTAAGTTATGGCTTACTTGCTGGACATAATCTCTTCTTTTAAAATTGTCAAATATTATCTTTATAATAAACTTCATCTAATATTTCTTTGTTCAAAAGAGAAGTCCATAGATTAGATGTCACTTGACTTTCTTACTGTCTTAGTTCGAAGCCAACCCAGGAAGAAGGAGACTCTTTCAAACTTTTATCTGTAATTAAACACCAAATAAGTGGAGTTTTCGCTAAAGCAGTAGAGTACTAGCTTTGTGGGCAGGTGGCAGGAAAGACAATTATACAGGGGCAGGGTCCAGCCCCTGAGTTCAAGCCCCAGAACCAGCACCAACTAAACAAACAAGTAAACAAAATAAAATCCAAGTATTTCTTTGGGACCCTCCTTACAGGAATACTGGTCTGAGAAGAGGCTGCTTTTGCTGATCATACTCAATGGATCCTCCTGTTTTGGAATCCTTATTGCTATGGAAAACTCAGGACCAGACTAAAGGAATTGATAACTGACTCCTGCAACAAGAGAATCATTTCAGGAGTGAAACATGCATAAGACGCTTTAAGACCTCCATATCTTAGTTTCTTTGCAGTAGAACACTTTTAAAACAAAGTTATTTCCTTTAGTTCTATGCTGGCCTTCAAATGACACATTGTTTCCTTTTTAAATACTCTCAACTATAAGTTTACAGACAAGTTTTATATGAGTAAAGAACACTCAAAAAAGTCAGGGACAGAGTTTCCTTCAAGCCTTGTATTCTTTTCTTGTACAGTATAAAGGAAAGCACAAGTTAACTTGAACTTTGTCATTCCTTAATGTTCAATTCCTCTCCTGGGATCAGTTTCCACATCCAGTATCAGTAACTTCCACTTACTTCCAGTAACAATCTATGGTGCTGCTCTATGGCTTCATTGAAATAGCACAAGGACACCTTTGAACATGAGGTAACACGTGTTTCAGAGACAACTTAATAAAGAGAAAATATTAAATTTATGTTGCTTATGAATACATTATCCATGAGTACATTGAGTTCAAACTTCTTTAGTCTTCTGTAAATTAAGGTGAATTTTAAATGGGAAGGGGGTTCTCAGATCATTTTTTCTGAATGTATGTGCTGTGCATTAATTTATGATTTAACAGTATGATTTAACATATGATTTAACAGTAAGAAACAATAGCAATAATAGAGAAATTCTGTGTTTAAGTATAAGCGTTCAATACAATATAGAAGACTCTACAAATAAGGCAACATTGAAACAATAAAGCCACGTACAGTATGTAGATTTATGGGAGTGATATAGAGAAAGCATTACTCCTAAGTGGAATATGAAGCATGAGGCCACTCCCTTTCTAAATCATGCTTGCTAATCACGTAAATTGGTAAAAAAGTAGAATGGAAGAATGATTCTGTTGCCAATGTAAGTCAGATATAAGAGTATGGACTTAACTGGAAAAAGAGTCCATCTTGAGAGAACAGGGATAATACTAGCAATGAACCTAAGATCACATTTCTTTTCTTTCCTTTTCTTATATTCTTTTTTTGTGTTGTTTTTCGTGGTGCTTGAACTCTGGGACTGGGCGCTGTCCCTCTGATACTCAATTCAAGGCTAATGCTCTACCACTTGAGCTACAGTGGCACTTCCAGTTTTCTAGTAGTTATTTGAGAAAAGAGTTTCCAGGACTTTCCTACCCAGGTTGGCTTTAATCCCCAATCCTCAGATCTTATTATCAATCAGCTTGTGATCACATTTCTAACAGTGTACACTCAGGATATATAATGTGTACATTCATCTATCTTTTTTTTTTTAATTTTTTTTGGGTCCAGTCGTGGGGCCTGAACTCAGGGCCTGGGCGCTGTCCCTCAGCTCTTCAGCTCAAGGCTAGCACTCTACCACTTGAGCCACAGCGCCACTTCTGGCTTTTTTCTTTTTGCTTATGTGGTGCTGAGGAATTGAACCCAGGGCCTCATGCATGCAAGGCAAGCGCTCTACCACTGAGCCACCTTCCCAGCCCCATCATCTATCTTTATATGAATTCTTGAGTTAAAAATATGAGCTACAGCTTAGTCTTTATAATCGCAAAAATGTTTCTAGTTTAAAAGTTGATACTCCTGGAAAGATAATACCTAAGAATGTAAAGCAGTCTGGGAAGTTCAGTTTGCATCCAGCCTGGGCAGACCAGGCTTTGAGACACTACCTATAATTAACCAGCCAAAAGGTGGAATACCAATCATGAGCAAGATTACTGATTAAGAGCTTGAGGCTTTTGTGTACATAGATACAAACATGCACATACACACAGAGGCACTTATATGTGCACACATGAATACACAAATGAGACAACTCTCAGAATATGTAGAAAAGTTAGAAAACAATGGAAAATATATCCTGAGTAAGACTAGAATCAAGTGATAATTTTTAATATTAGAAAACCCTCCAGTGAACTTTGTTCAAGAAAGTTGAGACTATTACAAAGGGAGGGACCAGAGATAGTAAGAGAGTCAAGTATTCATTATTAACGGGATGAGATCCATGGAGGAAGGAATCAGAGACCCCTGCAGGTGCATCTGAAAATTTTCATATCCTGTGTCAAATATTAGAACATCTTTGAAAATAGTATATAAACAGTCTGAGCAGTCAGTCTAGTGGATAAGATTATAAGAGAAGTTCAGATTTGCTAGTCTGTTTCTAGATTAAATAAACCAACAAACTATGACAGGACAATGTGATACAAGTCTGGAATTCTAGCACTTAGACTAAGACAGGAGATTAGAGAGTGGAATTACATAGCCATACCTTCCATGGACCAGGTAGTATAATTTTGTCTCAATAAAACAAGCCAAACAACAAGAAAGGAATACACAGTTCAATTTTGGGCTAATTTCGTCATTATGTTTCAAAAGGTCAAGTTTCCTATTGAAATGCAACTCATATATAGTCCTCAGTTGTGTTTTAAATGCTCTCTTCATTACAGAACATTCCTAGATGCAAATTGGTTCATGATTCCCATCCAAAAATTTGCAAAAGTAAGTAAGCATCATTATGTTGGATTCCAAAAAAAATGATGAAGGATTACAAAAGCTTAAACCTGGAGAAATAGCAAAGTTCATCTAATGTAGGACTTTGTAGACCTTGCTAAATTATAATTTAGATTTAAAATACATATTTTGATTTTATTTGTAATTTGATATTCTATAGGATACTACAAAATTCTTTTTAAGGAGAAGGTTTAATTGACATTCACAAATGATTCTGACATTCTATTTTCCTAGAATATACTTTCAAGAGAGTTATAATTAGAACTTAGTTAATAGATAATTCGAACATTCATGTATAATATGATAATGTGAATAATTTAGACAGAGTTGCCAGCAAATGGATGATATTAATTTATAAATTTAGAAAAACTGCAATTTTTGAGGGTTTGGAATAATATGGTATGAAGAGAGTAATTGTGTGACATCTTCTTTCTTCTACCTATATGTAACACAGGAAGCGATTTCCTTAGTTACGTGCCTCTGTATACATTGAGAAAAATGCTAGGTTTGGGGTTTGTTTTCATTTTTGTTTTTGTTTCATTGGTTTGTCCTAGAGCTTGAACTCTGGGCTTGGACACTATCTGAGCCTGGTTATGCTCAAGGCTCGTGCCCTACCACATCAACCTCAGTGGCACTTGTGTCTGGCTTTTTCTGAGAAGTTTATTGGAGATAAGATTCCAAGAAACGTTCCTGCCTGGGTGGGCTTTAACCATAAATTTCTTATCTTAGCATCCTGAATATCTATGATAGTTTAAAAAGTATAAATATAAATAATATTTGCAAGTGTTCTGATCTCAAGAATACCACTGGGTAAAAATGATGCAGCTCAGTTTATTGAGTTGTTCTTTCCATAACAAAGAGAGCATCACATTAGCAGAGGTGTAGTATTTTTTCACAATAGAAATAAGCTATTCATGATGTGAAAGAAGGAATTTTAAGGTGCAGCTTACAAGTTGGAAACTGTTGGGGTAGGATGACATTATGGTATAAATCTTGGGATTGATGGTCATAGAAATAATAGCTTACTCTGATAAACAATTGCTTACTCTTGAAGAATTAATTATTACAGATGCTTCATAGTTGTATCCTCTACCAGAATGTGACTATTTTTCTGTTGATTTCTCAATCTGTAACACCCCATTGGAAACTGCATCTGTTGCAGAATTTCATACATGCAAACGTACTGTTTTGAATCTCTCAGGTATGGAAGTTGAGAATTCAAAAATGAGAAGTTATTAGTCGTAGGAATTTTGAAGAACACATATATTCTGTCTTCTTAACAACTTATTTACTTTTTAAAGTTATGGGTTTCGATAGAATTAAACTGTTTTCAGTTTTAGTATGAGAAAGTACTAAATTTATTCTTTTTTCAAAATATTGGGAAGTATATTGTGAAAATTTTGTTTAGTTGGGTTACATTCAAGTTGATGACCCTCTGATAAAGAAGGGGTAATTAATTCAAATTAGATGCCAAATAGTATTGGTTTTTAAGAAGTTACTACATAAAGAATAATATTTATTATACCAAGACAGTGAAATTATAATTTATGCAGCTTATTTTTAAATTTTTATTATCAAAGTGATGTACAGTGGGGTTACAGTAATTGTAAGGTAGTGAATACATAACTTTTCAAACTTGTTACTCCTCCCTCATTTTTCTCACAGTTTTCCTTTACCCCTTCACCTCTCACAAGTTGTAATGTACATTTCCAACATATTGTCTTGTGAGTATTGCTATTACATTGGTTTTCCCCTTGTCCTTTGTATCACCATTTTGTTGTTCCTCTTCCCTTCCCTAATTAAGGTAAATGTATACACAATACAAAATCAAATATAGCAGGGATAAACCATATGGGAAAACTCAATGAAAACAGAAATCACATAGTACATCAAAAACAACAACCACAAATGAAAAAATCTGTTTCCATATTTTGGAGTTCATTTTGCTCAGCATATGCTTATATGGTCATATACGCATAACAAAGTGACTAGAAAATAATAGTTGCATGAATACTATATCATGACAACAACATGTTAACTTTTTGATGGTTAAGGTAGAATGAGGATAGGTGAATTTGCAGTTCTGATAAAGGAATTTCAAAGGAGTTTTAAAGTTATGACAGGTAAATTTTAATCTTTCATAATTTTTAACAACCCAGCCAATTAAGAAAATTTAAAATTGCCTGGGAGAATCGGCTTTCATGCAAAGAAATCCATGGAGACTTAGTAAAGAGGGTGCAATGTGGGTGAAGATGGCTCTTTTTCACACTAAACAAACAAACCTCTGAAACCCTGCTGTAAATCCTGAAGGTTCCCTTGAGAATTGAACTAACACAGGAAATATACTCCCACTGTGTGAGACAAGGTTGTAGTGGAATTTGAATTCAAAGTTCTTTAAAAAAAAGAAATAAAATATGTGAATTAACCTTTAATTACCACACAGTAATTCTCTGAAAAACATAATTTGGGCCAAAATATTTAGGAAGAAATTGTCCTCCACAATGAAAGAAGGTATTGGGTTTACACTTTTCTGTTTGTAACACTTTCTACAATGTCTTTGCACGTGAAGCAGTGAAACACAGAAAAAAAATCTGATTGGATACTTCAAATCAATTATTTCACATTTCTAAGTAGCTCACAAAAAATAATATCCTTATTAACATGAGATAGTGAAGATTTCTCTTATTACATAAGCAAAAAGTTTTGGGTTCAGAAAAGAATTGAACAGGGCTGGGAAGGTGGCTCAGTGGTACAGCCCTTGCCTTGCATGCATGAGGCTCTGGGTTCGATTCCCCAGCACCGCATATGCAAAAAGAAAAATAAGCCAGAAGTTGCGCTGTGGTTCAAGTGTTAGAGCACTAGTCTTGAGCTGAAGAGCTGAGGGACAGCACACAGGTCCAGAGGTCAGGCCCCACGACTGGACCCCCGCCCCTAAAAATGCAACACAACAACAACAAAGAAAAGAATTGAGTAAATGGAAAAGGTAAGAAAACAGTGTTCTTAGAAGCCGTAGGTGAGCATACTGCTTTCAGCAGTTGAGTGAGGCCAAAACTTTTGATATACATTGTGTTAATATTTTTGCTACCTAAAGTGATTTTACAGAGCTGAATTAGCTCATTACAATGCAGAACAGACTGAATGAAGCCATGAAAATAAATTCCAGGCAGTTCCGGGAAGATGGCGGAGGATAAGCTGGAGGCTAAACAAGCTCTCACATAGAAAGCAGTATTAGAGTTCCAGTGAACAGTCCTAAGCCAGAGAATCACACCAAGTGTGCCTTCACAGGACAGAGAGATAGGCCAGAGAGAGAAAATACAGGCAAGGAGACAGCCCTGAGCAATTGCCAGCAGCCGGAGAAGGCGGTGGCAGAGGTGGGGGTGGCCACTGCAGCCACCATACCTGATTCACAGAGAGTCTGGGACGAAGGAGCCAGACGCGGCGGGCAAGCAGATTCTGCTCAACACCAGCAAGAACCGACAAGAAGCAGACATCTTCATCATACACTTCACAGACCAGAGACGACCCAGGAACCAAGACTTGGTGGGAGTAGAAGCATGATGTCCTCACTCCTTCTCAGGAACCAAAGGGGGTAAGGCCACCCCTCACCCCCCCCCAGTACCAGAGATCTCCATCTTGGATACTGACAAAGCTCGGAGAAGCTGCTAGTTCCAACTCAGGCCTTGGAAGAAATCTAGAGTCATCTAGCAGGTCACAAGAGCCTAACCTGACCTGCCAGACTCAGCTACACCCAGGGAAAAGTCACCCAGGTCAAGGCGCCAGCCCCAGGAGTGGCTTTCTTCACCCGGTAATAAGAGCCAGAGGCTGTCCCTCCCTTTAGCATCCTCGACAATCAATTGAAATTCAGTAAACATAAATCATGAGAGTGGCTCCAGGCTGGGCTCTGTGAGTTTCTCACAAACCAGCCCCCGAGAAAAGCTACTGTTTGCTGAAAGGCCTCAACTCTACCCAGAACCTAGCCTCATCACAGCATCTCCAAACACGAGGAAAAAGCCATCTCCCTCTTTTGTGGGTACTCAAAGTAGATCTCCCTCCCACTGAACTAACCTGGGAGGAGGATCGCAATACACTGGAGAAAGCAGAGCATTTTTCTGCCTGTTCAAAGAAACTGACTTAAGTAAACAACCAAGCCACAGGAACACGAGCAGACCAGAGACTCCAACAAGAGGCTGGTTATGGACACAAGGGACATACAGGATTTTTCCCACCCCTCCCAAAAAAATCAAACAACTTTGTGTTGTTGTACCTTTTATAAAAATTTTTTTTCTAAAAATTTTTTAATCTTTAATTTTTACCTTTTTTGAAAAAAAATATTTTCTAGTAATTTTTTTTCCTCTTAGAATTTTGTTTCAGGGGTATAAGTGTGTGTGCGTTTTTCTTTTTTTTCCTTGTTTTTTTTAATTTTGTTTTTGTTTAGCTCTACTGAACTTCTGATCTTTTTTCTTTCTTTCTTATCCTTTTCACCTTTTCTTCTCTTTCATTCTTCTTTATGTGACTTAATTGCTATTCTGCACATCCTCAGATAAACCCTTAGTCGATTATTAGACCTTATACCCCATTGTGTACACACTTAATCCACAAATTTATTACTCAATTCAAAACCTCTTAGACTTAAATTCCTTAATAGCAGTACTACCCCTTTATACCTATATAATAATTTAAGTATTTTTATTTTTAAGTTTTTCACATCTCCTTTATATCCCTCCCCTTGTCTCATTATATTCATGTTCTTCTCTGAATAGTTTATTTTAGAATCTCTATAATATTTTAAATTTTTACGTTTCCATTTTTTCTGGTCTCTTTTTTTCCCTTTCTCTTTCTTCTTTTTTTCTCTCTCTCTACTTTCATCCTATCCAACCTATTTCCTGCTTTGAGATTAAGATTTAGTTAACACTCCCTGTACCTTCCCACATCACTCTATTTCTATTTTTTACCCATGTCTCTTCCTAAACCGAATAATTTCTGGTTTACCAAATTCTTCTTTGCGGTTCATAGCCCATTAATATATAGTTGTTTGATGTTGAATAGAGGTATCTGTTGAAGTAGATTGTATCTGCAGACTATTGACTGTGCAAATACAGACTTTGGTTGATGCTTAACTTAAGATAGTGTTCTAGCACAAAACTGGTGATAATTTCATCCCAAATGGGCAGAGTAAGCCGGAAAAACACAAAAAAATGGCAAATCCGGGTATATCAACTCCCACTCATGATAATTAGGGAAGAGAACAGATAATGAATAATCCAGAGAAGAGTTCCCAAATAGCTCTACAAACACTGCTGGCAAACATGATAAATGAAAAGATTGAAAACATACAAAGGCCTCTGTATGAGCATGATAGGGAGAGAGAGGAGGCAATCCAAAGGTTTATACAGGAATATCATGAGCGTGAGGAACCTACTCAAAAACTGATACAGGATTTGCGTAAGCAGCTTCAGAATACTCAAAGAGAAAGGCAGGAATGGCGTGAGCAGGCTGAGAACACTCTACAGGAATGGCATGAACGGGAGGAAGCTAAGCAAAGAGTAATACAGGAATTAAGAGAGCAAAAAGAGAATACACAAAGATCACTAAGGGTATTCATGGAATCCATTAACAAAGAGCTGAAGGAAGTCAGGGAGACCACAAAGGGAATGCTGAATGGAACCCAACAGAAGGAATGGGAGTCCAAGGAAACCATAACCAATCAACTAAGTGATTTGAGAATAAACAATGAACACCAAATTAAGGAAGTAAAGAAGTTCATACAAGATCTAAAACAAAGCTTCAACAAAGAATTTGAAGCCACCAACGCTGACCAACTAGAAGGAAAAGAAATAAAAAACAAAGTAGAAAGTCTCGACAGCAGGTTAGACCATGCAAAGATCGAATCTCAGGAATTGAAGACAGCCTTACATATTATAGAGAAAGAACATACAACGATCCAAGACAAGTCCAAGAAATATGAGAGATATATCCAAAACCTGGAAGGCATGATCAGAAGGCCTAATCTAAGGATAATGGGTGTAGAGGAGCTCCTAGAAACAGAAGTTAATGGACTAGGAAATTTGTTTAACAGGATCCTAGCAGAGAACTTCCCAAACATGCAAAAAGATAGGCCTATTCATGAGGGGGGACCAAGATGGCGACGGAGCAGTAGGGAAACGCCACAGCTCTCTCCAACCAAAAAGAGAGTTGGAGTTCCAACGCTTAATCTCCCCAAGAGACCGACAACAACAAAAAGACGAACACTCAGAGAAAAACCAGAGGCGGAGAATAACAAAAAAAAGAAAGAGAGGAAAAGAATTTCAAAACAGAGAAAAGCGAAGACCCCTCCCCCAACCTTTACTGGCCGCGCGGCAGTGCGCCAAGCCGCCGGCCAGCCAGCCCGGTGGGGGCTGTGGGAGCCCCAGAGAAACAGCAGAGACACAGGGGGCCACTTTCAGAACATCAGGTACTGGTTTGCAGAACAGCAGATCGCCAGGAACAGAGAAACCTACCAGCCGGGAGTCTCCACGAGGATCCCACCCCCACCCCTCACTCTCCACCCGAGCAGAGAGGCTCCATCCCGCCAAAGGCGCTCGGCATCAGCAGAGTGACAAAAGGACCTGCGGCAGACCACCCAGCCAGCCTGATCGCGATCGCAACGATCCAGCACTCTCCACCCGAGCAGAGAGGTTCCATCCCGCCAAAGCTGCTCGGCGCGACAAAGGGTCCTGTCTGCAGACCACCCGCCCGCCCGATCACGATCGCAACAACCCGGCGGGGTCACTTGGGCCCCAGAGGTACCGAGAAGAAGCTGCCTGAGCGTGGACACTCTTGACCCAACAGCTTCGACAGAGGCAGAGAAAGAAAAGAATCACACAGAGCCACCACCGCCCAACCCAGCGCGGATTGCAACAACAACTGACGACCTACACCACACAGAAACAACCAGCTCCAGGGTGAGTACCCCACAGGGGAAGTGTATCCCTCAAGGGAGACCAGAGCTGGAGGGAATCCCCAGACCCTGACCTAGAGTCCCTACCCCAGCACCCCAACCACAGGACCTACTAAAACTGGGAACTGTTTGAGAGCTCCACCAGCCCATGGAGCACACTCAGCTGGCCAGGCTAGAGCAAGAGCACCCCTGGAAGGGAGCTTAAATGCCCAAGCCAGGAACAGCGCCCCTGGGTCAAGACTACCAACAGTAGAAGAAATTTGAACTGTGTCCCCCAGGCTGTATAACCTAAGTGGTATACACATCAGCACAGGCCTAACGAGTGCGCTCCAGGCTGCATAAACCTAGGTGGTATACACATCAGCACAGGCCTAACAAGCGCGCTCCAGGCTGGGGCCGGAACCAGGCCCGGGGATCCGGCGCCTGAACAACACAACCAACTCCTCCCAATTGAAGTAAAAAGCTGAGCATACGCCTCAACAGAGGGGAGAAAACCAGGAAACAACACTCCCGCGGGAAGCACGCCTGTGACAACAAAAGACCTGGAGGCCCAGGACAAGAGAAGCCCAAACCCCACCAAAACTCCACCCATATACCCTAGACTGGGAATTGGGCAACACAGGCTGCCAGCACCTGATAGTAAGCAGGAGCTCAGACTGTTAAGGCAGCTCAGCAATAGAGTGATAGTCTTGGATGTATGAGGCCCTGCATCTGATTCCTCAGCATCACAAAAGCAAAAAGGGTCAGAAGTGGTGCTGTGGCTCAAACGGTAGGGTGCCAGCCTTGAGCTGAAAAGCTGAGGGACAGCACCCAAACCTAGAGTTCAAGCCCACAACCAGCCCAAAACAAATAAACAAAAACACATCAGGAGCCCATAGCAGACTCCAGCATTTGGGAGAGTGCATGCAGAGCATCTGTTCTTCACAAGAGCACCCGCAGGAGCAAACACAAGCAGTCTAGGCTGCTCAACCCTTCCAAAGGTGGGAACTGCCAGCAATCTACAGCAGAGAGCTGAGAATCCTAAGTAAGTCAGAATAGCAGCTGGAAATAGGCTCCCAACAGAACCCAGATCAGGCACAGACTCTCTCTACCAATACAGAATCAGCAACCAAGCAAAGACAGACACACCAAAACAAAATTGAAGAGCAGTCTCCTGAACCCCCATGCGAAAATCACAGAGAAAAATCACAAGGTTTACTACCACCCAGGACAGCAAGCTCACCTCAAAAGCCAGCAGCCACACAGGGGAGAGCCCCAGTGGGAGCAAAGCAGGAATGGAAGACAAAGGCTACTTCCAAGGGTTGCTGGAGGCAATGACTCAAGAAATAAAGCGAGAAATTGATCAGAAACTGAAAGAGCACAAGGATGAACTATCCAAAGAGATACAGGGTATCAAACAAGAGATGCATGCAAAAATAGAAGCTGCACAAACCTCAGTAAGAAGTGAGATAAACGCCAAATTAGAGGTAATGCATACCTCATTGAGAGGTGAGATCAGTACTCTGAGAACCAACATTGAATCCATAAAGGGATCCATTTCCTCCATGCAAACCACAATAGAAGCCACTGTCAACAGAGTGAATGAAATGGAAGGTCGAGTGTCAGATACAGAAGACAGAATACACCAACTGGACCAAAAAGTGACAGATATGGAAAAAACACTCAAATTAAACCAAAGGGATATTCAAGAGCAAGCAGATAATGCTAAAAAATTTAACCTTCGCATAATTGGAGTGGACGAAGGTGAGGAATTCCAGAGCAAGGGAATGCAACACCTATTTAACAAGATAATCAATGAAAATTTTCCCCACCTCAAAAACGACCATCTTAACTACATCACAAAAGCTTATCGAACACCCAACAAGCAAGACCCCAGGAGAAACACTTCTAGACACATTATAGTAAAAATGATAGATCTGAATAATAAGGAAACAATCCTGCATGCAGCAAAAATGAAGAAGGAGCTATACTACAATGGGAAAAAAATAAGAATTACTGCAGATCTCTCCACACAAACAATGAATGCAAGAAAAGCCTGGGAAAGCACCATACGAGCCCTGAGAGCCAATAACTGCCAACCCAGACTGATCTACCCGGCAAAGCTAGCATTCACATTTGATGGAGAACTGAAAACTTTTAATAGCAAAGAAAAACTAAATGAATACATAAACATTAAGCCAGCATTACAAAGAATTCTAAGAGGGGGGACACAACCTGAAGAAAGCAGCCAGGAACTGGGGCCTGCCCCAAACAGGCATTACTCAAAGTCTAACTGAGCAAGCACAGGAGGAAAGGAAAAAAGAAAAACTTAGGAAAACGGAATGGCAGGGACAACAATGCATCTCTCTATACTTTCTCTTAATATAAAAGGGCTGAATTTGCCAATTCAAAGAAAACGAACTGAGGACTGGATCAGAAAACAAGACCCATCCATCTGTTGCCTTCAGGAGACCCACCTCTCAGCCAAACATACAAACAAACTCAGAGTGAAGGGGTGGAAAAGGATCTACCAATCAAACGCCCCCAGTAAGAAAGCAGGTGTAGCTATCCTGATATCTGACAAAATAAACTTTTCATTAAAATCAGTACAGAAAGACAAGGACGGACACTACATATTAATAAAGGGAACAATCCAAGAGGAGGATATAACCATCATCAACTTATATGCCCCAAATATTGGTGCACCCAGATATGTCAAACAAATGCTCTCAAACTTACACAATAAAATAGATCCCAATACGATAATACTAGGAGACTTTAACACACCACTCTCACCAAAGGACAGGTCTACCAACCAGAGGATTGGCAAAGAAGCTACCGAATTAAGAGAGGCCATACTGCAAGCGGAATTAACTGACATCTACCGAGTATTCCACCCTAAAACAACACAGTACACATTCTTCTCAGCAGCTCACGGAACTTTCTCCAAAATAGACCATATCATAGTTCATGCAAGGAACTTAAGCAAATACAAAGGGATCGACATAATCCCCTGTATCCTATCTGACCACAGTGGAATTAAGCTAGCTCTCAATAACAAAGCATACCGCAGAAATTTCTCCAATACATGGAAATTGAACAGCACACTCCTTAACAATGCCTGGATAACAGAAGAGATCAGAGAAGAAATAAAGCATTTCCTACAACTCAATGAAAATGAAAACACCTCACAAAGAAACTTGTGGGACACAGCAAAAGCAGTCCTGAGGGGCAAATTTATTGCCCTCAGTGCCCACATCAAGAGAATGGAGACAGACCAAGTAAATAATCTCATGTTGCAATTAAAACAGCTAGAAAAACAGGAAAAAATGGGACCTAAAGCTACTAGAAGAAGCCAGATAACCAAATTAAAAGCAGAGATTAACCAATTAGAAAATCAGAAAACCATAACCAAAATAAACCAAACAAAAAGCTGGTTCTTTGAGAAAATAAACAAAATTGATGGCCCATTGGCTAGACTAATTAAAAAAAGAAGAGAGGAAACCCATATTAATAGGATTAGGGATGCCACGGGAAATATCACCACACGTACCCAAGATATCCAAACAATTCTAACAGACTACTTTCAATAGCTATACTCTCTAAAGGAAGAAAATCGGGCAGAAATGGATGCATTTTTAGAGAAATACAAGTTGCCCAAACTGAGCAAAGAAGAAGTTAACCAATTAAATAAGCCAATATCCTATAATGAGATACAGGAAGCTATCAAAAGTCTTCCAACAAAAAAAAGCCCAGGACCAGATGGATTCACAGCAGAATTCTATAAGACCTTTAAACAAGAACTAATACCCATACTCCTCAAGCTCTTCAGAGAAACAGAGAAGGAAGGAGCTATCCCAAACTCATTCTACGAAGCCAATATCACACTCATCCCCAAACCAGGCAAAGACCCAACCAAAAAGGAGAATTACAGGCCAATCTCCTTGATGAACACAGATGCAAAGATCCTTAACAAGATTCTAGGTAACAGAATCCAGAAACACATAAAAAACATAATTCACTATGACCAGGTAGGCTTCATCCCAGAGACACAGGGATGGTTTAACATACGTAAGTCAATAAATGTAATCCAACATATCAACAGAGCCAAGGTCAAGAATCACATGATTATCGCTACAGATGCAGAAAAGGCCTTTGACAAAATTCAACATTCATTCATGCTAAAAGCTCTGGAGAAAATAGGAATAGAAGGAACATTTCTAAAAACAATAAAAGCCATTTATGACAGACCAATAGCCAATATTATACTTAATGGGGCAAAGCTACAACCAATTCTCCTAAAATCAGGAACAAGGCAAGGATGCCCACTGTCTCCACTCCTCTTCAATATAGTCCTAGAACCCTTAGCCAGGGCAATAAGGCAAGACAAAGACATTAAAGGGATCCGCATAGGAAAAGAAGAAGTTAAACTATCCCTTTTTGCAGACGACATGATACTATACCTCCACGATCCCAAAAACTCCATCCCCAAACTCTTAGAAATCATAAATCACTTTGGCAAAATAGCAGGATACAAAATAAACCCACAAAAATCAGTTGCCTTCCTATACACTGATAATGTACAGGAAGAGAGGGAAATAAAGGGAGCAACCCCATTCACAATAACCTCCCGAAAAATAAAATATTTAGGAATTAACCTAACCAAAGATGTAAAAGAACTATTTAATGAGAACTATAAAAAGTTAAAGAAAGAAATTGCAGAAGACACTAGGAAATGGAAAGACCTCCCATGCTCCTGGATAGGCCGACTTAATATAGTAAAGATGGTAATACTTCCAAAACTAATATACAAATTCAACGCAATTCCTATTAAAATCCCAATGACGTACATCTCTGAAATACAGAAAACAGTCCAAAAATTCATATGGAACAACAAAAGACCTAGAATAGCCAAAACAATTCTAGGGGATAAAGACAATATGGGAGGGCTATCCATGCCGAACTTCAAACTCTACTACAGAGCTATAATAACAAAGACAGCATGGTACTGGCACAAAAACAGACCCGAAGACCAATGGAACAGAATAGAAGATCCAGAAATAAATCCACAGGCCTACAGCCAGCTGATATTCGACAAAGGAGCCAAAGACATACAATGGAAGAAACACAGCCTCTTCAACCGCTGGTGCTGGGAAAACTGGGCAGCCACATGCAGAAAACTAAAAGTGGACCCCAGCCTATCACCATGCACCAACATCAACTCAAAATGGATTAAAGACCTTAACATTAAACCTGAATCTCTGAAACTACTGCAGGACAGAGTAGGAGAGACACTTGAACTAATAGGCACAGGAAGGAACTTCCTGAACAGAGTCCCAGGGTCACAACAAATTGGAGAGAGACTCGACAAATGGGACTACCTTAAAATAAAAAGCTTCTGCACAGATAAAGCTATCGCAACCAAGCTAGAAAGACAACCAACTAATTGGGAAAAAATATTTACCAGCAATATATCAGACAAGGGGTTAACATCCTGTATATACAGGGAACTCAAGAAACTAATCCCTCCCAAACCCAACACACCAATTACTAAATGGGCAAGGGAACTAAAGAGGGACTTCTCAAATGAAGAAATAAAAATGGCAAAGAAACACATGAGGAAATGTTCATCATCCCTGGTGGTGAAGGAAATGCAAATAAAGACAACCCTGAGATACCACCTTACCCCAGTCAGAATGTCCCACATCCACAAATCAGCCAACGACAAATGCTGGAGGGGATGTGGAGAACGAGGAACGCTATTACACTGCTGGTGGGAATGTACACTCATACAACCACTTTGGAAAGCAGTCTGGAGGGTCCTTAGAAAGCTAAAGATTGACCTCCCTTACGACCCAGTCATACCACTTCTAGGCATCTACCCTGAACAACAGGAACCAATATACAAGGACACGTGCACCTCCATGTTTATTGCAGCACTGTTCGCAATAGCTAGGATATGGAAACAACCTAGATGCCCCACCACAGATAAATGGATCCAAAAATTGTGGTATCTATACACAATGGAATATTATGCAGCCATTAGAAATGACAAAATAATGGCATTTGCAGGGAAACGGATGGAGCTAGAAGGAATCATGTTGAGCGAGGTAAGCCAAGAACGAAAAGACAAACAGTACATGGTCTCCCTGATAAGTGGATGATGAATCCAAAATGTTAGGTGATATGACAAAACTAACAGGACTTAAGAAACAAAGAACTCCCACTCATCTGGTTGAACCACTACTAAATATCCCCATGCTGCTGATCACATATATGGTATATAACATATGAGCACCGTTATATATTACAGACTGTGATAGACAATTTGCTCCAGGAAAGTTAGAATGAACTTGTGACTTTAAATGAGCATCATTATTCCACAATACTGTGAATTTCCGGAAATTAAGTAATCACTTAATCACGATCAAAAAAAAAAAAAAGAACCTTGGGGAAGGGAGGGAGGGAGGGGATGGTAGGGGGGAAACAATGGAGGGGGTAACAATGTTCAAGAGGAAGTGGAAGTGTACTCATTACCTCACTCATGTAACTGTAACCCTCTGTATAGTATCTCTACAATAAAAAAAAATTAAAAAAAAAAAGATAGGCCTATTCAATACAAGAAGCTTTTAGAACCCCAGATAGACCAGACCAGAATATGATATCCTACTGTCACATTACAATCTGCACAGGATCAAGTTAGACCAAGGAAAAGATCCTTAAAGCTGTCAAGGAGAAAACATTAAAGACCTATAAAGGGAAACCAATTAGAATCACCTCAGATTTCTCAGAAGAGAAATTCAAAGCAAGAAGAGCCTGGAATAATGTATTCAATGCCCTAAAAACAAACCAATATCAACCAAGAATATTGTACCCAGCTAAACTCTCCTTCATAACTGAAAGCCAAATAAAAACCTTCCATAGCAAAGAAAAATTGAAACAATATATCTCCACCAAACCAGCCCTACAAAAGATTCTTACAGATGTCCTACACATAGAAAACCAACAAGACCACAATAAACGAAAAGAAACTGCACCCAATCGCTGAATCCAAGAACCATAGGAAGAACCCAGTTTTCGCAGCTCCCCAGAAGGTGGATAACATGGCAGGAACTCCCAAATACCTCTCAGTCCTATCTCTTAACATTAACGGATTTAACTCTGCAATTAAGCGACATAGACTGTCTAGTTGGATTTAAAAACAAAATCCATCTATTTGCTGCCTTCAGGCGTCACATATTGCCTGTAAAAACAAAAACATTTTCAATGTTAAAGGCTGGAGCAAAATCTACCAAGCAAACAGCCCCCATAAACAGGCAGGAGTTGCAATCCTAATATCAGATAAAATAGACTTCAAATTAAAATTTGTGAGAAGAGAGGTCCTTACATACTAATTAATGGATCTCTCCTTCAGGAGGATATTACAATTTTAAATATCTATTCGCAAACAACAGAGCACCCAAATTTATCCAAGAAACACTACTTTCCCTCAAATCCCACATAGACCCAAAGACATTAATTGTTGGGGATTTTAACACACCACTCTCCCCACTAGATAGATCAACTCGGCAAAAACTCCACAGAGAAACCTCATATCTAAACAACTGCATAGATCAAGTAGATTTAACCGATATCTACTGAACATTTCACCCAGCAGCATCAGAATACACGTTTTTCTCAGCAGCATATGGAACATTTTCTAAAATAGATCACATTTTTAGGCCACAAAGCAAACTTGTCCAAATTCAGAAACATTGAAGTTATACCTTGCATTCTCTCTGACCAAAAGGGAATAAAGTTAGAACTCAACACCAAAAGCCACCAAAGAAAGTCTGGTAACACATGGAGGCTGAACAAAACACTGATGAATCACGAGTGGGTCAAGGAGGAGATTAGAAAAGAAATTCAAATGTTCATGCTATTCAACAAAAATGAGCACACAAATTACCATATCCTCTGGGACACAGCAAAGACAGTACTCAGAGGCAAGTTTATAGCCCTGAGTTCCTACATCAATAAATTGGAGAGATCTGAAACCAACAAGTTAATGAGACATCTGAACCTCCTTGAAAAAGAGCAGGAAGATAAACCCCAATCCAGTAGATGGAAAAAATAATTAAAATTAAATCAGAATTAAATTAATTAGAATCCAAAAAACTATAGAAATAATCAACAAAACCACGAGTTGGTTCTTCAAAAATATTAACAAAATTGACAGACCCTTAGCAAATCTTAACAGAAAAAGAAGAGAACACACCCAAATAAACAAACTCAGAAAGGAGAATGGAAACATCACCACAGAAACAACAAGATTCAGAACATTTTAAGGGAATACTTCTCAAAACTTTATGCTAATTAGTTTGAGAACTTGGCAGAAATGGACCTTTTCCTAGCAAATATTGACATGCCAAAACTAAACCAAGATGAGTTAAACCATCTTAACAGGCCCATATCAAGCATTGAAATAGAAACAGCAATAAGAGACCTCCCAGCTAAGAAAAGTCCACGACCAGATGGTTTTACAGCCGAATTGTACAAAGCCTTCAAAGCAGAGCTCACACCAATACTCCTCCAACTCCAATGAAATTGAAAGAGAAAGTTCATTACCGAACACATTCTATGAAGCCATCTTAACCCTCATCCCAAAACCAGGCAGGGATTCATCAAAGAAAGAGAACTATAGACCCATTTCTTTTTTTATTGTGAAAATACTATACAGAGGGGTTACAATTACATGGGCAAGGTAGTGTACATTTCTTATCGAGCATTTTGGCCTCCTCCTTTGTTTACCCTTCCCATCCCTTCCCATCCTCCCTCCTTCCCCACTCAATCCTCACCCCCCAAGTTGTAAAGTTCATTTTTGACATGACAACTTGTACTTCTCATTGTTGCAACAGGTCCACCTTTATCCTTATTTAAGCGACTTGTTTTTCCACTTCCCCTCCACAAATTATACCAACATCAAATACAGTGAAAGCATGGGTTATACTATGGGGGAGGGACATACAAAGCAACAAAGAAATAATCTTACAATTGCGTTATAAACAAATGCATGAAAGAAAAAATGTTTAAAATACATATCTTAGGGTTCATTTTCCTAACATCACCTTATCTGACCTTTTCTGCTTGATTCAGACATATACTAGTTATTACGAATAATGGAAACCATGGGAACTATGTTCCTTTCGGCCTGGCTTACTTCCCTTAATATAATTTTTTCCAAGTCTTTCCATTTCCTAACAAATGGGGCAATGTCATTCTTTCTGATGGAGGCATAGATTTCCATTGGGTATATATTGGACATTTCCTTGATCCATTCAACTACAGGGGGCATTGGGGTTAGTTCCATATCTTACCTATGGTAAATAATGCTGCAATAAACATAGTTGTGCGGGCAGCTTTAGTATGGTCTTGTTTGTGATCATTTGGTTAAATGCCCAAAAATAAGACTGCTGGGTAATATTGGAGCTCTATGTGGAGTCTTTTGAGGAATCTCCATACTATTTTCCAAAGTCGTTGAACAAGTATACACTCCCACCAACAGTGCAGTAAAGTTCTCTTCTGTCCACATCTCCTCGAACATTTGTTGTTATTAGAGTTCTTTATTTTAGTCATTCTAACTGGATTGAGGTGGTATCTCAATGTTTTGATTTGCATTTCTTTTATGGCTAGGGAGTGAGCATTTCTTCATGTATCTATTGGCCATCCTTCTTTCTTCTTCAGCGAAGTTTCTCTTTAAGTCTTTAGCCCCGTTATTTATTGGGCAGTTGTTTCTTTGAAGATTTGTTGTTGGGGGATTTAATTTTTTGAGTTCAAGGAATATTTTAAATATGAGACCCTTGTCCGTAGTATGGCTAGTGAAGATCTTCTCCCAATCCATGGGCTGTCTATTGATGTTGCTAGCTATGTCCTTTGCCATGCAGAAGCTCTGCAATTTCATGTAATCCCATTTGTCCAACCTTTCTTTGATTTGTTGTGTTTCTGGGTCTCTAGTAAGAAAATTCGGCCTATGCCAAGGAGACCTAATGTTTCTCCTATTCCATCCTGTAATGTTTTCAGAGTGTCTGCTTTGACTCTGAGGTCTTTGATCGATTTGATTCTGGAGTTGATACTGGTGCAGGGTGATATATAAGGATCTAGCTTTAGTTTTCTACAAATAGTTAACCAATTTTGCTAACACCATTTACTGAAG
Organism: Dipodomys merriami; assembly: GCF_024711535.1. Classification (NCBI taxonomy): domain Eukaryota; kingdom Metazoa; phylum Chordata; class Mammalia; order Rodentia; family Heteromyidae; genus Dipodomys; species Dipodomys merriami. Next base: position 1,113,762 of record NW_027204426.1, on the reverse strand, counting down.
AGGCTGTCTTTCTTCCATTGAATTTTTTTAGCTCCCTTCTCGTAGATTAAGTCCCTATAGATTTGTGGGTTCATTTCTGGGTTGTCAATTCTATTCCATTGGTCCTGAGATCTGTACTTGTGCCAGTACCAAGCTGCCTTGATTACTGTGGCTTTTTAGTAGAGTTTGAAATTTGGCACTGATATTCCTCCAGCACTGTTCTTTCTGTTAAGGATTGTTTTTGCTATTCGGGGTCTTTTATTGTTCCATATGAATTTTTGGATTGCCTCTTCTAATTCCTTGAAGAATGTGGCTGGAATATTGTGATAGATATGGCACTGAATTTGTAGATAGCCTTGGGAAGTATTGCCATTTTCATGATGTTGATCCTTCCAATCCAGGAGCATGGGAGGTTTTCCAGTTTCTAAGTTCTGTTTTGATTTCTTTTTCAGGTTTTTAAAATTTTCATCATAGAAGCCCTCCACTTCTTTGGTTAAATTAATTCCTAATATTTTATTTTTTGTGGGGCTATTATGAATGGAGTTGCTTTCCTTATTGCATCCACGCTTTTCTCTTTGTTGGCATATACAAAAGCCATTTATTTTTGAGGGTTAATTTTTACCCTGCTACTTTTCCAAAATTTTGAATCAACATGAGTGATTTGGGAGTGGAGTCTGTGGGATTCTTTTGTTGTTGTTGTTGTTGTTGAAAACTTTTGCTATTTAATTGTATTTGTTTCTATGTACTTTTTGATTGTGAAAATACTGTACAGAGGGGTTACAATTACATGAGCAAGATAATGAGTACATTTCTTATCAAACATTGTAGCCTCCTCCTTTGTTTCCCCTTCCCATCGCTGTTTGCATCTTTTCTAATTGCTGTAGCTAGGCATGCTAATACTAGATTGAAGAGAAGTGGAGAGAGTGGACATCCTTATCTTGTTCCTGAGTTAAGAGGAAAGGGCTTTCGTTTTTTACCATTAATTATAATGCTGGCTGTAAGTTTGTCCTATACAGCCTTTATTGTATTGAGGAATGTTCCATGATTCCTAATTTTTCCAGAACCTTCGTCATAAATGGGTGTTGGATCTTGTCAAATCCTTTTTCTGCATTTATTGAGATAACCATGTGGTTCATATCCATCCTTGCTCTTGTTGATATGATGAATTATATTAATTGATTTGCGTGTATTGAACCAGCTTTGCATCCCTGAAATGAATTCTGTTTTATCGTGGTGTGTGATATTTTGGATGAATTGTGGAACTCGATTGGCTAAATTTTCTTGTTTTTGGATCCTGTCATGGTGTCTGAACTCTGGTCCTGGGCGCTGCCCCTCAGCTCTTCAGCTCAAGGCTAGCACTCTACCACTTGAGACATAGCGCCACTTCTGGCTTATTTCTTTTTGCTTATGTGGTGCTGGGGAATCCAACCCAGGGCCTCAGGCATGCAAGGCAAGCGCTCTACCCCTGAGCCATCTTCTCAGCCCCCTCAACTGGCCAAAATTTTGTTGAGAAATTTTACATCGATTTTCATAAAACAAATGGGTCTGTAGCTCTCTTTCTTTGATGAGTCCTTGCCTGGTTTTGGGATGAGGATTATGATGGCTTCATAGAATGAGTTTGGTAGTGAACATTCTCTTTCAATTTCATTGAAGTGTTGGAGGAGTATTGATGTGAGCTCTGCTTTGAAGGCCTTGTAGAATTCTGCTGTAAAACCATCTGTTCCTGGGCTTTTCGTAGATGGGAGTTCCCGTATTGTCGTTTCTATTTCAATGCTTGATATGGGCCTGTTAATATGGTTTAACTCATCTTGGTTTAGTTCCTGCATGTTGATATTTGCTAGGAAAAGGTCCATTTCTGCCAAGTTCTCAACCTTATTTGCATAAAGATTTGAGAAGTATTCCCTTATAATGTTCGGAATCTTGGTTGTTTCTGTGGTGATATTTCCATTCTTATTTCTTATTTATAAGATTCATAAGATTTGCTACGGGTCTATCAATTTTGTTAATATTTTTGAAGAATCAACTCTTTGTTTTGTTGATTTTATATGATTTTTGGATTCTAATTCATTTAATTCTGGTTTAATTTTAATTATTTCTTTCCATCTACTGGATTGGGGTTTTCCTGCTGCTCTTTTTCATGGAGGTTCAGATGTCTCATTAAATTGTTGGTTTCAGATCTCTCCAACTTGCCTCTGAGAACTGCCTTTTCTGTGTCCCAGAGGAGATGGTAATTTGTGTGTTCGTTTGTGTTTAATATCATGAAAATTTAATTTCCTTTCTAATTTAATCCATGACTCACTGGGGATTCAGCAGTGTGTTGTTCAGCTTCCATGTTTAACAGGACTTTCTTTGTTGGCTTTTGGTTGAATTCTAATTTTATTCCCTTGTGGTCTGAGAGAATGCAAGGTATTACTTCAATGTGTCTTAATTTGGACGTTTGCTTTGTGACCTAAAATGTGGTCTATTTTTGAAAATGTTCCATGTGCTGCAGAGAAAAACATATGTTCTAATACTGCTGGGTGAAATATTTGGTAGATGTCTGTTAAATCTTGTTGATCTATGGAGTTGTTTAAATCTGTGGTTTCTCTGTTGAGTTTTTGCCGAGTTGATCTATCTAGTGGGGATTGAGGTATTTTAAAGTCCCCAACAATTAATGTGTTTGGATCTCTGTGAGATTTGAAGGAAAGTAGTATTTCTTGGATAAATTTGGGTGCTCCATTGTTTGATTAATAGAGATTTAGAATTGTAATATCCTCCTGAATGAGAGATCCCTGAATTAGTAGGTAGCCAGCTTCTTTACCTCTTCTCACTAATTTTAATTTGATCTCTATTTTATCTGATATTAGGATTGTAACTCTTGCCATTTTATGGGGGTCATTTGCTTGGTACATTTTGTTCCATCCTTTCACTTTCAAAATGTGTTTGTTTTTATGGGCAAGGTGTGACTTCTGAATGCAACAGATACAAGGCTTTTGTTTTTTAATCCAACTAGACAGTCTATGTCGCTTAATTGGAGAGTTAAGTCCGTTAATGTTGAGACATAGGACTGAGAGGTATTCGGGAGTTCCTGCCATTTTATCCATCTTCTTGGGAGCTATGATAACTGGGTTCTTCCTGTGGTTCTTGGATTCTCCGATTGGGTGTGGTTTCTTGGCCTTTTTTGTGGTCTTGTTGGTTTTCTATGTGTAGGGCATCTTAAGTATCTTTTGTAGGGATGGTTTGGTGCAGATATATTGTTTCAGTTTTTCCTTACTATGGAAGATTTTTATTTGACCTTCGGTTATGAAGGAGACTTTAGCTGGGTACAGTATTCTTGGTTGATAGTTGTTTGTCTTTAGGGCATGGCATACGTCATTCCAGGCTTTTCTTGCTTTGATTGTCTCTGCTGAGAAATCTGAAGTGATTCTAATTGGTTTCCATTTATAGGTGATTGGTCTTTTCTCTTTGACAGCTTTAAGGATCTTTTCCTTGGTCTGAATTGATCCTGTGAAGTTTATAATGTGACGGTCGAATGTCCTGTTCTGGTCTGGTCTATTTGGAGTTCTAAAAGCCTCTTGTATTTGAATAGGCCTATCCTTTTGCATGCTTGGGAAGTTCTCTATTAGGATCCTGTCAAAAACTATAAAACATAAATGTAAAAATTCATGATATTAGATCAGTAAAGGTTTCTAAAAAGTTGACATGGAAAGCATTAGTGGCTAAAGGAAAGCAAGAATAAACTGGTTAATATCAACTGATAACCTTTCATAATTCTATTAAAGAAGTGAAAACATATCCAACAGATAGAGGGCACATATTCCTTAATGCTACAGTGTTAATTCTACAATGATCCTGAGTCTTAAGTACTTTTATATCTTCGAATTTTATATAAATTTTTTCCCAAACAGGATATTTCTTTAAAGAATATATGTAAATTAATAGTCAATAGAAAGAGCATATGAATTAAGCTCCTCTGTAGTATGTAAAAAAATAAAAATAAAACTCATTAGTATGACCATAATATAAAAAGATGACACAAAATATAGTAATGCATTTGTGGATAAATTGATATACTCCACATAGCAGAATGATTTGCATAATACTGCAATCATTTTAGCAATTAAGTTTTCAAGTCTTCAAGAGGTCAAAGAGAATTGTATAGGATCTACATTACACTTCTATGTATGTATTAAAGAGAAGTATAAAACTTGTTTGAACAGGGTATGTGGTTCATTGACTGCACTTGAATAGTATGTTTGAGACCCTGGAAATAATCCCCAAAAACAAATTTTGAAAACTCACCCTATAGAAGATGTATGCTGGACAAATTCCTGTAACTGAATTTTATATCTATTTTAATGTCTGTTCTAAAATTTATAACAATTCTATTTGAACAAATGCAAGTTTGTGAAAATTAGGCTTGGAAAATCTATGATTGTTCAATTCACTTCCAAAGCACTAAAATGTATACAATAAAAGGAGATAATATATTGCATGTGAATTTCATGTCAGCAAAAAAAAAAAAAAAAAAAAAACTCTTGTTAAAAATACTTCACAAAAATCGCAGAATACCTAAAAAGATGTTTTTGGTGTTGTCTAAAAATTCTTTGTAAACTACAACTTTTAAAACAAAGATATAATTTGTTTACTTTGAGATTTTTTGGTCTGTTTTCCTGAGTTTATGCAAAGATAACTCAATCCAAAAGTGTATGTGATAGCTGGAATATCTAGGAATTGTGCATCACTTATAAGTAATTGATAGCCTTTTCTGGTAGAAACTTTTAGCAAATGACAGAACCTAAATCTATGCATCTGCATTTTATGAAAGCCATATGTTACTTGCTGAATCCAATTGCTTTTCTCTATTTTGCTAGGACAGAAATTATTCTCAAGATAAGAGCCAATCGCAGTGAAAAGACATAATCATTTTTATTTGTTAAAATAACACACAAAATAAAACAATTCCACTTAAGCGACTCTAATATTAGTACTTATGAAGATGTTCCTGAATGCCAATATCCACTGAATTTTTGGAATTTAAATTTCTACCAACATATGAAAACTAGAACAAGAAAACAAATATAGACTTAGAGCAAACCAGCCTTGCAATAATTTTCTTAATGGTTTTGAAATTACAAAAGAATTGATACCATTAAGAAAATGATCCTTTCAAATAGAGGAGGCAATCCAAAAATTCATATGGAACAATAAAAGACCCCGAATAGCAAAAACGCTCCTCAACGGAAAGAACACTGCTGGAGGAATATCAATACCAAATTTCAAACTCTACTATAAAGCCATAGTAATCAAAACAGCTTGGTATTGGCATAAGAACAGACCTCAGGACCAATGGAATAGAATTGAAAACCCAGAAATGAACCTACAGACCTATAGCCACCTAATCTTCGATAAGGGAGCTAAAACAATAGAATGGAAGAAAGACAGCCTCTTCAGTAAATGGTGCTGGCAAAATTGGTTAACTACATGTAGAAAACTAAAGCTAGATCCTTATATATCACCCTGCACCAGAATCAACTCCAAATGGATCAAAGACCTTGAACTCAAAGCAGACACTCTGAAAACATTACAGGATGGAATAGGAGAAACCCTAGGTCTCCTTGGCTCAGCCCGAAATTTTCTGAATAGAGACCCGGAAACACAACAAATCAAAGAAAGGTTGGACAAATGGGATTGCATAAGATTGCAGAGCTTCTGCAGGGCAAATGACATAGCTGGCAAGATCAATAGAAAGCCCACCGATTGGGAGAAGATCTTTACTAGCCATACAACGGACAAGGGTCTCATATCTAAAATATACTTGGAACTCAAAAAATTAAACCACCCATCAACAAATCCTCAAAGAATCAACTGCCCAATAAATAAGTGGGCGAAAGACTTAAAGAGAAGCTTCTCTGAAGAAGAAACAAGGATGGCCAATAGACACATGAAGAAATGTTCAACATCCCTAGCCATAAAAGAAATGCAAATCAAAACAACATTGAGTTATCACCTCACTCCAGTTAGAACAGCAAAAATCAAGAACTCTAACAACAACAGATGCTGGAGGGGATGTGGACAGAAAGGAACCTTACTTCATTGTTGGTGGGAATGTAAACTTGTTCAACCACTTTGGAAAGCAGTATGGAGGTTCCTCAGAAGACTTCACATAGATCTCCCCTATGATCCAGCAATCCCACTTTTGGGCATTTACCCAAATGTTTACAAACAAGACCACACTAAAGCTACCAGCACAACTATGTTTATTGCAGCATTATTTACCATAGCTAAGATATGGAACCAACCCAGATGCCCCTCAGTAGATGAATGGATCAAGAAAATGTGGTATATATACACAATGGAATTCTATGCCTCCATCAGAAAGAATGACATTTCCCCATTTGTTAGGAAATGGAAAGGTTTGGAAAAAATTATATTAAGTGAAGTAAGCCAGGCCCAAAGAAGCATAGGTCCCATGGTTTCCCTTATTTGCAATATCTAGTATAGGTATGAGTCAAGCAGAAAAGGTCAGATAATGTGATGTTAGGAAAATGAACCCTTAAATATGTATTTTAATGTTTTCGTTTCTTTCATGCATGTGTTTCTAACGCATTTATAAGATTATTTCTTTGTTGCTTTGTATGTCCCTCCCCCACAGTGTAACCCCCGCTTTCACTATATTTGATGTCAGTATAACATGTGGAGGAGATGGGGACAAACAAGTCGTTTAAGGACTCAGGTGGACCTGTTGCAACAATGAGAAGTACAAAATGTCATGTCAAAACCAGCTTTACAATGTCGGTGTGGGGGGGGGGAGGGGGGTATAATTGGGTGGGGGGAGGGGGGTAAAATTGGGTGGGGGGAGGGGGGAGGCGGGGAAGGGAAGTGAAGGGTAAACAAAGGAGGAGGCTGCAATGCTTGGTAAGAAATGTATGCATTATCCTGCCCATGTAATTGTAGCCCCCCTGTACAGTATGTTCTCAAATAAAATAAAATACAATTAAAAAAATAAAAAAAGAAAATGATCCTTTCCTATAGAAATCATTTAAAAATGTTTATCACTTATTATAATTCAAATACCAAACAAGAGTAATTTTATATAATCAGTACAAATATCGTTTTATTACTATCGTAAAATAGAATAAAAGACCAGTCCCAATATATTATCATTAGTCTTAATTCCTAATCATTACATAAATATCTTAAACAAAATCTAAATACTCATGTCTTTAACATAGATATAAATAGTGTATACTTTTCATTAGATTTTTCCAGAGACATGTATTCATGTTTCTAAGAAATGTTCACAGCAGTTAAAAGATGCTTTTGTGAAATTAATGTGATATATTTTGTTGTTGTTGTTGTTTGTTGTTGTTGTTGTTTGCAAGGCCTGGGCATTATCCCTAAGCCTTTTTATGCTCAAAGCCAACACTCTACAACTTGAGACACAGAGCTATTTCCTGTGTTTAGTAGTTAATTGGAGATAAGAATATAACAAGTACTTTTCTGTCTGGTCTAGTTTTGAGCAGAATTCTAAGATCTCATTACCAAGAATAGCTTGAATTATAGGCGTGAGTCACTGGCACTTGGTTTGATGTATTTTTTAATTTTACTTATGTTTTAATATTTTTGTTTCTCTATAATGTACATCATTCTACACATAAATTTAGATATATGTATATATTTCTGATGACAAATAATCTCTAAAAACATGTCTTTATACACATTATATATGTGTGTGTGCATATGTATATATATATATATATATATTTCTGAAGACAGATTCCTTCTAAAACTTTTATGCTACTATTGTTTTACCTTTTTCATTTCAAAGATATACAGTCTATTGTATAGTAAGGAAAACCCTCAATATTATATTTTATGCCATATTTCAGATTGGGAAGCTTTGTCTGTGTGAATAAGTTTATTTCTTTTGTTTCTGCTTTCCTATTCATAATTCTGTTTCTCATAGTATTGTTCTAAGGACTTTTTCTTTATCCCAATTTGGGGCTTGGACATAACTCATGTTCAGTTTGCTAACAGTAGTCATTTTACCATTTGAACCATGCCTCCAGCCCAGAAATTTTTGTAATTAATTGGAGATATAACCTCATGAATTGTCCTACCAGCCTGAAAACCATTATCGCCCAAGTCTCATCTTTCTTAATCACTAGTATTATAGAGGTGAGTCATGGACCCCAAGAGTCAATGACTTTTCAGGTCTTATAGATTCCACATGTTTACTAGTAATTGTAATAATAAAATACCACAGATTGGGTAGTGTTAACACTGTAAATACATTGCTTCTGTGTTGGTGGAACTAAAACTCCAAGATCAGAGTTGGCTTCTTCTAAGTCCTCTTTCCTTGGCATATTCAAGGCCTTCTGCTTCTCTTGGAGGAGACTTCAACTTAAATTCTACCTTTGAGATTCTGTTTCCAAATGCAGTCACTTTCTAATGCAATGGGTTTTTGATCGTTAGTGTGATTTCAGTGGGACATTATCGAACACATAACATATTACTTAATGGATAGGAGAAAATATCTAATAGGAAATTATTTGGTTTGGGCATGGAAGTTATGCTATATTTAAAAAATAGCAAAAGAGAGAAAGGTTTTATTAGAGCTTGTAAAATGAGGATGAACTCTTGACCTCAGACATGCCAAATTCTTACCCTGTCACACACTTAAATGCTTAGTGGTACTGGAAGATTTTACCCAAAAACCTATACTTGTGAAACAGCATCTCTACTACTGCCATACCAGCAGATTGTAATTTGATTGCTTATTTTGAGGTAGTATCACTATGCCTGGGCCTACTTGGACAGTGGTCCTCCTAACACAAGCAAAACACATTGTACCCAGCAAATGGTTAGCGTTTCTGAAACATTTTTTTTGGCTGGGCTTGCCTGGAACTGCAATTCTCTCATCTCTATTTTCTAAGTAGATAATATTGTAGGTTTTAGCCACTTTATCCAGCAAAATTATACAATTTCAAGATATCTTGATATTGCCTGTATTTGTGCTTAACATATATAGCTATCCTTAATTTTCTCCATCTTTTGTTTAGTACTCTGAGTGGAAATTTTGTATCCCCTCTGTACAGTGTGTTCACAAAAAAATTAATTAAAAAATTAAAAAAACTCCTGTATATCAATTTTAAAATAAAAAATGCATGAACGAAGAAAAAAAAGAAAACATTGACTTTCTTGATATACATGGCTTTGTTTGTATGGAATCCCATCACAATCCAAAAAATCTCCCAAAAGTTTATGTCCAGAATCATGGAAAAGAAGGCTTCAGGTTGGAAAAAAAACACTGATCCTTAACTTATAATTGCACTATATTTATAGTGTTAGTCAATGCTTTCTAAAGTATGAGAAGAGAAGGAAGGCATAAATGTGAAAGATGTCAGGTCTCTGTAGAATTTCTGTAGTTGTCATTTCATGTTATCTTTCTTCCTTAAAGCATGCTTTATTAAAACCCTCTGGGTGGATATTGGTTGGACTAATTGGTAACCTTCCCCGGGAAATGAAGCTGATTTTAGACTGCCGATGATTTGGTAAATAAAAGAATGATGAGAATGAGCACAGATATTGTCACAAAATAAGCGGACAAAGTTCAATTGCTGAACAGCAAACAAAGCAGCTTCAAGTCCGATGATCCACATTGGGACATATATTGATAGATACATATGTATACATATACACACATACGTGAAAAAGTAAATATCCAGTAGAAGATAGAGAAACTTGGTGTGACAAGTACTAAACTATATCAAACTGGTTGCAGTAAAGGTACAGTAAAACATCAATAGTTTAGCATAGATTTTGCATAGATTTGTAAAGGATGAAAATTTTTCCTTCATTTTATACTTTACAAATGTCCTTAGTATGTATTAAATTTTTTTATATTGTAGTTGGAGCATCTATACAATGCTGAGAATTGGGATTACATAAAGTATGCAACATGAATAGGCCAGCCTGAATAGATAAATTCATTAGATTCTTATTTCCATTTAACTACCAGGAGAAATGGAGTTCAGTTCAGATTTTATGTAGAGCACTGGCCTTGAACACAAAAGCACCATTCACGCCGTGAGTTTAAGCCCTAGGATCTACAGAAACAAAAACACTAAATACAACTTGGAGTTAGATATTTTATAATGAAGCATTTTTATATGCTCTACCTTGTTAGAAAGACTAGATTTCTGTGTTAGCTTTATAACCTACCATAATAAGTGATATTGTCCATTTAGTAAGCAGAAAGGCTTACACTGATTTATAAGTTTGAAGGTTTCAGTGTATGTTCAGTTGGTTTTATTGCTTTGGTGGCCTGTGGCAAGACAATGTCAAGGTGGGGAGTATGTCAAAAAGAAATGTTTTTGACCTAGAATGATTAACAGATAAAAGAACAAAGTAGATGAGAGTCCATGTTCTCATAGGTTTCACTCTGAAGAACTTAATCTCCAAAAGAACTATTCAGGTATTCTCCACAGTCTGGGAGGAAATGTAAAGTGAATTTTGTTTAACATATAGGTCTTTCTGGGGCATTCTAAATTTAAATGGCAACACCTTCACCAATGATAATGACTTGTCCAGGGGTGGAAGCAACTAGATATTGCTATAAATTCTAATCAGATATCAGCAGACTAAATATTTTATGGAATTCCTATTAAAACTTTTTCTTGCAGGCTGACTGGGTCTTCATACTACACATGTGTATATCTGTGTGTATGTGTGTGTGTATTTGAATAAACTAATATAGCAATGTAACAGATAAAATTATTAGTATGGCCTTTTTCTTCTCATACCATGAAAGCCTGCCACAAATCCAATCAAATCCCATTCAAGATTCAAACATTAATGCTGTCCCAAAAGTTCTGTACACAAACCCATGTACATACACTTCATTTAAGACGGCAATGGTATATGAAAATTTTAAGTCTTCCAATTACGTTGTCACCAAGGAAACAACGTACAATATTTTCTTTAAAAATATCTAGATTGTAGAACACTTTAGCCAGAAAATTGAAGCACTATACATTACAGGATTTAATTTAAATATTTAGTCACTGAAATGGATATTCAATATCCACAACTTAGAGCTCTTTTAAAACACATAATTGCAAACCTCATCTATTACCATCTTCCGTGAAGACAGTCCTTGCTGAAAACGAACCAAATGTGGTAAACCAATTAAAATGTACGCCATTGTTAAATGCTATTGTTTTAAAGCATGGAAGTGACAGAGCAATTAATGCCAGTGAACAGCCGGTTCTAAGAAGTATGAAAAGTGATTATTTTGTACTCTAGGTGGAAAACTCCACAGATGTTTCAGATTGTGCTTCGTTCTAGGCATTTGTGAGATACATTTTGGAAAGCACAATGAATGAAAACATATTGTTTTATAAAGATTTGCTGGCTGAGAAACCAGGGAAAGAAAACTTATTGAAGTGTTTCAAATGAGAATACAGACAATAGGGTGGGTAAGATGTGATATTCAGCTTTAAATACAGATTGAAGCAAACCAAAGAATGGGATTTTTTTCCCGTAACAAATGCTTTCTCGGTATATTGAGCTATACACTATAATGAAAAGTCAGGAAAAAACACTGACGCCTGTTGAATTTCTTTCTTAAGAGAATCTTAAATGACAAAGATGAAGAAATTTAAGTATGTTAATAAAACATTATCAAGTATTTAATTTTTGATTAAAAGTTAAAACAAACTGACAATTAGTCCATTAAGATTTATGTTTCCTGTCATATTTTGTTTTCTCTTTGTTCCTCTTTTTTGGGTGGTGATTTTTTTTTCAGAAATGCAACCTAGTCTTAATCATTACCCACAAAATTTTTGCTGTCATAGAATCAGAGAGTTTTATTTATTAAATTAAGACTAGAATAGGCTCGGGAAGGGAGGTGAAGGGTAAACAAAGGAGGAGGCTGCAATGCTTGGTAAGAAATGTATGCATTATCCTGCCCATGTAATTGTAGCCCCTCTGTACAGTATGTTCTCAAATAAAATAAAATTAAATTTAAAAAAAGACTAGAATAGGCTCATTTTATGTTAACCCAAAATATTAACACCAAAATAATTTTTCACTAAAAAAAATTCATAAAAAATCATGAGGACTTGGTGGAAGATGGAGGAGGAGAAGCTGGAGGGTAAATAAGCTCTAGCACAGAAAGTAGTTTTAGTGTTCCAGTGAACAGTCGTAGGCCAGAGTCACACCAAGTGTGCCATCACAGTACAGAGAGTTTGGCCAGAGAGGGAAAATCCAGGCAAGATGACAGATCTGAGCACTTGCCAGTAGCCACAGCTATGGTGGCAGTAGGGACAGTTCCAGTGGCTGTAGCCACCATACCTACAGAAAGAGTCCACGACAAAGGCCCCAGACATGGCCTGTGAGCAGATTCTACTCACCAGCAAGAACTGACAAGGAGCAGATCTCTTCATCCTGCAGATCACAGACCAGAGACGACCCAGGAACCAACACTCTGGCATGAGCAGAATCCTGACATCCTCACTCCTTCTCAGGGGGCAGAGAAGAGAAGGCCATCCTTTCCCCACCACCAGAGATCTCCATCTAGGACTCTTACCTATGTAAGGCTGAGCAGCTAGCTCCAACTCATTCCTTGGAAGAAAACAAAGGAGTCATTTGGCAAGTCACAGGAAGTAGACATGACCTGCCAGGCTCAGCTCCACCCAGGGGAATGTCACCCCACCCAGCCAGTGGTAGCTCTGTCCTTGGAGGAGTGATTTCCTTCACAGGGCAAACAGAGCCAGAAGCTGCCCCTCCCTACAACAGTCTAGACAAACATTTGAAACTCAGGAAACATAAATCCTGAGAATCGGCTTCCCGAGTGTTTCAGGAGTTGCCCCTCAGGGAAAAGCTACTGTTTCTGAAAGGCCTCAACTACCCAGAACCTAGCCTCATCACAGCATCTCCACACTGGAGGAAACAGCCATCTCCCTCATTTGTGATACTCAAAGCAGATCTCCTTCCCATTGAAGTAGCCTGGGAGGAAGATCACAAAATCCTGAGTAAAGCAGAGCATTTTTCTGCCTGCCCCAAAAAATTGACTTAAGAAACCAATCAAGCAAAACGAAAACTAAACACCACAAGCACACCAGACTCCACCAAGAGACTGGTTATGGACACAGGGGAAATACAGGATCTTCCCATTCCCTCCCACCAAAAGAACCCAAAAATCAAATCAAAGAACTCTTTTTTTTATCTTTTTTTTTTCAATTTTAATTTTTTAAAAAGTGTTTGATATTAATTTTTTCTCATAATTTTTATTTTTGGTGTGTGTGTGTGTGTGTGTGTGTGTGTTTAAACTCTTTTGACCTTTTGGTCCTTTATATTGTTTTCATTTTTCTCTCTTTATTCTTTTTTGTTTGACTTAATTGCTGTTCTGCTCATCCCCCGATACATACCTGCGGTCGATAATTAGATGTTATTCTCCATTCTTTACATAATCCAGAAATTTATTTATTACTCGATTCAAAAGGTCTTAGGCTGAACTTCTTGAACAGCAGTATTATTTTTTTACACCAATAAAATTTTCAAGTACCTAATTTTAATTTTTTTTATTTTTTAGTTTTCCATGTTTCCTTTCTATCCCTCCTTTCATCTCATCCTATCCTTTTCTTCTCTCAATATCATTTCTTTAAACTTACATAATTTTAAGTGTTTCACTTCTTAAATTTAAATTTTTGTTTATCAATTTCTTATTTATTGTTTAAAAAAATCTCTCTGTTATCATTCTGTCCAATCCATTTCCTGCTCAGACATAAGGACTTGGTTAAATTCACTCTTCTCTTACCTCTCCACATCCCTCTAATCCTATTTTTCTCCACATTTCTCCCTAAACCTAATAATTCCTGGTGTGTCAAATCATTTTTGCTTTTATTAGCCCATTAGTCCATGGTTGTTTGCAGTTGAATAGATTGTATCTGATGAACTAGATTGTATCTGCAACCATTTTGACTGTGCAACTACAGGACTCAGGTTGATGCTTGCCTTAAAATAGTGTTCTAGCATAAAATTGGTTTTACTTTCATACCAAATGGGCAGAACAAGCGGAAAAACACAAGAAAAATGGCAAGTCTGGGTATATGAATTCCCAATCATGATAATCAGGTGACAGAATATTTAATGAATAATCCAGAGAAGAGTTCCCAAAAATCTCTACAAACACTAGTGGTAAATATGGTGAATGAATAGATTGAAAACTTGGAAAGGATTCAGTGTGAGCATGATAGAGAGCGAGAGGGGGTAAACCAAAGATTAATACAGGAATCTTGTGAGCATGAGGAAGCTACTCAAAGATTAATACAGCAATTGCATGAGCAGATTGAGAACAGTCAAAGAGAGATATAGTAATCGCATGAGAAGGCTGAGATCAGTCAAGGAGAAAGAGGAATTGCATGATTGTGAGGAAGCTAATCAAAGAGTAATACAGGACTTGCGAGAGAGGGTGAGAATAGACCAAGATCAATAAAGGCATTCATGGAATCCATGAACAGACAGCTGAATGAATTCAGGGAGACCACAAAGGGAATTCTCAGTAGAGCCCAAGAAAAGGACTGGGAGTCCAAGTAAACCATAACGAATCAACTAAGTGATTTGAGAAGAAATACTGAACGCCAAATTAAGGAAGTAAAGTTCATACAAGACCTAAAACAAAGCTCCAACAAAGATTTGGAGCCATCAAAGACAAACAATTAGAAGGAAAAGAAATTTTAAAAACCAAGTAGAAAGTCTTGACAGTCGGTTAGACCATGCAGAAGATTGAATCTCGGGGATTGAAGACAGACTAGATATTATAGAGAAAGAATGTATAACTATCCAAGACAAATCCTAGAAATATGATAGATCTATTCAACAATTGGAAGGCACCATCAGAAGACCTAATCTGAGGATAATGGGTGTAGAGGAGCACCTAGAGACAGAAGTTAATGGTTTAGGAAATTTATTTAACAGAATCTTAGTAGAGAACTTCACAAACATGCAAAAAACAGGCCTATTGAGATATAAGAAGCTTTTGGAACCACCAAACCAGACTTACAAAAGGTACTTAAAGATGTCCTACACATAGAAAACCAATAAGACCACAATAAATGCCAAGAAACAGCATCTAAGGGAATAAAATTAGAACTCAACACAAAAAAACCACCAAAGAAAGTCCTGTAACACATGGAGGCTGAACAACACACTGTTGAGTCACCAGTGGGTCATGGAAGAGATTAGAAAGGAAATGCAAATTTTCATGATATTAAAAAAAATGAACACATAAATTACCAGCTCCTCTGGGACACAGGAAATGCAGTACTCAGAGGCAATTTTATACCTCTGTGTTCCTACATCAACAAATTAAAGAAATCTGAAACCAACAATTTAATGAGACATATGCCCCCCCTTGAAAAAGAGCATCAAAATAAGCCCCAATCCAGTAGATGGAAAAAAAATAATTAAAATTAAATCAGAATTAAATGAATTAGAATCCAAAAAAGCCATAGAAAGAATCAACAAAACAAAGCTTTGGTTCTTCGAAAAAATTAACAAAAATTGACAGACGCCTAGCAAATCTTATCAGAAAAAGAAGAGTACATGGAAATAAACAAACTCAGAGAGGAGAATGGAAACATCACCACAGAAACAACCAAGAACCAGAACATTATAAGGGGATACTTCTCAAACCTTTATGCTAATAAGTTTGAGAACCTGGTAGAAATTGACCATTACCTAGCAAATATTGATATGCCAAAACTAAACGAAGTTGAGTTAAACCAACAGGCCAATATCAAGCATTGAAATAGAAACAGCAATAAGAGAACTCCCATCTAAGAAAAACCCAGGACCAGATGGATTTACAGTAAAATTCCACAAGGCCTTAAAAGCAAAGCTCACACCAATACTCCTCCAATTCCTCAATGAAATTGAAAGAGAAAGTGCACTATCGAACTCATTCCATGAAGCCATCATAACCCTCATCCCAAAACCAGGCAGGGACTCATCAAAGAAACAGAACTATAGACCCATTTCTTGATGAACATTGATGCAAAATTTCTCAACAAAATTTTGGTCAATCGACTTCAACAATTCATCCAAAAAATCATACACCACGATCACACAGAATTCATTTCAGGGTTGCAAAGCTGATTTAATATATGCAAATCAATTAATATAATTTACAACAACAACAAGACCAAGGATAAGAACCACATGGTTATCTCAATAGATGCAGAAAAAAGCATTTGACAAGTTCCAAAACCCCTTTATGATGAAGGCTCTGGAAAAATTAGGAATCCAGGGAACATTCCTCAATACAATAACGGCTGTATATGACAAACATACAGCCAGCTTTATACTTAATGTGAAAAACTAAAGCCATTTCCTCTTAGGAAAGAGACAAGGATGTCCAATTTCTCCACTTCTCTTCAATGTAATATTAGAATGTGTAGCTACAGCAATAAGACAAGATGCAAACATTAAAGGATCCAAATATGGAAAGAGGAAGTAAAACTCTCCATTTTTTTAGATGACATGATCTTATATTTAAAGAATCCCACAGAATCCATTGCCAAATTACTTATGCTGATTCAAAACTTTGGCAAAGTAGCACGGTATAAAATTAACCCTCAAAAATAAATAGCTTTACTGTATGCCAACAACGAGAAAAGCATGGCAACTCCATTCGTAATAGCCCCACAAAAAATAAAATATCTAGGAATTAGTTTAACCAAAGAAGTGAAAAATCTCTATGATGAAAACTTAGAAAACCTGAAAAAGGAAATCCAAACTGAACTTAGAAAGTGGTGAAAACCTCCCATGATCCTGGATTGGAAGGATCAACATCATGAATCTGGCAATACTTCCTAAAGCGATGTAAAAATTCAATGTGATAC
Organism: Dipodomys merriami; assembly: GCF_024711535.1. NCBI lineage: Eukaryota > Metazoa > Chordata > Mammalia > Rodentia > Heteromyidae > Dipodomys > Dipodomys merriami. The sequence continues at coordinate 1,096,894 of NW_027204426.1, read as the reverse complement.
CTGCGAATATTCCGACCTCATTCTTCAAGAAAATAGAAGAGGCAATCCAAAAATTCATATGGAACAATAAAAGACCCCGAATAACAAAAACAATCCTCAACAGAAACAACAGTGCTGGAGGAATATCAATAGCAAATTTCAAAATCAACTACAAAGCCATAGTAATCAAAACAGCTTGGTGCTGGCACCAGAACAGATCTCAGGACCAATGGAATAGAATTGAAAACCCAGAAATTAACCCACTGACATACAGCCATCCAATCTTCGCTAAGGGAGCTAAAAATATTAGAATGGAAGAAAGACAGCTTCTTCAGTAAGTGACTGGCAAAATTGCTTAATCACTTGTAGAAAACTAAAGCTAAATCCTTATATATCACCCTGGACCAGAATCAATTCCAAATGGATCAAAGACCTGGAGTCACAGCAGACACCCTAGGTCTCCTTGGCACAGGCTGAAATTGTCTTAATAGAGACCCAGAAACACAACAAATCAAAGAAAGGTTGGACAAATAGGATTACATGAAATTGCAGAGCTTCTGCATGGCCAAGGACATAGATAGCAAGATCAATAAAAATCCCACCGATAGGGAGAAGATCTTCACTAGCCATACAACAAACAAGGGTTTCATATCTAAAATATACCTGGAACTCACAAAAGCAAATCCAACAACAAATCCTCAAAGAAAGAAATAACTGCCCAAAAATAAGTGGGCTAAAGACTTACAGAGAAACTTCTCTGAAGAGGAAGGAAGGATGGTCAATAGACATATGAAGAAATGCTCAACCTCCCTAACCATAAAAGAAATTCAAATCTAAACAACATTGAGATACCACCTCACCCCAGTCAGAATGGCTATAATCAAGAACTCTAATAACAACAGAAGCTGGAGGGGATGTGGAGAGAAGGGTACCTTGCTGCATTGTTGGTGGGCGTATAAACTTGTTCAACCACTTTGGAAAGTAGTATGGAGGTTCGTCAAAAGACTCCACATAGTGCTCCCCTATTTCCCAGCTATCCCACTTTTGGGCATTTACCCAAATGATCACAAACATGACCATACTAAAGCTTCCAGCGCAACTATGGTTATTGCAACTGTATTTACCATAGCTAAGATATGGAACCAACCTAGATGGCCCTCAGGAGATGAATGGATCAATAAAATATGGTATATATACACAATGGAATTCTAGGCCTCCATCAGAAAGAATGACATTGCCCCATTTGTTAGGAAATGGAAAGACTTGGAAAAAATTATATGAAGTGAAGTAAGCCAGGCCCAAAGAAATATAGGTCCCATGGTTTCCCTTATTTGCAAGAACTAGTATATTTGTGAGACAAGCAGAAACGGTCAGATAAGTTATGTTAGGCAAAATGAACCCCAAGATAAGGACTCAAATGGTTTTTTTCTCTCTTGCTGTTGTTCCTAGCATATTTATAAGATGATTTCTTTGTTGCTTTGTAAGTCCTTCCCCCATGGTATAACCCCTGTTTTCACTGTATTTGATGTTGTTATAATTTGTGGAGGAGTAGGGAAAAACAAATTCTTTAAATAGGGATACAGGTGGACCCATTGCAACAATCAGATGTACAACACGTTATGTTAGCGCATGCATGGGTTGGTTAGGGGGGGAGATGGGAAGGTATGGTAAGGGAAAACAAAGGAGGAGGCAACAATGCTTGATAAGAAATGTAATCATTACCGTACTCATGTAATTGTAACCCCTCTATATGTATTTTCACAATAAAAAATCATGAAATAATAAAGTAAAAATTAATGTCAATTTTTTTGTTATTGTTGTTGGTCATGGGGCTTTAACTCTGGGCCTGGGCAATGTCTCTCAACTCTTCAGTTCATTGATACCACTGTACCACTTGAGCCACAGTGTTGTTTCTATTTTACAAGTGGGTTATTGGAGATAAGAGTCTCACAGACATTTCTGCCCAGGCTGGTTTTGAACCACTATCCTCAATCTCAGACTCCTGAGTAACTACGATTAGAGGCATGAGCCACCAAAGCCCAAACCATGTCAATTTGTAAAAAGCCAGCTTATTGTAACTTCTGTTTTTTTCCAATAAACAATCTTACTTTTTAGCATTAGTTTATAACTATGAGTTATTTTTAGATGTAACTGTGAAATTTTTAATAGAATCAAACATATTTTTAATATTTCTCAGTACCTCACAAAATCCCTTGTAATTGACTTTCCCCAAAGTCAATTATTACATACTACATTACTCACTATTATTACACTCTGTATTACATATAGTGTGAAGCAAAAATAGTTTGGACCATTTCATTTAAATTATTAGATGGTATTTTAGCATTATAAATTCGCATCTGTGATTTTAAAAGAAGGAAAGAAGATTTTAGAGTTAAAATCAAATGTAAATGCATAGTGTATCCTAATTAAAGCAAAATTTATGAGTTCACACAGACAAAATTATTTTCTTTCCACTAAAGGCTTTGAAGTAATACTATTGGAAATAGTGACGTAAGAGGAGGAAGAATTCAAATGATGTCAAAGAATGTCTGTTATTGTGCTACCCCCTCCACTAACAAGACCTACCTGGTCCCAGATGCCACAAAACTTCAAGTATCTCTCTTAGAACTCTATTTGGAAAAGTTCTAAATCACTGATTATATATGTACTTTCTGTTATATGAAACAAAATATAGACACAAAACAATTGAAATAAAATGCACACATATGTTGAAGTCACCACAGCTGGAAAAACAACCAACAAAGTAGAACTCCCCCAGGAACAAAAACCTGTTGTGCCTGATTATGTTTAAGCTCAAAAACCTCAAATACATGTTACCCTTGAGTAGATCCATAAAGATAACTGTCTCAGAAGTACGGTTGTGTTAATTTGTAATTAAATTCATCTAGATGAACCTAATATAGCAAATCACGTGAATGGATCAAATTGTTTAAAAGCTGCACATAATTAAAAGAATAAAATAACAAAAATCATCACATACTTAAAAAATTCAGAAATGCAACCAATAAGTCCAATAGTATCCATATTGAGACCTAAATCCTACTGATTTAACAAGAACAAAATATGCAAATAGTAGAATCTGAGCCGTGTACCTGAGTGTACATAATTTTAAACTACTCCAAATTACACTTTGTAGAAGACTGAATGTGGGCTATCTGAAGGAAAACATCAACCCATGATATAAATGACATTAAAAATCTCATTAAAAGAGAGAAGTAGTTTCTGGAAAATGCTATTTTAAAAAGTAGTGGTCAAAATCTTTCTAGTACTGACAAAATTGCATACCTATTTAGTTATATCCAAAAATGACACAATATACTCAAGCTGATTTGAAACTTTGAGAAAGTAGCGGGATACAACTGTAACATAATTATGGATGTGACTTTGGCATGGAATTAATTTCCTCTTTGATCTGACAAAAATATGTGAAAGAACAGAACTTCAACTAAATATCAAGACCTAACAAACATATAACCAGAAAAGTCATCATGCAAGCTGTTTTGCAACTGGGATAAAAGAAATGTTATATACCGATTCTGTATTTATTGTAAATATTGTTTTGTTTCATATATTTCCTTTAGCTTGCATTTTTAAAACATTGTGTTAATGATGTATATCTTGGTAACTAATTTTGGATTCCTCCTTCAATTTAGTTTTGAAAATAATATCTTACTTCAGTTCCTAACCCATGAAATGATGTTGATTACAAAACAACTGCTAATAACCACTGTTTATAATACACAAAATCTCATAATCATGACACCAGCAAGCATTGATTAACATTTGATATCATGGTCTCATGACTGATGAAGCCTATCTGCCTGAGTATAGCTGTACCAAGATTCCTCAGCCTAAATTTATCCACTGTTAAAAAATGTTTATATCTTTATTTGTCTGAGTACAAAGCCTAAGGAAAATGATAAGGTGAGAATATAGCTTTTCTAGATATGAAGTAAAGAAAATGCAGCATAGAGTAACTCACTAGTTTAAAGTCAACCTATTTCTCCAAAACATTCTAAGCATTTCCTTACTATGTGTATTATTCTCAAGAAGGGAATGGGGAATACGAGAAGAAGACTAACCTAGCATTATCTTCAAATACACATAAGTTGGATTTTCCTCTTTATTTTCCTATAAGCATTTTTGATAAAAACTGTTTGAATGATTGATTTCCATGTCTGGTATAATATATCCTAGTTGCATATTCCAAAGTACATTCAGAAAATGCTATATAGCAATTAAGTCCGGGCAGAAAAAATGGCATCTCTAACTATGTGACGCCCAATTATTAGCTATTTCATTATGCCCCAATTTAATGAATGTTATTGTTTAAATCTTTATAAAGTATTAATTAAAATCGATCAGTGTCCTATAAAATAATTGTATATAATTTTATCCTAGAATCATTCAAGAACTGCCCATTCAATCATGACATACATCACATTCCATTGGTATTCATATGGATAGGAATGAGTTTCTTAGGATTTCCTGCCTGCCATTTGGAGGTGGCAGGACCAGAATTCAAACTGTGGGCTCCAGCTCCCATTACTTCAACCCAAGGATAGGAACTTATCGGTCTGTCCAAGAACATCAGCAAGACCAATGATTAGGCAGGCACCAGTGGTTCTCAGCAGTCCTCCTTGATACTTACAAGGCTGTGATAGGAGGATAGTGGTCAAAGTCACCCTAAGTAGGGAAATCCTTGAGACCCCCTGTCCAACTTCATTGTCAACAAAGCCAGAAATAGAGCCATATGGCTCCAGTGGTAGAGGGTTAACCTTGAGCAAAAGCAGCTCATGGACTGTGCCCAGATACTGAGTTCAAGGTCTAGGACAGGCAACAAACAGACATACACAACAATCTGTGCAGACATCCCGCTAAAACTGGTCACCCTCTTTTCCCCAGCTGAATTGGACAGACTCGACCCATTCTGCATGCATCACAGGATTCCGGCCACATTATTTCATGGTTCTTTCTGACCAATGGGATACAAGAATTGTATTCCATGATACCTGGTAGATGGACTAGGCTCTGTTAGCACACTTGGAGGCTGAGATCCACAGAGGGAAAATCATGCCACAGGAGAGGAGGGACTGCTGCAGGCACCCGGGGCCACCTGGCAGCTCAGTGCCAGACTGAGTTGGAGCCACAGACCCTCCATCCCTTGAGCTGACACCACAGCATGCATGGGGATGGGAGGCGGGACATATGTGCCTCTGAGAAGAAAATCTGCTTCATCCATGACCTGCCTGATGAGGTGGACTTCCAGAGTCCAGCAGGTGAGCACCACCATTGATGCAGCCAGCTGTCGGCACACATCCGAACCATTGAGGAGTCCCTTGTGGTATGTAAAGTGCAGATGTTGGTCCTGCATATGCTGTGTTGGGAGAATGCTGAGTGCAGGCACTGGCTGTCCCAGGAGAAGATGGAGAAGAGGACAGTGCTGCAGGAGCTGCTATTGCTCCTCGCAGGGGAAGGCACAGACAGCAGTCTCCAGATGCCAGCACAGGCTGAGCCCCCCACCACCAACACTGTTTCAGAGGCCTCAGGGCCCATGCTGGGTGAAATGAGGGAGCAGCATAAAGATTTTGAAGAATTGAAACTTGAAGACAGCATGGAAAATGCCAGAGGAGAGGTCAGGGTTCCCGACGCCAGAGTGGACTCTCCCCGAAGGAGCACATCCTGCCACAGATGCCCCACATCCAGATCTGCCCACAGCTCCCAGGCTCAGGGGAGGAGTGCTCCCTCACTTACTTCTATAGACCGATGTGGATGATGACTTTCTATGTGACATACTGACTCTCAAATCCTTGGCAGCCACCAGAAGTAGATGGCCAGGTGGCCTTCCCTGAGGCCTCCATCTGCCGGATGATGAAAAGGTTAAACTGGGGGTTAGGTAAGGCAGAGGATGCCAGGAGTTGGCCCAAACTCAAGGGACATCTAATGGCTCATTGGTGGCCAGGAAAGAGGCCCATGTTATGCTTATCACAAAGAATAAATTGTTTTCAAAACAAAAAAAAGCCTCCAACAAAGATTTGTTCTTCCATTCTTGAGGCTTGAACTGAGGGCTTGGCCACTGTCCCTGAGCTCTTTTTGATCAAGGCAGGCGCTCTACCACTTGAGCTCCACCTCCCCTTCCACCCTTTTCTGTGTTGAATAGAACCCAGGGCTTCAGGCATGCTAGGCGACCACTCTACTACTGAGCCACATTCTCAGCTATGAAGATTCTCCCCCTTCACAAACCCATATGGCCATTCCTCAGATAAATAGTAAGTAGGGTCTAGAATGAATATGAAGCACAAGTCTGGTTCACACCAAAATACTGCCCCGCCCCCTCTTCCCACACCCTTAGTTGAAGTTTCTCTTCTACCATTGAAGGATGAGAGAGGAAGAGGGGAGTCCCAAGAGAGTACAAACAACAGTGGCCCCCTGAGTCCCACATCCTCCCCCACATAAGTGGTCCTCCAGATTCTAATCTTACCTGACTCAATGTGGAGTCTACACTGTCTCCCCACCTCTGCAAGCCTCAGGATGAAATAAAGGTCAGCCCTGGCCTCAGCCCAAACCCAGGGTGGAAGCTTCTAGTCACAGACCCACTTCCACGTCTGACTGCCCCGAGTTAGGCCGGACCCACAACTCACCACTACATTGGCAGTGATGACCTCATGGATGGATTGCAGGAAGAAGTTCTATGGCAAAGAGTAGAAGCAGCAGTGTGAGCAGGGCAGAAGGAGGTGGGGAGATTGCTCGGGGATCTTCCTTGTAGCCCACCCATACAGCCAGAGCCATGCTGACCCAAAGCACGGACCAAGCCAAGGGGTGAGATGAGATGGAGGAGCATGGGACTAAAGGAGGTACTGCTTTGTCTTGGAGCACTTGAAAATTCCAATTATATTTGGCCCATGCCAATCTCAAAGACAACAAGCAATGCCTCTCCTTGTTGTTGTTGGCTGTGATCATTGTCCCTGATCTCTTTTTCTCAAGGCTGGCACTCTACCACTTGAGTCACAGGGCCACTTTTGTTTTCTGACGGTTCATCAAGGATAAGAGTTTCACACACTGTCCTGCCCAGACTGGCTTGGCACCGTGATCCTCCAGGTCTCAGCTTCCTGAATAGCTAGGATGACAATCATGAGCCACCAGTGCCCAGTATTTGATGCCTTTTGAAGGCATCTTGGCGAGTCTGTAAAGGAGCCCCAAAAGGCCTGGATAGACCATGACCCAATTAAGGAGCTTGAATAAGGGAAGGCTGACCTTCTAGCCATTCTGTTTCCCCAAAATTAAAGATTCCAGATGGTGTTGTATGCATCAAACACCTAGGCCAGCAGCCACCAGGCTTAGTGGGGAAAAAGTAGAGAATACCCAAAGATTGAAATGTAGAAATCTCTGATTTTTGAATGCATGTGGTGTGTGTGTGTGTGTGTGTGTGTGTGTGTGTGTGTGTGTGTGTGTGTGTGTGTGTGTGAACTCAGGGCCTAGGCTCTATCCCTGAGTTTTCTTGCTCAAGGCTAGTGCTCTGCCACTTGAGCCACAGCCCCACTTGCTTTTCAATGGTTAATTGTAGGTAAGAGTCTCAAGGACTTTCCTGCCCAGGGTGGCTTTGAAGCATGATGGGAGGCCCAGGGAAGCAAGAGTAAACACAACTCGCAGGTACAATCCTTATGGTGGGCCACTCCTGCCCCCTGGTGGCCAGATGCGAAACATGCGGCCCTGTGCCATCATCCTCTAGAGTTCAATTTGGGGAAGTGACCAGGGCCAAGCTGACTTTTGCTCACCCTGATTGCTGATGCCAGAGCAGGTTTGTTCCACCCTAGGCCAAGAGAGCTCCAGGAGGCCCTGCTTACCAGGGACACAAGGAAGGGAGAGGTCAGTGCCAGGCTGTGCTAAGAGCCTTTGCCCACGGATACCCCAACTTGGCCTTACTTATTACCATAAGACCTGTCAAAGAAAAACCCCCAAAAAACAAAATTGGAGCAGTGCCTCCAAGTGGTAGAACTCTAGCATTGAACCAAAGAGCTCAGGGAAAGGGCCCCTAAACTTTGAGTTCAAGACCCCCAGCTGACCTTCCCCCATAAAACACAAGTTGGCTAAATGTGATCTAGTAGGATTTGTGAAGTGTTTCTGAAGAATGGTGATACTGAAAAAAGCACCCTAATTCTAATGACAGCTGAACTTGTGACATACAGCTATGTGGTGAGTCCTTCAGAAGGCACTATTTGTTGGGTCCTTCCCACATGGGGGTTTTGTGCTGAGTCCTCAAAAAGGTGCTGTTTGCTGAGTCATCCCAAAGGGTGCTATGTACTGAGTCCATGAGAAGAGTGCGCCGACCTGGGTTTTTCAAAGGGTGCTGTGTGCTGAGTCCATTACACAACGTACTGTATGCCGCGTCCTTCAAAAGGTGTGGTGTGCTAATTCATCCTAAAGGGTCCTGCTATGTGCTGAGCCCTTCAGAAGAGAGGGATGAGGCGAGTTTTTTGAATGTGTGTGCCAAGTCCTTTACACAGGGTGCTCTGTACTGTCCTTCAAATGGTGCTGTGTGCTGAGTGCTTCCACAGTTTGGTATGTGCTGAGTCCTTCAAAATTTTTCTGTGTGCTGAGTTTTTCGAAAGGTGCTGTGCACTGGGTGTTTCACACAGGGTGCTTCATACTCAGCCCTTCAAAGAGTGCTGTGTGTGGAGCCTTAACACAGGGTGTGATGAGTCTCTGGGAAAGAGTGCTACATGCTGAGTTTTTCAAAGCATGCCATGCATTAAGGCCTTTACACTGCGGGCTATGGACTCCCTCCTTCAAAGGATGCTGTGTGCTGAGTATTCTACCCAGTGTACTACATGCTGAGTCCTTCAAAGAGAGCTGTGTGCTTTGTGCTATTTTTGGAAGTGGGCTGTGTGCTGAGTCATCCCAAAGGGTGCTATGTTCTGAGTCCTTGAGAGGTAGTTATCCCCAACAATCACACACACACAAACACAAACACACATATACATGAATGTCACCATGCACCTGTTTGGTGTGTGGAGTGGAGGGGGATGGAGGAGAGTCTCCCCCAGCGGTGGGGCTGAGGGGAGATTTGATTCCCCGGGCCGGTAGTGGGGTTGGGGGGGGAGTGCTGAGCTGAAGTAATGCTGCAATTGCCATGGTCTGGAAGCCTCAGGGCCCAGTCAGGGCTGCTGTGGCCAGGGGTGGGGGGCGTGGCCCAGGGGAGGAGGGGACAGGACCCAGGGACCCACTTTGGTGGCAACAATGGCCAGGGGCCCAAGGGGCAAGGGCGTGTGCACAGCAGGAGTGGGGTGGCCCAGGAGAGGAGTATAGGGCTGAGAGAGAGCAGAGAGAAGAGAGAAGAGTGAGCATGAGCACAAGCACCAGTGGAAATGGCTTCAGTGGCTGGTGGCCGCCCAGATCATAGTGTGGGTCCTGGCCGGAAACATAAAGCATGTGGAACATTCATGGCAGGCACATTGCTGCACACAGTCCTGTGGAAGCGCAGCAGCCATGGCGGCCCTGAGTCTGAGGTCCCAGTTCAGGGAGCACAGCACAGGCACTGGCTGCTGAGGCAGAGGCAGTGGCCAAGGGGAAGAGGCCGTTGAAACAGCGGCAGTGGCTGAGGAGAAAGAGCAGAGGCTTCCCACAGCCCCTCCAGGCACCCACAGATGTCCCCGCCCCCTCCCAGCAGCCCTGCGTCTCAAACATGGCGCTGCCGGCTGTGACCCACGGAGCCTCTTGCAGTCACCCGGCATAGAGGGCCCACCCCTGGCCAACTTGTGGCCCGACTTAGTCACAGCCCCGGGTCCTCAGACTCTGCACACCTGGATTCACAGACTACAGCTTCTCCCAGCAGCACACATGTGTGGCCACCCTGCAGGCCCACACCCCATGACCCCTGCCCCCTGCGACCCCCCCTACTCTATGGCTTCCCCCCACCCCCACTGACCAGCGCCTCTGGCCTCCCCTCTCTTGTCCCACCTGCACCTCCCCCGTGCCCTACAATCCTCCCTGGCTCTGCCACAAATGCACCCCAGGGGTGGGGAGTGGAGGTGGGTGTCGACCCGGGGATCCCACCCCATCCATAGCGGCCAGTGTCGCAGGAAAAGGGGAGCTGCAGGGATGGGTGAGGAGGGGCCAACACAGAGCCTCTGTCTTGGAGCAGTTGGAGCCACACAGCCGCATATCTGCACCCTTTCTCTCCTTGGTGGAAACTTGGTGGCTTTAGTCAGAGGTGGGAAGCAGCACCTCCACACCTGCCTTCTAGGGTCTTCTCCTTTTTACTGGGGAGGGGTGTGTTGGATGCAGAAGGTAGCCCCCCCCTTGTGAGCCCTTGTCTTCTGTGCTCAGTGACCCTTTCACCTGAGGATGTTCCCAGAAAAGCCCACTAGAGAGGTGAGAGCACTGTGGTCAGCTAGAAGGTGGATATTTGGGAGAAAAATGTACCCCCTCTCACAAACATACACTCGGCCTGTACCTCCAACCCCAGCTGTCAACAGTTCTGACTGGGTGATCACATTTCCCAGCTCTGCCAACCTCTGCTAGTGCTCCCAGTACATGTGGTCTCCTCATCTTCCCCAAGAATCTGCCAAGTCACCCAGAAGTAACTAGGCTGGAAGTAGGGAGTCCATCCAATTATATAGCCTTTAGGACCCCATCAAAGTCCCCAACAACGCCCCCACCCCAGGTCAGACACTTTTCTGTAGGCACCATGACCCCTGCTTTGTTTTCTGTCCAGGCTCTGAAGAGCCACCTGTCTCCAGACTCCACCCAGTGTCCTGGCCTAGGGTTTTGGTGAATGGGGAGTCAAGGCTGGTTGTTCCCAGGGGAAAGGGTCTGGCCCTGAAGAAAGGGGGAGGCAGGGTGGTTCTGCATTATTAGAACATTGTTTCACTTGGGTGGGAGCACCTGGTTCTGACAAGGGAACCCCCATGCTTGAGCTGGTACATCATCCAGATGAGAAACCAACAAACTCAGGAGAGGCACTGCTCTGAGTCTGTGAGAGAGAGAGAGAGAGAGAGAGAGAGAGAGAGAGAGAGAGAGAGAGAGAGAGAGAGAGAGAGAGAGAGAGAGAGAGAGAGAGTTTGTCTTTCTCATTATACAGCCTGACTGTGCTCAGGTGAATGATCAGTTGGCAAATTGCTGGTGCTGCATGGATGAGTCTTCTGTCACTGGTTTGGATTTGTATGTGTTTGTGTTTCTCTGTGTGTGTGTGTGTGTGTGTGTGTGTGTGTGTGTGTGTGTGTGTGTGTGTGTGTGTGTGTGTGTGTTAGGAGATCAGGGAGATAAGAACAATGAAAATATATTTAAATCACCCTGTCTAAAAAGAGCAAAAGCATTTTATTTGTTTTTCTTTATTCATTAATGCCCAGTACAAGCCCAGCCACATTTTTTGTTTTCTCTTTCACTGTTTCATGGTTCCGTTAGGAAAGGTTATAGTAGATGATCCTTTCCACCTCTTTCTTCCGCGTTCTTGCAGCCCACAGTAGCTGCTGGGCCTACATGGGTCTCCTCTAGGAGGTCTGTGTGAACCACACACCAGAGTGGACACCTGCCCTTCTGTCTTCAGCCAAAAGGCTCGTGAGGCTACTGTGACCACAGCCACACACTTCCAGACAGACAGTCTGCTCTCGTGTGTATAGTGGGAGGTAATTCAAGGTTGGAAATGAGTCTGCCAAACATAAACAGGGAATGAGATGGGGGGAGTAGGGCAGGGGCTGTGACAAACAATGTGACAGGATAAGAGGGTTCATCACAACAAGGATGAGAGGGGAATCTTATCCAGGGTATTGACAGTGTCCGTGGGCATCTGGGCAGTGGGCTCCGGGCCCCCAATGGTGGCATGGATTCCCTCCTGGGGCAGTGCACTGGTGGGCAGTCCTCCCTGAAGTCCTGCAAAGTCCAATCTGTGTCCTTCCTGGGCTGTTTCCAGCTGGTCAATGGTAGGCAAGTGTTTTCCCCCTGCTGGAGTCTCCTTGGGATCAGGACATGGCAGTTAGCTAGGGCTCTGTGAATGCCATTTTCTGTAACCTGCTGTAGGCTGTCTGCAAGGAAAAAGGGGTCTACTGACTTTGGAACCCATTAAGTTTGATTGGGACAAGTGAAAAATGCCAGCTTTTCAGAGATTTTTCTTGAAGCTGGCAATTTCTACTAATGCCTGGGATTCTGGGTCAAATTAGATGGACCATTTCAGCCACCAAACAATGATATTCAAAGCAGCACAGGCAGAGTTCCCAAGCCAGATGGTATGCTATGAATATGGTGCCTTGTCTGCCTTTCTCTGGCAGCTGCTGATTCTCCTCCGGCTTTCTCTAGGGTGATCACCACAGGCAAGGATGTCATGGGGAGCAGAGATTGTGACCTCGCCATCCACAGCCTGCCAGCTGTGAGCAGAGACAATTCCCAGCACCTGTACTGGACTCTGGGAGATTCAGAGACCCAGGATGCCTCAGGGATCCTTTCTCTGCAACATGAAACATGGGGGCTGGATGTAGTGGACCATCCTGTGTAGGGAGCCGGGGCGAGACTCCGCCCACTCCCTTGCAGCTTTGAGGTAACCACCCCATATTAGACGGTGCTTGGCGGGACACCTGGGCTGTGCGCGTGAACGAGCCAGGTAGAGTCCCCAGCCAATCCCATGACACCTGGTGACGGTGAAAGGCAGGCGACCAACAACAGACCGACCCGCGTTCCTATTTCCCTATATAAGCGGCTATGTTTTGGGTGCACGCTCTCTCGCACCCAAGCTCTCCTACAACTAAAAGGCTCTCCAATAAAGCGTGATCTGAGAAGACTCCTGGTGTGGTGGTCGTTCTTTCTCGCTGGTCGAGTAGACGGTCGCTACAAGTGGTGCCAAGACCCGGGAACGAACCAGGGACGGGACCCGCGCGAGAGGCCAAACAGGAGCCAGAACTCAACACGCGGAGAGGGGATGTCGGTAAATATCCCCCGGTATGCTGTTCACTGTAGATTTAGATATTTATTGGTTGCTTGCATTGCTTCTTCCCTTGTGGCTTGTCTTTTTGATGGTGCGCACTTGCCTCGAGGAGGGAGGGTTTGATTTAATCCAGGAAGGACGCAAAGTACTAACGCAGCATCAGGATAGTCTATCAGAGTCAGCATACAGTAAGGGGGAGGAAAATAGGCCTAAAAGAAAAAGGGAAAAAAGACAAAAGGATCCTAAAGAATTAAAGCAGGAGGGACTGCAGCCCTCACAAAAGGAGAAGGGTTTTAGGGAGGGGGTCTCAAGGAGACCCCTATGCCCTTCTTTAAAAGCAAACCGGTTCTCAGCCCTACATGTGGAAGGGCGGGACCAAGAATATAGTAATCTTGTGAGTGACTCAGAGGAAGAAATGTTAGAGGAGGAGGGAGAGCAGCTCGATCCAGCTGATAGTGAAGACTTAGAAGAGGCTACAGCGGAGCACGAGGCAGACAGATATGGGGGGTGGCGCCCCCTAGGGGTGGGAGTACCGCAGCAGCCAGGGAGAGGAAACGGAGCTGCCCCTCACCCGTCGGCCCCCCCGCCGTGCCCGCCGGCAGGGAAGAGTCACTTTATAAAAGAAAATACCTGGTCGCGGCTGGCAGCCGCTTTCCCAGTTTTTGAAAATCCAATTACTGCTGAAAGAAATTTTGAGCCGGTTTCCTACTCCCAGTTAAAAGATTTAGTTGAGGCAGTCAGGACTTATGGAGTGACGGCCAATTATACCACTGCCTTGCTTCGAAGGCTAACTATTAATGCTATGACACCTATGGATTGGTTTGAAGTGGCCCGTATTGCCTTAATCACGGGCAGTTCCTTGATTTTCGGTCAATTGTTCAAGACAAGGCTCAAGCCCAATACAGACAAAATGTCCGTGACGGGCACCCGGACTGGACCGTAGACATGCTTCTCGGGCAGGGAATCTACTCGGTAGACCAGACAGGATATCCCTTTGAAGTATACCGCCAGGTAAACGAGGTTTTTTACAGGTCCCTTCCAAACAAGGGAGAGGTGGCTGGCAATCTAACAAAAATCATGCAGGCCCCTAATGAGCCATTTTCTGATTTTGTTGCCCGTATGCTAGAGACAGCCGAGCGGGTATTAGGAAATCTGGAAACAGCCATGCCATTTGTACAACAAATCATTTTTGAACAAAGCACCAAGGAATGTCAGAGGGCAATTACCCCAGTAAGAACTCAAAGCCTAGAAGCTTGGTTAAAAGCCTGCAGAGAAGTAGGTGGCCCCCTGACCAATGCGGGGCTGGCAGCTGCTGTCTTGTCGGCTGCCAGGGCCGCAAAAGATAGTAAAGGAAAAGGGTGTTTCCGGTGTGGTCAGTTGGGGCATTTTAGACAGCAATGCCCACAAAATGGTGGTCCTGCACAAAACATACCCAGGCCGCCAAGGACTCCAGGAGTGTGTCCTCGTTGTAAAAAGGAAAAGCATTGGGTCAACGAATGCAGGTCAGTTAGAGACATCAATGGACATTTTATCCACCAAATTACTCCAAACACTAATTCGGAACAGGAGCCAAAAAATGGAGAGAAGGGCCCTCGTCCTCAGGGCCCGAAAGTTTATGGGGCATTTCGGACTCTGGCTCCCGGACAGCACCCGCAACAACCCCCCAGCCAAGAAGAGCAACCTCAGGCTCCGCAGGGTTGGACCTCTGTGCCACCTCCGGACGAGTATTAACACAGCAGATGGGAGTCCAGATTGTGGAGACAGACATGACAGGACCCCTAGATGAAGGCACTGTAGGAATAGTTTTAGGACGCTCCTCCTTCACAATGAGAGGATTAATAATTTTCCCGGGAGTAATTGACCCTGACTATACGGGGACTATCAAGGTCCTCTGCCATGTCCCCCATGGAGTGGTGTCCATTTCCAGAGGACAGTATCGCACAGCTTCTGCTTTTGCCTTCTCTTCATGGCAACTTCCCTGCTAAGGAGATAGAGAGAGGAGATAAAGGGCTATGCTCCACTGGAGTCGACCTTACATGCCTATCCATAACTTTAGACCAAAGACCCATGCTAACTCTCCAAGTGGAAGGGAGAAGATTTGAGGGACTGGTGGATACAGGGGCAGATCGAAGCATCATCCAAAGAGGGGAGTGGCCAAAGCAATGGCCAACTCAGAAATCCTCCCAGACCTTACAAGGGCTGGGCTATGCCGATGCCCCACAGTTAAGTGCAAAAGAATTGACTTGGAGAACAGACGAAGGTCAAGTTGGAAAAATGCAGCCATTTGTGGTAGACGTCCCTGTCAATCTTTGGGGAAGAGACGTGCAGCAACAGCTAAAGCTAACTTTAACTAATGATTATTCTGAGGCCAGTCAGAATATGATGAAACAGCAAGGATTTGTGCCAGCCTTGGGGCTTGGTCGGCGTCTCCAAGGACGCAAGGAGCCGATAGAGCCACTTCCTAAACAGGACAGGAAGGGTTTGGGTTTTTCTTAGGGGCCTCTGAAAACAAAGCTTCCACTGAAGGTGCAGTACCCATACCTTGGTTAACGCAAAAGGCGGTGTGGGTTCCTCAGTGGCCCCTCTCTGGAGAAAAATTGGAAGCGGCTCAAACTCTTGTCCAGGAACAGCTGCAGCTGGGGCATGTTGAGCCTTCAGTGTCATCTTGGAATACCCCAATTTTTGTGATCAAAAAGGCCTCCGGAAAATGGAGATTATTACATGACCTTAGAGCAGTAAATGCCCAGATGCAAATTATGGGACCCATCCAAAGGGGACTTCCACTGCTCTCTGCGTTACCTAGAGAGTGGCCTATTTTAGCTTTAGACATTAAGGATTGCTTTTTTTCCATACCTCTTTATGAAAAGGATAGGGAGCACTTTGCCTTTACTTTGCCCTCGGTTAATCATGAAACCCCGGATGCTCGCTATCAGTGGAAAGTTCTCCCCCAAGGGATGGCTAATAGCCCAACAATTTGTCAATTGTTCGTGGGGGCTGCATTAACCCCTGTTAGGGAAAAATTTCCAAAAGTACGGATGGTCCATTATATGGATGATATCTTGTTGGCTGCTCCCACGGTAGAGACTCTTCATAAGGTGTTTGGGCAGGTAACGGAGACCTTAGCTGACAAGGGATTGATTATTGCCCCTGAGAAGGTTCAGCAGACTAGTGTTGTTCAATTTCTGGGAACCATTGTTTCTCCTACTGAGATTAAACCACAAAAACTTTCCATTCGAACTGGTCATCTTAAAACACTTAATGATTTTCAGCAATTGGCAGGAGATATTAATTGGATAAGGGGGTTTCTTAATCTCCCTCGGTCAGAGTTGTTACCTTTATTTGCTATTTTGGAGGGCGACCCTGAAGTCACCTCCTCTAGATCCCTGACACCTTTAGCACTAAATTCCCTACAAAAGGTTGAGGCAGCTTTGTCTAGGGCTCAACTTTCACGGGTTGATTTGAAATTACCTATTGATTTATGTATATTAAAAACAAAAAATTATCCCACGGGGGTTCTTTGGCAAAATGGCCCCTTATTGTGGCTCCACGGCAATTCTGTGGGAGCAAAAACTGTTCAATATTTTCCTGAATTAGTGGCTAAGCAGGCAATTTTGGGTATAAAGTATTGTTTAATGCACTTTGCAAAAATTCCAGATAAATTAATTATTCCATACACCCGTGAGCAAGTTGAAATTTTAGCAGCCACAATGGATATGTGGGCAATTCTTGTTTGCTCATTTCCAAATGTAATTGATAATCATTATCCTAAGCATCCTCTGCTTGCCATAGTTAACAAAAATTTAGTGTATTTTCCTGTTGTCACTTCAAAGGAGCCCTTGGTTGATGCTCTGACCATCTTTACGGATGGATCAAAATCTGGACAAGGTGCCTTTTTTGTTCAAGGACACAAACAGCCGGTAGTCTTTAATTTTCGGCCGAATGTCCCACAGGCTGTTGAATGTTTAATTGTGCTTGAAGTTTTTAAAAGATTTGATCAACCTTTTAACTTATTTTCTGATTCATTATATGTTGTAAATGCCGTTGCTTCTCTTGAAGTTGCTGCTTCAGTTAAGCAGGCCAGTACAATTTCTAATGTTTTGTTACAGATTCAATCCCTTATCTTAAACAGAAAACACTCTTTTTATATTGGACATATTCGCGCCCACTCTATGTTGCCGGGCCCGATGGCAAGGTGTAATGATTTGGTGGACCAGGCAACTCGGGCTGTGGCTCTGGTCACTGCTGATCCTGTAGAATTGGCAAAAGACTTTCATAGATTGTATCATATACCTGCTAATACCCTTAGGAAAAGATATAATTTGTCCAGGCATGTGGCAAGAGATATTGTTAAAGCCTGTAAATCTTGTGTTACCTTTCTTCATCCTCCCCATGTGGGGGTAAACCCCAGGGGGTTGAGACCAAACGCCCTATGGCAGATGGATGTTACTCATCTGACGGAATTTGGTAAGTTGAAATATTTACATGTGTCTGTGGACACCTTTTCTGGTGTCATTCATGCCACACCTTTGGCAGGTGTCTCACATCAGAATACACTGCTTAGAAGCTTGGGCAGCTTGGGGAAAGCCCCTTAGACTCAAGACGGATAATGGCCCTGCTTATACTTCCCATGGTTTTCGCGCCTTTTGCGCACAAATGCAGGTTGCCCACACCATCGGATTGCCCTACAATCCTCAAGGACAAGGTATAGTGGAAAGAGCTAATCGAAGCATAAAAGAAATGCTTCAAAAGCAAAAAGGGGGAATTGCTGAGTCCGCGTCCCCCAGGGAAAGACTTTCTCTTGCGCTCTTTACCCTTAATTTTTTAATTCTAAATGACAATGATCAGTCTGCTGCAGATCGGCATATGACAAGAGACTCCATGGATACTAAAGACATGGTTATGTGGAAGGATGTTATTAATAATAAATGGTATGGACCGGATCCGGTAATAACGAGATCCAGGGAAGCTGTTTGTGTTTTTCCACAGAGTCAAGAATTACCTCACTGGGTGCCAACGAGACTGACCAGGCCGGTGGAGACTGCAGCAGAACCCCCTCTTGAAGATGCAGCTGATCTTCCTGCTGTTAGCAACAGTGCTAATAGCAATCCCTGTGATAGCTAAACCGATGATGCTGTGGGCTGTTACAATTTACTGACTGGATTGCCTCTGCGGTGTCCTTTTTCAAAGAGCGGGTGGGAGTCAGAATGTTTTTAGCCTGCTGCTTGGGAGGATGCGTGGTCTGCCTATGGTTGGTCTGTCGCCTTCGAGCCCAAACCAGAAGGGACAAGGTTGTTATTTTGCAAGCATTAGCCGCTTTGGAGAGTGGATCCTCACCCCAGATTTGGCTGTCGGCCCTAAGAGGCAGTTAAGCCTTACCATCCTGCATAGCCTTAGCACCCCGAGGGATCAGGGGATCCCATTGCACCGGGACAGGTATGCAACTTGTAATTTGGGACAGGGTGCAAGGCAAGTGCACTGCACTTGAGGAGATGGTTCTCATCTCCTCAAGAAGAGCATGCTGGGTTGCAAGTGGGTTGATGCCCAAGATCCCACCTCTGCAAAAAAGGTATCGGACAGGCCTGGTCATCACTGGGGAAGGCGCGCCCCTCAGGCGAAGGCCAGTGCAAGGTCCTAATGTTTTAGACAGAGGCCCAACCTCTACTCTTACCTGTTGCCAAAAAACAAAGAAGGGGGAACTGTAGGGAGCCGGGGCGAGACTCCGCCCACTCCCTTGCAGCTTTGAGGTAACCACCCCATATTAGACGGTGCTTGGCGGGACGCCTGGGCTGTGCGCGTGAACGAGCCAGGTAGAGTCCCCAGCCAATCCCATGACACCTGGTGACGGTGAAAGGCAGGCGACCAACAACAGACCGACCCGCGTTCCTATTTCCCTATATAAGCGGCTATGTTTTGGGTGCACGCTCTCTCGCACCCAAGCTCTCCTACAACTAAAAGGCTCTCCAATAAAGCGTGATCTGAGAAGACTCCTGGTGTGGTGGTCGTTCTTTCTCGCTGGTCGAGCAGACGGTCGCTACAATCCTGTCTGACCCCAGGGAGTGGAGAGGAGGCCCTTTGAGCCGGGCGTTCACCTCAAGGCAACCTTATTCACAGCTAAGTGGGGAATTGAGTGCCACAGAGCTGGTCAGTGGCTGGACAGAGATCTTTGAGAAGATAGGCATCCCAGAGGCCCCTTAGAAACAAAACAGTTAAGTGCGGTGGCACCAGGACGGTGGGAAGGGGGAGGAGGGAGAACTGTGGGAGAGCTACATCAGGCTTTACCTCCACCCAGTTTGCTTACCTGAATTGGATGGGACTTTTCTGTAGTATTGTCGTAGGCAGATGCTCATTTATTTATCCAACAAATTGTTACAGTGAGTGCCAGGTCGGGAGGGGGGGGGACAGGTCATAGACGATGAAAGGTTCCAGTGCTGGTTCCACAGCACATGAAGAAATCTTGGTTTGAGCTGGCTGCTGGTCCTTCACACCTGTCATCCTAGCTACTTAAGAGGCTGAGATGGGAGGATTGAAGCTTCAGTCCCAGGCAGGTGGCTCAAACTGTAGACTGTTGGTTTTGAGTTAAAAAGGCTCGGGGACAGCCGGGTGCTGGTGGCTCACGCCTGTAATCCTAGCTACTCAGGAGGCTGAGATCTGAGGATCGCAGTTCAAAGCCAGCCCGGGCAGGAGAGACCGTGAGACTCCTATCTCCAATACACCACCAGAAAACCGGAAGTGGCTCTGTAGCTCAAGTGGTAGAGCGCTCGCTTTGAGCTGAAGAGCTGAGGGACAGCGCCCAGGCCCAGAGTTCAAGCCCCACGACCCACACACAAAAAAAGGCTCAGGGACAGCACCCAGGTTCTGAGTTCAAGAGGAGGAGTGACACAAAGAAAGGAAAGAAAAAGAGAGGAGGGAAGGATGCAGGGAGAAAAGGAGGAAAGGAAGGAAGAAGGGAGCATGCAAGCCTTGGTTTGGAGTCCCTGGATAAAGGGAGCCAATCATTCACAATCTCCGTGGGGACAGTTTCAGAGCCTAAAGCCAGTATGTGGAACCAAGCCACTGACTCCTTCATGACATCAGCAACTTCATGCCATCCATGATCTGTGTGGTGGCCAACTGCAGAGGGAAACAGCCTCAGGTAGACCCTAGGGCTCAGGGTGGGTCACTGAGTTTCAATCTCCCCTGGCATACCAAGTTTATTTTCTGGTCAGATAAGAAGAAAGTGTCCAAGGGCTAGGGAGGTATAGGATGAGGGAGTGTCAACAGAGGGGTGGCAAGGGATAAGCAGGAAGTTGAGAGGTAGGAAAATCCCAGATCAGGTGTGTCAGGCCATTGGAACCATGACCTCACTTGAAAACCTAGACCATCAGTGATACAGACTTCGACCCAGCCACATGGCTATTAAAAGTCCTGGCACTCAGGGTTCACCATTGACAACCTGGCTGTTGTCCGCTGCAGGATGCCTGTGCAGTATATCCTTGCTGGCTCAATCTGAAGATGACACCCCCAGTGTTCATTCCTCGACCAGAGACAGAGGTAAACATGCCACTGGCACAGGACAGCCAGGGAATGAGGGCGGGAGTCAGACCCGTGTTGCCCAGAGACTTCCTCTAGGCGACTCTAGGGCCCCATGACTGCCATTCTCAGAGGTAGAGGTGGGTCTCTTTGCTGGCTCAGCCTTTAGTCTAGATGGAAGATGTGGGATTCAGAGAGGGCTGACTGAAGGTCGAGGCTGGTGGGAAAACCAGAGCCACTGGGCTCTGAGCAGGATTGTTTTTTTTTTGAGGATACTCACAACCCAGGAAAATTCCTGGGATGGATTGGCCTTTTTCTCCTTCCTGAAAGAGAGGGACCTAGAGCTCTCCAGTCTCTATCCCTTGGCTGAGAAATCCTTTCATTCCCATATCCTGTGGTTGGATAACTAGACCTCACCTGACTGCCCAGTGTCGAGGCAGGACAGTGAGAGATGTTGAGTCCTTGATGAGGTCACGGGATCCTCAGTATGAGATTGTACTTGAACGTCCTGACTTGGTGCATGGTTAGTCCCGTCTAAGACTGCCATGACCTAGGACATAGAATCTAAAGAATCAGAGCAGGATAGGGTCTATTCTGTGAGTCTTGAGTATTATGTGTGAGCTTTGAGCTCCTGTATGCTCACCTGCTTCCCTTTCTTGGGTGGGTCTATGCTAGAAAAAGCTTAGAACTAGGGTCTGTGTCACATCCCTTGTTTTATGCTCAAAGCTAGTATTCTACCATTTGAGTCACAGTTCCACTTGCAAAGTTTTTGGGTGTTTAATTGGAGATAAGAGTTCTCAATGACTTTGCTGCCAAGGGTGGCGTCCAACTGCAGTCCTCAGATCTCCGTCTCCTGAGGGGATAGGATGACAGCCATGAAAAAGCATCTTTGGTCGGGTGCCAGTGGCTCATGGCTGTCATCCTAAGTACTCAGAAGCTGAGGTCTTAGTATCACGGTTCAAAGCCAGCTTGGGAAGGAGAGACCCTCAGACTCTTCTCTCCAATAAAGCACCAGAAAACCCGAAGTGGTGCTGTGGCTCAAGTAGTAGAGTGCTGGACTTGAGCTGAAGATCTCAGGGAAGCACCTAGGCCTAGAGTTCAATCTCCACAACCAACAAAAAGAAAGTAATGCATCTTTGCCTGCAAAGGACGGTGGAGGTATGTTTGTGTATGGGGGGAGGGATGGGAGACACCTAGCGTCTTCGTTTTAAAAGGATTGTACCAAACTCTTAGTCCATGGCAGCCCATTCTTGACCACAGGTGAAGCTCTGTGTTGGATATCGACCATCGGACCTCAGTCTCCTCACGGGACAATTGTGAGGAAACAAGGGATTAATACAGAGGGATCTCTCCAGCAGGACCAGCACAGAGGGAGCATCTGTCAGATACGGTTCTCAACAATTCTGTGCACATATGACAGGAAGTTACCCAGAAAAGGCTCAGATTGGGTCTGTTATTAATCATGCAACAGGTGTTGGATTATGAAATGAAACATGGCTGTCTTTCATCATTACCCTATCTCCATGAGGAAGGGGATCCTTCACTGCATTCAGTTTTGCAGCTGGGGAAAATGAGGCATGCAATAGCCAGGTGACCTACTCATGACCCCCAGCTGACAGGAAGCTTGGCCTGACTTCTCTGCCATGCTTCCTAGGACAGTGGGTGTTCTTCAGTCCACTTCTTGTGGTGGGAAGTCCACTTCTTGTCACTCGTAGGGCTTGAATTCTGGGCCTGGATGCTTTCCCCGAGCTCCTTAGATCAAGGCTAGCAGTCTGCCACATGACACAGCATCACTTATGGTTTTCTGTTGGTTCTTTGAGGATAAGATTCTCACAGACATTCCTGCCAGGGCCCGCTATGAACCATGATCTTCACATCTCAGCTTCCTGTGTAGTTAGGATTATATGCCTGAGGCACCAGCACCTGGCTTAAGTGTAATTCTGTCCCTCTCTTCCTCTCTCTCTCTCTGTCTCTCTCTCTCTGTGTCTCTCTCTCCCTTTCACTCTCTCTCTCCCTTTTGCTCTCTCTCTCTCCCTTTCTCTTTCCCTCTCTCTCAGGAATTGGTTGAATGGGTGCTGGAGGAGGTGTTCCAGCATCCCCATGTGCCTGGAACCCAAGGTGGCCCTCTCATTCTGGAGGTGGGCTGTGGGTCAGGAGCTGTTTCACTCAGCCTGTTGAACCAGCTTTATGAGGTAAGCCCCTCTGTACCCCGGCTAGACCGTGATGGTTATTCATTGTCCATCCCATGAGTCCTTCCCCACATCCCTCTGCTACACCATTGAAGGAAAGTGGATGAGGAGGTGTCGCCTTGTCCCCATGCCTAGCACAATCCCATGCCTCTGACCCATACCCCCAACTATCTGGCTAGACCCTGGCTATAAGACCATGAAAACACTCCATGTCTACTACCCTTTGCTGCGGAGTTTCATTTCGGTGAGGGGGGGGTGCAGAGGAAAGACCCCAGACCTGATAGCTCCAAAGGGACATTTGTTCTTGTGACAGCCAAGTCATTGCTGTGGATAAGGAGGAAGCCTCCATCAGACTGACCCAGAACAATGCTCAAAGATAGGTAGGCTGTTGAATTATCAAACCCACTCATGTCTGCTTCCTACTCCCAACAAGGAGGTGCAGTGTGGGTGGCCCAGCACTGGGCCTAAGGGATTATAAATGGATGGTGGCAGTCAGGAGCTCATGGCTCCCACCCATCATCCTGGCTGTTCAGGAGGCTGAGGTCTGATGGTCATGACTCAGAGCCAACCCAGGCAGGAAAGTCAGATTCTTATCTCCCATAAAATATCTCCCTCCCCAAACCCACACACAAGCCAGAGGTGGTGCTGTGGTCAAGTGGTAGAGCCTCAGCCTTGAACAAAAGAAGCTCAGAGATAACACCCAGGCCCTGAATTTTAACCCTAGGACCAACACAATCATAAAATAAATTAACAGTATACACCTTTTATCTGACTACCAAGAAATATGGATTCTGTCTTCTTGCTGGTACTTGTAGCCAAAGGTAAGGGGCTCCCCTTGATGTTCCCCTAAACCTCTCCTTTCCTTTATCTGTCCAGGCTTCGGTTGCAGGACAGAATTCGAATCATCCTCCTGGATGTGACCTTAGGTACCCTCTCCCACCCACCTTCCTTGGGGTCAGGATTCTGAATGCACTCCCTGCTGGAAGGATGAGACACCGCAGAGTTGAGGGTAGGTATTCCCAACACTCACACACACCCACCCCCCCCACACACACAAACACCCTTAAGCCAATTCAGACTAACCTATTCCAAAGACACTTTATCTCCTTGGATTGACTGACTTAGGAGAGGATTTTGATCCCCTGTAACTGATTATTTTAACTTGGGCTTGCTAGTTGACAGCTGATAAATAGGAGCAAAAAAAAGCCTTTGGTGCCCGTCACCTGGGGCTGAGGCTCATGCCTGTCATCCTGGCCACTCAGGAGGTTGAGATCTGAGGATCATAGTTTGAAGCCAGTCATAAGCTGGAAAGCCCATGAGACTCTACTCTCCATGGAACCACCAAATAGCAAGAAGTGGAGCTGTGGCTCACGTGGTAGAGCACCAGCCTTGAACAATAAAACTCAGAGAGAAAGCTCCCAGATCCTCAGTTCAAGCTCACACAAAGTAATGGCCCCATCTTGTTGCCCACAGATTGCCCGGGCCTTGAGCTCCCTCTCATGGAGTGTGATACAATACTTGTCCCTGGGTGGTATATCAGGGCTGTCAGAAATCCGGTGCTGGAATCCAGGTCTTCCCTTTTGTGTGCTCTCAACCCACAC
The DNA here is from genome assembly GCF_024711535.1 of Dipodomys merriami. NCBI lineage: Eukaryota > Metazoa > Chordata > Mammalia > Rodentia > Heteromyidae > Dipodomys > Dipodomys merriami. Next base: position 1,072,679 of record NW_027204426.1, on the reverse strand, counting down.
TGAATGGAAGACAGAGTATGACAAGGCCAGCAACCTGCACAGCGGAGACTCTCCAGCTCTGCCTAAGTGACCGGAATGGGCTTCTTGGAGGCAGAACTTGAAAAGTGGTTCTTGCTTAACAAGGAGGATCTGACAGGAAGCACAGAGATCAAAGGTGCTGAATATGATGGACAACATGTCCAGCCAGGGATGCTGGTGAGAGACTCAGTATAGATGTGTGAGACTTGGTATAGATATGTGAGATTGTCCCGAGACAGGCCTGAGGGGTCACAAAAAAAAAGCTATCCAAGGCTGGTATTGTGTGTTAGAGGTAGAGTGCTCATCTAGCCTGCAGGAAAGCATGGGTTCTATTCCTAGGTCCTGCATACACAGAAAAGGCTGGAAGTGGCACTGTGGCTCAGGTGAAAGAGCGCTCCCCTGGAGACAAAGAAAGTGGGTGACAGCGCCAGGGCCCCGAGGTCAGGCCCCAGGGCCAACACCATAAAACAGTTCTCCCAGGGACCTTGGTGACAGGTGGTTGACTATGCCCTAAAGCTCTTAGTAGATCAATCCATGCTTTCTGTCTCCATTGACAGAGGGGAGTTGGACACTCCTTCTCCCCTGGGCACCCCTGGATCCAGTTATCAGAAACCTTCCCAAAGTCTTCCACTGGGACATAGAGCAGCTGGCCCCAGAAATCCTCAGATACTGGTTGGGTTGGGCAGGAGGATATAGGGCAGGCCCCAGAACTCCTAGTGGGTCTGATCTGCCCTGGATGACCAGGCAATCTGGAGGAAGCAGATGGGAGCTTAGAGACGGCTAGTGGTGTGGAGGGGGCCCTTTAATTCCCATGGCCCCACCCAGATTCTGAGCCTTCCTTTGCTCTCCCTGATGGAGGTGGAGGGGTGTCTAGGTGGTAGCATCTAGACGAAGACTAGGTGGAAATTCTGAAGGACTAGACACCTTACGCCATGAGCTGGTGTCTCATGCCTGTCATCCCACACCTGCCATCCTGGTCACTTGGGAGGCTGAGATCCAGAGGATCTGTTTTCGAAGCACAGGCAGGAAAGTCCCACAAGAGCTTCATCTCCAATCTCCAACCGGAAGTGGCACTGTGGCTCAAGTTGTAGAGCACTAATCTGGAGGAAAATTAGTCATCAGGGACAGTACCCAAGCCCTGAGTTCAAGCCCCTAAACCAAAAAAAAAAAAAACCAAGAAAGAAAGAAATACACCCCTTCCTTGCTTGCAATAGATGGTGAAGTAGTGGGGTTGCTGGGATTGGGAGACCAGATGCTGGCCTCACTGTACAGACATTTCTAAGAATTCTCCAGGTTTGCCCCAGTGTGAAGCCATAGCAGGGTGGGCGGTGCCTTACCAAGAACTCCAGAGGTCATGGCCTGTGGCAGGCAGGGGGTGGGTGAAAGGGAGCAGGGGTGGGATGGTAGTGTCAATTATATGCTGTCCATCCATGGAAGAATGGTTTTGGATGCTGGTGACAAAGTCTGAATTGAAGGATTGCCTGTGGTTTGTGGCCTGATGAGTTCGGTTTCCCCTGTGTTTAAGAAGGAGGCTGAGGCTGGGGACCAAGATGGCGACGGGGCAGTAGGGAAACGCCACAGCTCTCTCCAACCAAAAAGAGAGTTCGAGCTCCAACGCTTAATCTCCCCAAGACACCGACAACAACAAAAAGACGAACACTCAGAGAAAAACCAGAGGCGGAGAATAACAAAAAAGAAACAGAGGAAAAGAAGAATTTCAGAAGAAAAGCGAAGACCCCTCCCCCAACCTTTACTGGCCGCGCGGCAGTGCGCCAAGCCGCCGGCCAGCCGGCCCGGCGGGGGCTGCGGGAGCCCCAAGAGACACAGCAGAGACACAGGGGGCCGCTTTCAGATCACCAGGTACTGGTTTACAGAACAGCGGATCGCCAGGAACAGAGAAGCCTACCAGCCGGGAGTCTCCACGAGGATCCCACCCCCACCCCTCACTCTCCACCTGAGCAGAGAGGCTCCATCCCGCCAAAGCCGCTTGGCACCAGCAGCGCGCCCGCCCGATCGCGATCGCAACGACCCGGCACTCTCCACCCGAGCAGAGAGGTTCCATCCCGCCAAAACCGCCAGCAGCACGCAAAGGGAACTGTCTGCAGACCACCCACCCGCCCGCCCGATCACGATCGCAACGACCCGGTGGGGCCACTCGGGCCCCAGAGGTACCGCGAAGAAGCTGTCTGAGCGGGGACACTCTTGACCCAACAGCTTCGACAGGGGCAGAGACAGAAAAGAATCACACAGAGCCACCACCGCCCAACCCAGCCCGGATTGCAACAACAACTGACGACCTACACCACACAGAAACAACCAGCTCCAGGATGAGTACTCCACAGGGGAAGTGTATCCCTCAAGGGAGACCAGAGCTGGAGGGAATCCCCAGACCCTGACCTAGACTCCCTACCCCAACACCCGGACCACAGGACCCACTAAAACTGGGAACTGTTTGAGAGCTCCACCAGCCCGTGGAGCACACTCAGCTGGCCAGGCTAGAGCAAGAGCACCCCTGGAAGGGAGCTTAAATGCCCAAGCCAGGAACAGCGCCCCTGGGTCAAGACTACCAACAGTAGAAGAAATTTGAACTGTGTCCCCCAGGCTGTATAACCTAGGTGGTATACACATCAGCACAGGCCTAACGAGTGCGCTCCAGGCTGCATAACCTAGGTGGTATACACATCAGCACAGGCCTAACAAGCGTGCTCCAGGCTGGGGCCGGAACCAGGCCCGGGGATCCGGCGCCTGAACAACACAACCAACTCCTCCCAATTGAAGTAAAAAGCTGAGCATAGGCCTCAACAGAGGGGAGAAAGCCAGGAAACAACACTCCCGCGGGAAGCACGCCTGTGACAACAAAAGACCTGGAGGCCCAGGACAAGAGAAGCCCAAACCCCACCAAAACTCCACCCATATACCCTAGACTGGGAATTGGGCAACACAGGCTGCCAGCACCTGATAGTAAGCAGGAGCTCAGACTGTTAAGGCGGCTCAGCAATAGAGTGATAGTCTTGGATGTATGAGGCCCTGGTTCTAATTCCTCAGCATCACAAAAGCAAAAAGGGTCAGAAGTGGTGCTGTGGCTCAAACGGTAGGGTGCCAGCCTTGAGCTGAAAAGCTGAGGGACAGCACCCAAACCTAGAGTTCAAGCCCACAACCAGCCCAAAACAAACAAACAAAAACACATCAGGAGCCCATAGCAGACTCCAGCATTTGGGAGAGTGCATCCAGAGCATCTGTTCTTCACAAGAGCCCCCGTAGGAGCAAACACAAGCAGTCTAGGCTGCTCAACCCTTCCAAAGGCGGGAACTGCCAGCAATCTACAGCAGAGAGCTGAGAATCCTAAGTAAGTCAGAATAGCAGCTGGAAATAGGCTCCCAACAGAACCCAGATCAGGCACAGACTCTCTCTACCAATACAGAATCAGCAACCAAGCAAAGACAGACACACCAAAACAAAATTGAAGAGCAGTCTCCTGAACCTCCATGCGAAAATCACAGAGAAAAATCACAAGGTTTACTACCACCCAGGACAGCAAGCTCACCTCAAAAGCCAGCAGCCACACAGGGGAGAGCCCCAGTGGGAGCAAAGCAGGAATGGAAGACAAAGGCTACTTCCAAGGGTTGCTGGAGGCAGTGACTCAAGAAATAAAGCGAGAAATTGATCAGAAATTGAAAGAGCACAAGGATGAACTATCCAAAGAGATACAGGGTATCAAACAAGAGATGCATGCAAAAATAGAAGCTGCACAAACCTCAGTAAGAAGTGAGATAAACGCCAAATTAGAGGTAATGCATACCTCATTGAGAGGTGAGATCAGTACTCTGAGAACCAACATTGAATCCATAAAGGGATCCATTTCCTCCATGCAAACCACAATAGAAGCCACTGTCAACAGAGTGAATGAAATGGAAGGTCGAGTGTCAGATACAGAAGACAGAATACACCAACTGGACCAAAAAGTGACAGATATGGAAAAAACACTCAAATTAAACCAAAGGGATATTCAAGAGCAAGCAGATAATGCTAAAAAATTGAACCTTCGCATAATTGGAGTGGACGAAGGTGAGGAATTCCAGAGCAAGGGAATGCACCACCTATTTAACAATATAATCAATGAAAATTTTCCCCACCTCAAAAACGACCATCTTAACTACATCACAAAAGCTTATCGAACACCCAACAAGCAAGACCCCAGGAGAAACACTTCTAGACACATTCTAGTAAAAATGATAGATCTGAATAATAAGGAAACAATCCTGCATGCAGCAAAAATGAAGAAGGAGCTATACTACAATGGGAAAAAAATAAGAATTACTGCAGATCTCTCCACACAAACAATGAATGCAAGAAAAGCCTGGGAAAGCACCATACGAGCCCTGAGAGCCAATAACTGCCAACCCAGACTGATCTACCCGGCAAAGCTAGCATTCACATTTGATGGAGAACTGAAAACTTTTAATAGCAAAGAAAAACTAAATGAATACATAAACATTAAGCCAGCATTACAAAGAATTCTAAGAGGGGGGACACAACCTGAAGAAAGCAGCCAGGAACTGGGGCCTGCCCCAAACAGACGTTACTCAAAGTCTAACTGAGCAAGCACAGGAGGAAAGGAAAAAAGAAAAACTTAGGAAAACGGAATGGCAGGGACAACAATGCATCTCTCTATACTTTCTCTTAATATAAATGGGCTGAATTCGCCAATTAAAAGAAAACGAACTGAGGACTGGATAAGAAAACAAGACCCATCCATCTGTTGCCTTCAGGAGACCCACCTCTCAGCCAAACATACAAACAAACTCAGAGTGAAGGGGTGGAAAAGGATCTACCAATCAAACGCCCCCAGTAAGAAAGCAGGTGTAGCTATCCTGATATCTGACAAAATAAACTTTTCATTAAAATCAGTACAGAAAGACAAGGACGGACACTACATATTAATAAAGGGAACAATCCAAGAGGAGGATATAACCATCATCAACTTATATGCCCCAAATATTGGTGCACCCAGATATGTCAAACAAATGCTCTCAAACTTACACAATAAAATAGATCCCAATACGATAATACTAGGAGACTTTAACACACCACTCTCACCAAAGGACAGGTCTACCAACCAGAGGATTGGCAAAGAAGCTACCGAATTAAGAGAGGCCATACTGCAAGCGGAATTATCTGACATCTACCGAGTATTTCACCCTAAAACAACACAGTACACATTCTTCTCAGCAGCTCACGGAACTTTCTCCAAAATAGACCATATCATAGTTCATGCAAGGAACTTAAGCAAATACAAAGGGATCGACATAATCCCCTGTATCCTATCTGACCACAGTGGAATCAAGCTAGCTCTCAATAACAAAGCATACCGCAGAAATTTCTCCAATACATGGAAATTGAACAGCACACTCCTTAACAATGCCTGGATAACAGAAGAGATCAGAGAAGAAATAAAGCATTTCCTACAACTCAATGAAAATGAAAACACCTCACAAAGAAACTTGTGGGACACAGCAAAAGCAGTCCTGAGGGGCAAATTTATTGCCCTCAGTGCCCACATCAAGAGAATGGAGACAGACCAAGTAAATAATCTCATGTTGCAATTAAAACAGCTAGAAAAACAGGAAAAAATGGGACCTAAAGCTACTAGAAGAAGCCAGATAACCAAATTAAAAGCAGAGATTAACCTATTAGAAAATCAGAAAACCATAACCAAAATAAACCAAACAAAAAGCTGGTTCTTTGAAAAAATAAACAAAATTGATGGCCCATTGGCTAGATTAATTAAAAAAAGAAGAGAGGAAACCCATATTAATAGGATTAGGGATGCCACGGGAAACATCACCACACGTACCCAAGATATCCAAACAATTCTAACAGACTACTTTCAAAAGCTATACTCTCTAAAGGAAGAAAATCGGGCAGAAATGGATGCATTTTTAGAGAAATACAAGTTGCCCAAACTGAGCAAAGAAGAAGTTAACCAATTAAATAAGCCAATATCCTATAATGAGATACAGGAAGCTATCAAAATTCTTCCAACAAAAAAAAGCCCAGGACCAGATGGATTCACAGCAGAATTCTATAAGACCTTCAAACAAGAACTAATACCCATACTCCTCAAGCTCTTCAGAGAAACAGAGAAGGAAGGAGCTATCCCAAACTCATTCTACGAAGCCAATATCACACTCATCCCCAAACCAGGCAAAGACCCAACCAAAAAGGAGAATTACAGGCCAATCTCCTTGATGAACACAGATGCAAAGATCCTTAACAAGATTCTAGCTAACAGAATCCAGAAACACATAAAAAAAATAATTCACTATGACCAGGTAGGCTTCATCCCAGAGACACAGGGATGGTTTAACATACGTAAGTCAATAAATGTAATCCAACATATCAACAGAGCCAAGGTCAAGAATCACATGATTATCGCTACAGATGCAGAAAAGGCCTTTGACAAAATTCAACATTCATTCATGCTAAAAGCTCTGGAGAAAATAGGAATAGAAGGAACATTTCTAAAAACAATAAAAGCCATTTATGACAGACCAATAGCCAATATTATACTTAATGGGGAAAAGCTACAACCAATTCTCCTAAAATCAGGAACAAGGCAAGATTGCCCACTGTCTCCACTCCTCTTCAATATAGTCCTAGAACCCTTAGCCAGGGCAATAAGGCAAGAAAAAGACATTAAAGGGATCCGCATAGGAAAAGAAGAAGTTAAACTATCCCTTTTTGCAGACGACATGATACTATACCTCCAAGATCCCAAAAACTCCATCCCCAAACTCTTAGAAATCATAAATCACTTTGGCAAAATAGCAGGATACAAAATAAACCCACAAAAATCAGTTGCCTTCCTATACACTGATAATGTACAGGAAGAGAGGGAAATAAAGGGAGCAACCCCATTCACAATAACCTCCCGAAAAATAAAATATTTAGGAATTAACCTAACCAAAGATGTAAAAGAACTATTTAATGAGAACTATAAAAAGTTAAAGAAAGAAATTGCAGAAGACACTAGGAAATGGAAAGACCTCCCATGCTCCTGGATAGGCCGACTTAATATAGTAAAGATGGTAATACTTCCAAAACTAATATACAAATTCAACGCAATTCCTATTAAAATCCCAATGACGTACATCTCTGAAATACAGAAAACAGTCCAAAAATTCATATGGAACAACAAAAGACCTAGAATAGCCAAAACAATTCTAGGGGATAAAGACAATATGGGAGGGCTATCCATGCCGAACTTCAAACTCTACTACAGAGCTATAATAACAAAGACAGCATGGTACTGGCACAAAAACAGACCCGAAGACCAATGGAACAGAATAGAAGATCCAGAAATAAATCCACAGGCCTACAGCCAGCTGATATTCGACAAAGGAGCCAAAGACATACAATGGAAGAAACACAGCCTCTTCAACCGCTGGTGCTGGGAAAACTGGGCAGCCACATGCAGAAAACTAAAAGTGGACCCCAGCCTATCACCATGCACCAACATCAACTCAAAATGGATTAAAGACCTTAACATTAAACCTGAATCTCTGAAACTACTGCAGGACAGAGTAGGAGAGACACTTGAACTAATAGGCACAGGAAGGAACTTCCTGAACAGAGTCCCAGGGTCACAACAAGTTGGAGAGAGACTCGACAAATGGGACTACCTTAAAATAAAAAGCTTCTGCACAGATAAAGCTATCGCAACCAAGCTAGAAAGACAACCAACTAATTGGGAAAAAATATTTACCAGCAATATATCAGACAAGGGGTTAACATCCTGTATATACAGGGAACTCAAGAAACTAATCCCTCCCAAACCTAACAAACCAATTACTAAATGGGCAAGGGAACTAAAGAGGGACTTCTCAAATGAAGAAATAAAAATGGCAAAGAAACACATGAGGAAATGTTCATCATCCCTGATGGTGAAGGAAATGCAAATAAAGACAACCCTGAGATACCACCTTACCCCAGTCAGAATGTCCCACATCCACAAATCAGCCAACGACAAATGCTGGAGGGGATGTGGAGAACGAGGAACGCTATTACACTGCTGGTGGGAATGTACACTCATACAACCACTTTGGAAAGCAGTCTGGAGGGTCCTTAGAAAGCTAAAGATTGACCTCCCTTACGACCCAGTCATACCACGTCTAGGCATCTACCCTGAACAACAGGAACCAATATACAAGGACACGTGCACCTCCATGTTTATTGCAGCACTGTTCACAATAGCTAGGATATGGAAACAACCTAGATGCCCCACCACAGATGAATGGATCCAAAAATTGTGGTATCTATACACAATGGAATATTATGCAGCCATTAGAAATGACAAAATAATGGCATTTGCAGGGAAATGGATGGAGCTAGAAGGAATCATGTTGAGCGAGGTAAGCCAAGAACGAAGAGACAAACAGTACATGGTCTCCCTGATAAGCGGATGATAAATCCAAAATGTTAGGTGATATGACAAAACTAACAGGACTTAAGAAACAAAGAACTCCCACTCATCTGGTTGAACCACTACTAAATATCCCCATGCTGCTGATCACATGTATGGTATATAACATATGAACACCGTTATATATTACAGACTGTGATAGACAATTTGCTCCAGGAAAGTTAGAATGAACGTGTGACTTTAAATGAGCATCATTATTCCACAATACTGTGAATTTCCGGAAATTAAGTAATCACTTAATCACAATCAAAAAAAAAAAAAGAACCTTGGGGAAGGGAGGAAGGGAGGGGATGGTAGGGAGAAAACAATGGAGGGGGTAACAATGTTCAAGAGGAAGTGTATTCTTTACCCCACTCATGTAACTGTAACCCTCTGTATAGAATCTTTACAATAAAAAAATTAAAAAAAAAAAAAAAAATGAAGGAGGCTGAAGCCGGTCCCTGCCGGTGGCTTATAACTGTCATCCTTGCTACTCAGGAGGCTGAGATCTGAGGATTGCGGTTCAAAGCCAGCTTGCACAAGAAAATCTGTGAGACTTTATCTCCAGTGAACCACCCGAAAGCCAGAAGTGGTGCTGTACCTCCAGTGGTAGAGCGCCCACCTTCAGCTGAAGAGCTGAGGGACTGCGTGCAGGCCTAGAGTTCAAACCCCATGACCTACAACCAATAATAAGGTAGCTGAGTTTTCTGCATAGTGGTTTGTACAGTTAGGAAATGCCAAGATGTGTTATGAGCCATTCCAGATGTGTGAGATGTCCTGAGATTTGTCTACACTTGGTCTCAGGATGGTAGTGACATCTTGGGGGTGGGATGTTCAGGGTGCTCAGAGACTGTTAAGACCTTGGGTTAACATTTTGCTATCGTGGTCTCAGCACTGATGAGGCTTATCTGCAAGAGTATAGTTGTACATAAATTCCTCAGCCTAAATTTAGCCACTGTTCAAAAATGTTTATATCTTTATCTGTCACCCATCAGAGCTTAAACATGAGTATAAAGTCTAAGGAAAATGATAAGGTAAGAATTTAGCTTTTTTGTATATAATGTAAATAAAAATACAGCATAGAGTAACTCATTGGTCTAAAGTCAACCTATTTCTGTAAAACATTTAAAGCATTTCCTTACAATGTGTATTATTCTCAAGAAGGGAATGGGGAATGTGAGAAGAGGACTAAACAGGTATTGTCTTCAAATATACATACTTTGGATTTACCTCTTTATTTTGTTATAGGCATTTTTGATAAAAAACTGTTTGAATAATTGATTTCCTGGTCAGGTATTATATATCTTAGTTGCATAAACCAAACTACATTCAGAAAATGGTCTATACTAATTAAGTAAAGGAACCATATTCAATAAATAGCAAAAAGTATATACCTATAGGGTAATATTTTGAAGAGTACATTGGAAATATTCTAATATAATAATTAAGTTGAACAATTTCACATTGACAGTAGTTAACTGGAATAATTTAAATGAACAAAACCTATTTCTCCTTTTACTTTATCAGGGAAATATCTGGGCAAAAAATGGAAATTAACATATGAATCTATAAAAACTGGAATTAATTTTTGCCTTTTTATTAGCAAATATTAATTTCACAAGGTATTTTATTGTGTTATACACATATGTTCATATAATGTAGCTTGCTAAATTTTATTCCTTTTATTAATTTCATTAGCCTATTTTTATAGTTATGTTTTATTATGTCATCATACTAACTTATGAAATATTTGAACATATTTACTCCACAGCATTTCTCTTTATCTCCTCTCTTACTTTTTTCCAAATTTAATCAGTTCTATCTATTACACCTGGGTCATTCATTTTATTTTCTGGGTCTAGAGTCTGCATATGAGAAATCTAGTATTTGTTTTTCACAGAATGGCTTATTGCTTTAATATGAATGTTTCCAGTTCTATTTTCTTGAAGATAATATGATTTCATAATTATGTGTGGCTAAATAGTACATCATTGTGTGTATATACATATATATATATATATATATTACAATTTCTTTCTTCAATGAGTGATTAAGGAACATGTAGGTTAATTCTGTAGTTATTTATTTTTTATGTGGGAGGAGGAAGGATGTAAATAATGATGCTTGGAATGAGAAACATGCTCTTTAGGCAGGCACTCTAATATTTGAAACATTCTCTCAGCTGCTCTTTCATCAGTATTTCAATAGTGTATTAAATTTAAAAAATAAAATTTAATTACTTTTGCGAAGGTGTTTTTTCAGTATCATATTATTTTTTATTACAGTGTTATGTTTACTATGTCATGTGAGGATGAAAATCTAGGCATGTTTGTATATGTAGCTGACTCGAAGGAAACAATGTATACGAGATACAGGATTCAAATAAATGTTTGAGACCTGTAAGTTGCTAAATTGATGTAGATGTCCAGTTTGTGGTGTGTGATTTCAAGATCATATTTTGGTAGGTTTCATACCAAGTAAGTAGGTGTTTCTAATCCAAAATTGTAAGGAATAAAATAATCATTGTCTTGGTACTCCAGACATTGTAATAAGTGGAAAAAATGATTGAAAGTATGATGGATCAGTAATAAGCCTTTAGACACACTACATTTTCCCCAAAATCTTCAGATGTACTCTTTGGACATTAATTACAAATATATTTATAAACATATAGATATAATATGATCTTATATATAAATATATGTATATATTATAAATATATCATATATATATATTTTAAATGTATATCATAAATATTGATTTATATTTAAATGTAATTAATCTCATCATTTATACATATATATATACATACATATATATATACATACTTTTTTTTTGGTCAGTCTTGGGACTTGAACTCTGGGCTTGGGTGCTGTCTCTGTGCTCTTCAGCTCAAGGCAAGAGCTCTACCACTTGAGACATAGCTCCACTTCCAGTTTTCTGGTGGTTTATTGGAGATAAGAATCTTATGGAATTTCCTGCCTGGGCTGGCATTGAACTGTGACCCTCAGATCTCAGCCTCCTGAGTAGCTAGGATTATAGGCATGAGCCACGGGCTATAGGCTATATTTACATCTGAGATTTGTTAGTGGGACAAAGGGTACAGTAACTATTGTTCTTATTGTGAAATGACTTCATACTGACAGGTATAATTATAAGAAAAACGATAAATATTCACAGTGGCACAAAAATCCCTTAGCTGCCTAGCAAGACAGCATGTTTTTCCAGACACTGCATGTGGTGTGAGCGGTTTGCAGCCCAAGCGACTGTAGAAGATATTGGACTCTAAACAAAACTGACAATTTCATGAACCCAGTCCTCTACGACAGATTTAGCCAGGCCTATCTTTGAGATTCTTGTTAGGGACATGATGAAAAATTTATAGTTTAGTTGTAATTACAGAACTCTTTTACACATGTCACTCAGCCATTAACTATATTTAACATATTTCCTTTTGCTCTAACTTATATTTTCATGGCTAAGGAAACTGCTTTTTGTTTGTGAAAACTTGGATGTTCACAACATAGACATGGGTTTTTAATCCTTTTGAAATTACTGTCTGCATAGAGTTCTATGAGATGAGCTTCTCTTTGCCATATCATCGGAATAAACTTACTCTGATTCAAACTTGGACCACAGCTACCTTGTTCTCTCTCCTAGAAAACCATCTGTATAGACTTCTTTATGTGTAAACAGACCCTCATTTACTTACAAAAGTCTGTCAGTGAGTCAAACCTAACTCACACAAGTGAGGTGAATTCCTCTCTCATGCTTCCTTTACATTAAAAATGGTAAGAACTGTCAGCAATGCACATACTTTTTAATGTGAAGTGTGACTACTATTTTCCATAATGTGAATCAAGCAGAGGAATCAGTTTAAGATGTGAAAGAGACTTACAAAGAGTCTTGGACCTTGAACATTTCCCTGGGTATGAATTTTTGGAGAAATATCCCTTTTCAAAGACAAAGGACTCAGTTTTTTTTATATTGTGCTGGTACTGGGATTTGAACTCATGGCCTTGAGCTCTATCTGGGCTTTAATTCTCAATGTTTGCTCTATACCACCTGAGCCACACCTTCACTTCTTCCTTTTACCACAAGTGCAGAAAAGAATGTCTTAGGTTTATCTACTTAAAATAGCTTGGAATTGCAATTGTCAAATTTGAACCTACTGTGTATCTAGGTGTAAGCCACTGGTGCTGTGCTAGAACTCACTTCTTAAGAATAAATAATCACAAAAAGAGGAGAAATAAATATTTGTTCAATTATTTATGTGTTGTCTGATAAACCAAATCACTTGCTACTGGAAAAGAAAAAGAGAGAAGATAGAGATTAATATGGAGGAAAGAGAGACAAAGAAAGAAGGGATGGAAGGGTAAATGAGTGGAGGGGAATTAAGAGGAGGATATGAGAGAAGAGGGCAGCTGAGTAGAATTGTCTACTGCTCACTAAGGTATTGTTGGACAATCAGCACCTTTGCATTTATGTAGCCAAAGCTTTATATTTTTGGTAGTAAGCTGAGATATAAGATACCAATTTACAGGTAGTAACCTGTTAGTGTGCTTCCTCCTGCACCAAGGAAGCCACAGTTCGGTTACTGTTACAGAGAAGGCAAGAGTAAGCAGTTTAAGTTATACTGAGAAACAATAATTGACATGCCAGGAATGCTCCCTTGTATGGTGAAGTCAAGCATCACTCTTGTTCCCTGCTCCAGTCTTCCTCTCAACAAGAATAGCAGAAACAGAAGAGGAAGGAGATATCTGAATAATGATCATCTCTCTGTTTACCCTCATCCCTTGGCCTCTCAAACAATAAAGCCAAAGGAGACTTAACCTGAACTAGTGGGGAAAATGGGGGGGAAAGTTCAGTCTAACATATTGTGAAACTTTTAAAATAATTGGGGCAGCATTTCAAATACTGAAATAAAACTTTTTAAATTATTAATAAAAAGTTACTCGAAATTTATTGAAAATTTAGGGCTCACTACATAGTGGAATCTGCATAATTAAAACTGACTCATGCTCCTATCATCAGAAATTGAAGATCTTCCTTAAACATAGACTGCTGAAGTGATAAGCATGGAAATTCATGATGGATAGCATAATGCTAAGAGCATGGAAATTATTACCTTTCCATCTTCAGTGTGTAGAGAAGAAAAAACTCTATAGGATGGCCCTGAAGGTGCAATTCTAAATTTAGGACAGAAGGTGAATAGTAAAAGAGACCTATCTCAGCCATTCAGAGATTAGAAATGTGGAGAAATATACTCATTTATGTGGTCAAACATGGAAGAGAGGATGTGGCAAGCCCATAGCCAAATGCCAATGGTAGAGATATTTAACAAAATACCATGAAGTTGAAACAAGTCTTAAAAGGGGATCTTGGCTTAAAGGGAGTAGAGAAGAAGGCTGGAGAATGAAATGGTGGACTAATACAGTCATAACACTCAATGTACATATGTGAGACTATAAGTAGGAAATTTGAAGGGATAGGTGGGTTTGGGGTAAGGGAAGGAAGAAAAATGGAAAATTTGACAATGATCCAGATGCACTGAACATTGAAATGCACATACACTCTATTCAACACTGACATGAGGAAGTGAAACCCCTTTGCACAACTTGCTACAGATAAAATTTTTTGAAGTTTTAATATTAAGAGACCAGAAGCATAAACCTTTAGAGATAAATAAGAGGATAGTATTGACATATTGTTGAGGCTTGTATTCCTTTCAATATACAAAATTTAATAAGTATCAAGTCTGCTGCAAATTGCTTAAACAGTAGAGAATCAAATTCCAATATTCCTTCACTTCCAATAAAAATAAATCTTATAGACCTTTAGGTTTCTCAGTTGTTTCTAAATATCTTAATGTTATGCATTGGAACTAATTTCATTCTATATTTAAGTTTAAATTTTAAATGCTAAATGCTTTTAAAATCTTCTTACTTGTGCACAGGTATGGATAGATAACTGATGTGGGCAGAATCAGAATTATTCAGAAGGTTGCAAATGGATGCTTACCTAGTTTTCTCTCTGCTGGGTCATAGAATACAGACTGTCCTAATTGGAAAAAGTTAGCCTTCCCAGATTTTCTACATATAAACACTCCATCAACATTTTGTTATTAGAGGATTATTCAAGATTAGCTATATGTTGATTGATAATGACAGAGCATGACAGAAAGGAGAGGGAAAACCATCTACACTTCAGTGAGGTTCTGACTTGTGCTTCACAAAGTGTTATGAAAGCTCTCCATGAGAAATCTAGCAGCTGAATTTCTAAAAAGTCCTTATTCATATTAAGGCTTATTTTATATTTTTGACATTGTTTCTACAGTTGGATTTAATTTTTCATAAGGGGTTAAGTGTATTATATTGGATATATGAAAGTAAATGGAATCTTTATTCTATTAATCCTTTGCCACTTGTCTAATCCCAATATAAATTATCCATGTGTTTAAAGTAATGAAAATAACAATAGATTTTTTGTTAAAATAACAATAGATATAAACACAATAAATCATTCTGTAGTAGACAAGTATTTTCACCTTTATTTTGATAGTTGGTCCTCTTTTACACTACAGAATATTCTTGGGAAAAAGTGCTCCAGGCTGACCACAACTGCAGAATATTATGGTTTGATCTATAATAAGATAAGGAAGGAAGGGGAACCTTTCTTCCAAAAGTCTGCTCCCAGGAATGTGATCAGTTGTATGGTGGTGACTTGGAGATGAACATTTCCAATGAACAGTCATCTTAACAAGCCATCTTGATATAACATTTCTGTAATTGGTTATAGAGGATTTTTTATGGCTTTGCAAGGATGCCAGATTGCCTCATTTTGAGACAATTTAAACAGGAATTTAGTCACCTGTTCTTTGTATCTTTAGGAGAAAAACCCATTGACTCTAAGCCAGGGGATCACAAAGGCTCAGAAAAGCTACTACCTTCAATAGTGATCCTAGACTTCTAAAAACAAAACAAAACAAAACAAAACAAACAAAAAACACTCCAGTAAGCACAGCCAGTCAGGGCTGCTATCACAGACTACATGCAGTCAGGCCAGAAACAGAAGTTGAGAGTCATTTAGTTGATAATATATTTTTTATGAGACAGACTCAAATGAGACTCCAGAGAGAGGGTCAGAAAGACTGAGGAGAGGGACTAAAATTGATCACACGAAGATTGGAAAGTAGAATTGCTTGTAGAACAAATAAATCATAGAAAGCCTGTGCATGTAAGAACAAGACAGCAGACCAAATTCCAGAAATGCACATTATCTTAGAGGTCAACTTAATGAATTATCAATGGAAATCTTTGAAATCTTAAATATTTGACCACATGTGGGAGAAGGACAATTGCTGAAGAGAAAGAAAATATCATCAGTCTGTTAGGAGGTCGAGTATCACATTAGGAATTAATAAAGCACAGATTTGTAATAAAAAGAGAAAACAATTATTCCAACTGAGGGGTTCATTTGTTTTGATGTAACAGTTCTTGATTTAGGTGCTAGAAATTAACATACAATTGATCCAGTCCCACAGCTGAGTTGATATTGACTGCAGTATTCCTACATAAAGGGAAAGAGAAACTTTACAAATATCTGATGAAATGAGTTGAGGATGGAGTGTTCTAATAGTGATATCTGAGGTTTAGACACAGGTGAAGAGGTGGATTTTCTTTTCTAAAATTCCCCCATTTTTATCCTGGTGCCAGTGGCTCACAACTGTAATCCTAGCTACTCAGGAAGCTGAGGACTGTGGTTCAAAGCCCCCTGGGCAGGAAAGTCCCTGAGACTCATATCTCCATTTAACCACAGGAAAACCAGAAGTTGCACTGTGGCTCAAGAGGTAGAGAACTCACCTTGAGTTGAAGAGCTCAGGGACAGTGCCCAAGCCCAGACTTCAAGCCCTTCAGACTAACAACAAAAAAAATCTCCCTTTTCTTGGACTGCCTACCTCTTTTCCTAACATTCAACAAAGAAGCCTTTTTATCACCCACAACATTTAAGTCCTATCCTAGCTACTGCAAATAGAATGACTTGGTTTCTCATGTCAAAAGTTCATATTTGAAGAAACAAATAACAGCAGTGGTAACGTTTTGCAAGTCCTTGAACTCTGGGCCTGTGTTATGCAGGTAGCTTTCATGTGAGATTGTTTGTTATTTATTGAATTACTGCCGATGAGGGGAATTACTGGGTCTTAAGGGAGATCTATATTTAGTCTTTTCAGGAAACTCTGTATTGCATTCCACAGTGGATGAACAAGTGTAATTTCCCACCAACAGTGTAATAGAGTTCCCAATTGGCTACATCCATGTCAACATTTGCTATTGTTAGCTTTCTTGATAATGGCCATTCTAACTGGGACGAGATAGAATCAGTCTTGTTTATTTGTAGATTTGTAGGCACCTTCTAGCTACCATAAATGAATGAATCCATGAAACTTATATTGCTCTGAGTCTGCATTCCGTTCTTTTTGCTCTTAGTATAATTTTACCAAGCCTTTCATTTTCCTTAAGACTGGTGAAAAGTCATCCTTTCTGATGGGTGAATAGAATGCCTCTCTCTCTCTCTCTCTCTCTCTCTCTCTCTCTCTCTCTCTCTCTCTCTCTCTCTCTCTCTCTCTCTCTCTCTCTCTCTCTCTCTCTCTCTCTCTCTCTCTCTCTCTCTCTGTGTGTGTGTGTGTGTGTAAGACCACTATAGGCCCATGAGTTCATTTCTAAGCCTTCTGTTTCATCTGTAATTTTGTAATTCCGTATTAAATTTGGATTGCTTTCTTTATTGTATTGAAGTATATAGTTGGGATTTTGATGAGTATTGCATTGTCAATTGTTTGGGGGTAGTATTGCAGTTTCTTCATGTAAATTCTTCCAACCAGGAGCATTAAAAGATTTTCCATTTCCTTGAGTCTCCTTCAATTTCCCTTTTTAGATTTTTAAAGTTTTCACAGTAGAGGTCCTTCACATTTTTAATTAAATTAATTAATTCCTGTTGTTGTTTTGTTTAGTTTAGATTTGATTTGATTTTGAAACTAATACATATGAGGTTGTTTTTTGGATTTCAGCCTGGATCTTCCCATTGTTGGTAACACAGAAAAACTACTGACTCTTGTGGTTTTATACCCTGATGCTTTGCTGAAGGCTAGTGTCACCTTTAGTAACTTGGAGGAAGAAGCTATAGAGTCCTTTAAATACAGGAATATTTCATCTGTAAAAAAGGGATAGTTTTACTTCTGCCCTATTTGGATCCCCTTTATGTTTTTCTCTTGCCTATTGCTCTTGCTAGAAAGTCCACTACCATATTGAAGAGTAGTGCAGAGAGTGGACATCCTTGTCTCATTCCTGATGTTAATGTCTCCGTGCTTCCACGGTTAGGTAAATGCTAATTATCTCTGTCATGTGTGTGTGTGTGTGTGTGTGTGTGTGTGTGTGTGTGTGTGTGTGATATGTGTTTCATATATATATATATATGTGTGTGTGTGTCATATGTGTGTGTGTGTGAGTGTGTGTGTGTGTATTATATTGAGGAATGTTCCATGCATTCCTAGCTTCTCAGACCTTTTAATCATAAAGGGGTATTGGAGCTTGTTAAAAGCTATTACTACATCCCTATAGACGATCATGTGTTTCTTGTCCCTGCTTCTGCTGATGGTTTGTATTATGATTATTGACAAGAATATTCAATCCAATTGTATCCTAGGGTGAATCCTATTTGATCATACAATATTATTTTTTGTTAGTTGCTGAAATTAGTTGGTGAGAATTTTATTAAGAAGTTCTGCATAATTGCTTATCAAAGAGTTGGGTTCATAGTTCTCTTTCTTTGGTGAGTCCCTATGTGATTTGAGGAAGAGTCTAATTCTAGCTTCATAGAATGTGTTTGATAATTCCATTTCCCTTTCTATCCATTGAAGAGTTACATCTGTGTATTGTAAGTTCTTTGCAGGCCTTAATTTCATGGTAAATTCATTGAGGCCTAGATTTTTCTGGAATGGGAAGTGGTTTACTGACATTTCATTTTCATTTCTTCTTATGTGTTACTTCTTGCTTCAGATCCAGTATAGGAAAGCATCAATTTCTCCAAGATTCTCCAGGTGATTGACGTAAGATTTTCAAAGTACTCTCTTATAACTTCTCAATTTTGCTTATATCTGTTGTGTTGTCTCATTTTTGTCTCTGATTTTCTGTATTTGGATGAGTTCTCTTTTTGTTTTGTTTTTTTATTATGAAGGTGATATACAGAGAGATGGGTTACAGTTACATAAGTAATGAGTACATTTTTAACAGTGTTACCCCTTCCTTATTTTTTCGTGCTTCCCCCAACCCTGACATCCCACTCCCACAAAATTGTAAAGCTTATTTCTAACATAGCGTCTAGTGCATATCACTGTTGCTTTGGTTAATCTTTGTCGACCATTTCTGTGATTTCCCTTCCCTTCCCCAAATCAGATTAACTTATGTATAAGACAAAGGGTACAGAAATCAAAAACAGTAACTACAGGGAATAAACCAAAGGGTAAAAACTAAATAGAAATAACTAAAAACAGTTCACTATACAATCATCTTGTATCCATTTCTTGGAGCTCATTTCGATAAGCATCATTTTATGGTGATATGCATATTGCTATTGAGCTATTGGGAATATCCTAGACATATACTAGTTTTTCCAAATGAGTCAAAATATGTAGCCTATGATTCTTTGGGTCTGGCTTGTTTGAATTATTATGTTTCCAAATGATTTCATTTCCTTACAAATGGGGCAATTTCATTCATTCTGATGAAAGCATAGAATTTTCTTGTGAATATATATGACATTTTCTTGATCCATCATTGCTGGGTCATCGGGGAGCTCTAGTGAGGAACCTTTATACTTTTTTTTACAGAGTATTTGAACAAGTTTACATTTCCACCAATAGTGAGTATAGTAATGTTCCTTTTTGGCCATATCCCCACCAGCCCAGCATCTGATATTATTAGTTTTCTTCGTAATGGTCAATCAAACTGGGGTGAGGTGGAATCTCAATTTTGCTTTGATTTGCATTTCTTTTATGGCCAGAAATGTTGCATATTTTTCATGTATCTATTGGCCATTCATATTTCTTCTTCAGAGAGGTCTCTCCTTAAATCTTAAGCCCACTTATATTATGAGGGTTGTTGTTTCTATGAGGATTTGTTTTTTTGGGGGGTTAACTTTTGGAGCTCTAAGAATATTTGAGATTGAGGTCATTGTATGTTGCAGAGCAACTAAAGACCTTCTCCCAATCTGTGTGTTTTTACTTATCTTTCTATCTATATAAGGTCTCTTTTAAGTCAGATTTGGTAAGGGTCTGTCAAGTCTGTTAATTTATTGAAAGGACCAGCTCTGTTTTGTTGATCTTTCTATGTTTTATTTTGTCTTTATTTAGTTATTTCTGACTTAATTTTTTCATTTGTTTCCGCCCACTTAGGTTTGGACATGTTCCTCTCTTCAAAGAGCTTTAGGTACATAACAAAAATACTGATTTGAGATTTCCCCAATTGCTTGATGTAGGCATTCAAAGCTATAAATTTTTCTGTAAGTACTGCATTTAATATGTCCCAGAGGAGCTGGTATTTTGTGTGTTCATTTTTGTTAAATTCCAGAAACTTTCAGATTTCTATGCTAATCTCTTCAGTGTCCTACTGGTCATTCAGCAATATGTTGTTCAGTCTTCATGGGTTTGACAATTATTTTTGCTTTAGCTGTTTAATTGTAAGTTTATTCTGCTGTGGTCTGACAAGGTATGGGAATTCAATTAATTTTTCTTTCAATTTGGACAGAATTTCTGTGTGACATAGGATAGGTTGTATTTTGGAGAATCTTCCATGACCTGCTGCAAAGAATGTATATACTGACACTGAGTGTATATTCTGTAGATGTCTCTTAGGGCTAGGTGGTCAATGCAATTATTTAGGTCTTTAGTTTCTTGGTTGAGTTTCTCTTGAATAACCAATCCATGCATGACAATGATGGGTTGAGATGTGTTTAAAGGTTATGTAGTATTTGGTTGATGATGTGGGCTGCTCCAGGATTCAGGGCAATGATATTAAACTTGATATATCCTCCTAATGGAGAGCTGCCTTTATCAATATGTAATGTCTCTTCCTGCTAATTTTAATTTGAATTCTATATTATTTTATGTTAGTAATTCTACTGTGGCCTGTTTATGCTGTCCATTTGCTTGAAAATTTTCCTTCCAGCCTTTCAGTTTGAGTATGTGTTTGTTTTTGTCAATGAAATGTATCTCTAGTGGAAACTGGATGGATGTGTCTTGTTTTTTGAAACTACTATCTAATCTGTGTTTTCTTTTTTTTTGGGGGGGGGAGTCCAGTTGTGGGGCCTGAACTCTGGGCCTGGGCGCTGTCCCTCAGCTCTTCAGTTCAAGGCTAGTGCTCTACCACTTGAGCCACAGCACCACTTCTGACTTTTTTTCTTCTGCTTATGTGGTGTTGGGGAATCGAACCCAGGGCCTCAGGCATGCAAGGCAAGCACTCTACCATTGAGCCACCTTCCCAGCCCCTAATCTGTGTTTTCTAATTGGAAATTTATGTCCATTGATATTGAGAGTTGAGGCTGGGAAATATCTAATAATTCCTGCTATTTCATACACCTGCTGTTAGGAGCTGTGCCTCATCTATTCTTATTATATTTACTTTTTTCTCTGGTAGGGAGCATTTTATATAACCAGTTGCTGTTCTTCTTGACCTTCTCTATGTAGGATATATTTGATTAATTTCAATCTTGCCGATTTGGTGGAGATAAATTGTTTCAAGTTCTCTTTGTCATGAAATATTTTTTATATATCCTTTAAATGTAAAGGAGAGATTTGCTTGGGACAATATTCACGGTTGGTAGTTGTTTGCCTTTAACGTTTGCCATATATCATGCCAGGCTCTCCTTTTTATCATATCGGCTAAGAAATCATTATTTATTCTGAATGTATATCCTTTATAAATAATCAGTCTTTTCTCCTGGCAGCTTTAAGAATCCTTTCCTTGATCTCTTATGATCCTCTAATGGATTATGATGTGGTGGTGGGTTGTTCTGTTCTGGTATTCTCTGGTTTTCTAAAGGCTTCTCTTCTCTGAATGAGCCTATCTCTTTGGATGTTTGGCATGTTCTCTGCTTGAATTCTGTAATATGTTTCCCATCCATTTTGTTTCCTGCTCTTCTCCTTCTTGATACCTATCTCCCCCAAGTTTGATCTTCTAACTGAATCTGGAACTTCCAGCAAGACCGTTTCTTGTTTCTTGGATTTGTTCTAAATGATTATCTCCTCTTTTCTATTAGACCTAGTCTGTCTTTGACGCCCAACATTATCTTCTATGTCATCTTTTCGCTGTAGAGACTTTCTATTTTGTTTTGGATTTCTCTGTCTCCTAATTGGTCATTTTTAGGGCTTCTATCTTTATTAAAGCTTTGTTTTAGGTCTTGTGTGGACTTTGTTTACATCTTTTCTTTGGGTAGGGGCACTGTATCTTCTCTCATACCTTTTAACTAGGTATGTATTTTTTTCCTTGGACTCCTTTGCCTTCTCAGAATTTATTTATCTTTCTGTTTGTAGTCTACATGAATTATTTTGCTAATCTTTGGTTGGTCTCATCTTGTTCACAAATTTCCTTGTGGAGGTTTTGTATCTTTTCGTTAATCACATTTTTCAGCATTACTTTTAATGTATTTTGAATACTATCTTCTAGGTCCTTAACTGTCTGTTCTAATGTCTGGTCATTTCCTGTGTGAAGTATACTACCTTGGCATCAGTTTTCTTGTATTTTTCTGATTTATTTTGTCCATTTGGAGGATTTATTGGCTTTCATTTGGGGGATCTATGATCTTAACAGGTGACTCTCTATGTTCTTGGTTGATTTGCCAGGTGTTGGTTTGGTCTTCTGTTGTGATTTGTTTTTCTAGACTTAGGTTTTTGTCTAGACCGTTAAGTATAGGATTAGAGATCATTTGTGGTGAAATGTTGTCATGTTAATACTTGTGGTTCCAAAGACAGTTCGAACTGTCCAGTGGTAAGGTGAATTGTGTCTGTGTTTGGATGTGGCTGTCTCTGTTCCTGCTTTTTTCCCATGTGGCCCTTTTATTTCCACAGTGCGGCTGTGCTTTTTTTCACAGCAGTCACCTGCCTGGCTAGGTAACTTATCATAGATTTCTGTTTCCTTGTGAAAACAGTATAAAAATCTTCTTTTGAATTATATATCTATATATAATTATACCTGACTTGGTTTGACCTGCTAGAAGTGGAGTACCTGCTAGGACTCTAAATCTCTGTTTCATTAGCTAGAGCTAGGGTAATTTTCTGTTGTTATTCTGCCATTGTTTTTCCACTTCCTCAGGTTTATTTTTGATATTGTGGCTTTTTTCACATAATTTAGGATTTGTGATGGTTGTATCCGGTTATTTTTGTGTTTCTGTTTGTATTACTTTGAAATAGTGATTTCAGGCTTCTATGAAGAGACAGTAATATTATGAAATGTATGTTATTACATTGAAAGAAAGAGAGCAGACATTTTAACCTTTTGCTACAAGTAAATTAATATTAAGCAAAACTAAGGAAAATAATTACTTATTTACTCTTTAGAGGATGAGTATAGTACTCTTGGATATCTTGGAGGAAAAGATTTTAGACTCATTACAACTGATTCCTTACATTGAAATTATAGGCTAACCATTCTTTTTCAGAAGACAAAAGCTTCAGTTATTTCATATTAGTATTATAAAATCATAATACCTGCATATTGGTTTGTTTTCATCTGCAATTTTCAATTCCATTCTTAATCGATTAGGTATCTAGGGCTTTCAATGACCAATTCCTTAAAATACATATATTTCTTATATTGTGATGTAAATCTCAGTAATATAAATATGAATTCATCTCTCCGTCGCATCTTGAGCAACATTCATATGTAATTTACGCAGTCTCAAGCATGAAACATATTTTACTCTTTTCTTTTTTTTTTTCATTTAATTTTATTTTATTTGAGAACATACTGTACAGAGTGGCTACAATTACACGGGCAGGATAATGTATACATTTCTTACCAAGCATTGCAGCCTCCTCCTTTGTTTACCCTTCACCTCAATTCCCCGCCTCCCCCCTCCCCCCACCCAATGATACCTCCCTCCCCCCCCACACCGACATTGTAAAGCTGGTTTTGACATGACATTTTGTACTTCTCATTGTTGCAACAGGTCCACCTGAATCCTTAAACGACTTGTTTGTCCCCATCTCCTCCACATGTTATAATGACATCAAATATAGTGAAAGCGGGGGTTACACTGTGGGGGAGGGACATACAAAGCAACAAAGAAATAATCTTATAAATGCGTTAGAAACACATGCATGAAAGAAACGAAAACATTAAAATACATATTTAAAGGTTCATTTTCCTAACATCACATTATCTGACCTTTTCCGCTTGACTCATACCTATACTAGATATTGCAAATAAGGGAAACCATGGGACCTATGCTTCTTTGGGCCTGGTTTACTTCACTTAATATAATTTTTGCCAAACCTTTCCATTTCCTAACAAATGGGGCAATGTCATTCTTTGTGATGGAGGCATAGAATTCCATTGCGTATATATACCACATTTTCTTGATCCATTCATCTACTGAGGGGCATCTGGGTTGGTTCCATATCTTAGCTATGGTAAATAATGCTGCAATAAACATAGTTGTGCTGGTAGCTTTAGTGTGGTCTTCTTTGTAAACATTTGGGTAAATGCCCAAAAGTGGGATTGCTGGATCATAGGGGAGATCTATGTGAAGTCTTTTGAGGAACCTCCATACTGCTTTCCAAAGTGGTTGAACAAGTTTACATTCCCACCAACAATGAAGTAAGGTTCCTTTCTGTCCACATCCCCTCCAGCATCTGTTGTTGTTAGAGTTCTTGATTTTTGCTGTTCTAACTGGAGTGAGGTGATATCTCAATGTTGTTTTGATTTGCATTTCTTTTATGGCTAGGGATGTTGAACATTTCTTCATGTGTCTATTGGCCATCCTTCTTTCTTCTTCAGAGAAGCTTCTCTTTAAGTCTTTCGCCCACTTATTTATTGGGCAGTTGTTTCTTTGAGGATTTGTTGTTGGGGGTTTAATTTTTTGAGTTCCAAGTATATTTTATTTTTTTTCCAAGTATATTTTAGATATGAGACCCTTGTCCGTTGTATGGCTAGTAAAGATCTTCTCCCAGTCTGTGGGCTTTCTATTGATCTTGACAGCTATGTCCTTTGCCCTGCAGAAGCTCTGCAATCTTATGCAATCCCATTTGTCCAACCTTTCTTTGATTTGTTGTGCTTCCGGGTCTCTATTCAGAAAATTTCGGCCTGAGCCAAGGACACCTAGGGTTTCTCCTATTCCATCCTGTAATGTTTTCAGAGTGTCTGCTTTGAGTTCAAGGTCTTTGATCCATTTGGAGTTGATTCTGGTGCAGGGTGATATATAAGGATCTAGCTTTAGTTTTCTACATGTAGTTAACCAATTTTGCCAGCACCATTTACTGAAGAGGCTGTCTTTCTTCCATTTTATTGTTTTGGCTTCCTTATCGAAGATTAGATGGCTATAGGTCTGTAGGTTCATTTCTGGGTTTTCAATTTTATTCCATTGGTCCTGAGGTCTGTTCTTATGCCAATACCAAGCTGTTTTGATTACTATGGCTTTATAGTAGAGTTTGAAATTTGGTATTGATATTCCTCCAGCAGTGTTCTTTCCGTTGAGGAGCGTTTTTGCTATTCGGGGTCTTTTATTGTTCCATATGAATTTTTGGATTGCCTCTTCTATTTCCTTGAAGAATGAGGGTGGAATTTTGATAGGTATCGCGTTGAATTTGTAGATAGCCTTGGGAAGTATTGCCATTTTCACGATGTTAATCTTGCCAATCCAGGAGCATGGGAGGTTTTGCCATTTTTTAAGTTCTGTGTTGATTTCCTTTTTCAAGATTTTAAAGTTTTCATCATAGAGGTCCTTCACTTCTTTGGTTAAGTTAATTCCTAGGTATTTTATTTTTTGTGGGGCTATTACAAATGGAGTTGCTTTCCTAATTTCAGCCACACTTTTCTCATTGTTGGCATATAGAAAAGCCATTGATTTTGGGGGGTTAATTTTATAACCTGCTACTTTGCCAAAGTTTTGAATCAGCTTGAGTAATTTGGGAGTGGAGTCTATGGGATTCTTTAAATACAAGATCATGTCATCTGCAAAGAGGGAGAGTTTTATTTCTTCTTTCCCTATTTGGATCCCCTTTATGTCTGCATCTTGTCTTATTGCTGTAGCTAGGCATTCTAATACTAGATTGAAGAGAAGTGGAGAGAGTGGGCATCCTTGTCTTGTTCCTGAGTTAAGAGGAAATGGCTTTAGTTTTTCACCATTGAGTATAATGCTGGCTGTAGGTTTGTCATATACAGCCTTTATTGTATTGAGGAATGTTCCATGGATTCCTAATTTTTCCAGAACCTTCATCATAAAGGGGTGTTGGATATTGTCAAATGCTTTTTCTGCATCTATTGAGATAACCATGTGGTTCTTATTCTTGCTCCTGTTGATGTGATGAATAATATTAATTGATTTGCGTATATTGAACCAGCTTTGCATCCCTGAAATGAATCCTGTTGGATCATGGTGTATGATTTTTTGGATGAATTGTTGAAGTCGATTGGCCAAAATTTTGTTGAGAAGTTTTGCATCAATGTTCATCAAAGAAATGGGTCTATAGTTCTCTTTCTTTGATGAGTCCCTGCCTGGTTTTGGGATGAGGGTTATGATGGCTTCATAGAATGTATTCGGTAGTGAGCTTTCTCTTTCAATTTCATTGAAGAGTTGGAGGAGTATTGGTGTGAGCTCTGCTTTGAAGGCCTTGTAAAATTCCGCTGTAAAACCATCTGGTCCTGGACTTTTCTTAGCTGGGAGGTCTCTTATTGCTGTTTCTATTTCAATGCTTGATATAGGCCTATTAAGCTGGTTTAACTCATCTTGGTTTAGTTTTGGCATGTCAATATTTGCTAGGAAAAGGTCCATTTCTGTCAAGTTCTCAAACTTATTAGCATAAAGTTTTGAGAAGTATTCCCTTATAATGTTCTGAATCTTGGTTGTTTCCGTGGTGATGTTTCCATTCTCATCTCTGAGTTTATTAATTTGGGTGTGTTCTGTCCTTTTTCTGATAAGGTTTGCTAAGAGTCTGTAAATTTTGTTAAGTTTTTTGAAGAACCAACTCTTTGTTTTGTTGATTCTTTCTATAGATTTTTTGGATTCTAATTCATTTAATTCTGATTTAATTTTGATTATTTCTTTCCGTCTACTGGATTGGGGTTTATCTTGCTGCTCTTTTTCAAGGAGGTTTAGATGTGTCATTAAATTGTTAGTTTCAGATCTCTCCGATTTGTTGATGTAGGAGCTCAGAGCCATAAACTTGCCTATGAGTACTGCCTTTGCTGTGTCCCAGAGGAGCTGGTAATTTGTGTGTTCATTTTTGTTGAATAGCATGAACATTTGAGTTTCCTTTCTAATCTCTTCCATGACCCACTCATGATTCAGCAGTGTGTTGTTCAGCCTCCTTGTGATACCAGACTTTCTTTGGTGGCTTTTGGTGTTGAGTTCTAATTTTATTCCCTTGTGGTAAGAGAGAATGCAAGGTATAACTTCAATGTTTCTGAATTTAGACAAGTTTGCTTTGTGGCCTAAAATGTGGTCTATTTTAGAAAACGTTCCATGTGCTGCTGGGAATAATGTGTATTCTGATGCTGCTGGGTGAAATGTTCGGTAAATGTCTGTTAAGTCTAGTTGATCTATGCAGCTGTTTAGATCTGCGGTTTCTCTGTTGAGTTTTTGCCCAGTTGATCTGTCTAGTGGGGAGAGTGGTGTGTTAAAATCCCCAACAATTAATGTCTTTGGATCTATATGGGATTTGAGGGAAAGTAGTGTTTCTTTGATAAATTTGGGTGCTCCATTGTTTGGCGAATAGATATTTAGAATTGTAATATCCTCCTGAAGGAGAGATCCTTTAATTGGTATGTAGCGACCATCTTTATCTCTTCTCACGAATTTTAATTTGAAGTCTATTTTATCTGATATTAGGATTGCAACTCCCGCCTGTTTATGAGGGCCGTTTGCTTGGTAGATTTTGTTCCAGCCTTTAACCTTGAAAATGTGTTTCTTTTTAAGGGCAAGATGTGACTCCTGCAGGCAGCAGATAGAAGGGTCTTGTTTTTTAATCCAACTAGCCAGTCTATGTCGCTTAATTGGAGAGTTCAGTTCGTTAACGTTAAGAGATAGGACTGAGAGGTATTTGGGAGTTCCTGCCATGTTATCTACCTTCTTGGGGGCTGCGAAAACTGGGTTCTTCCTATGGTTCTTGGATTCTCAGTTTGGGTGCAGTTTCTTGGCCTTTGTTGCGGTCTTGTTGGTTTTCTATGTGTAGGACATCTTTAAGAACCTTTTGTAGGGCTGGTTTGGTGGAGATGTATTGTTTCCATTTTTCTTTGCTATGGAAGGTTTTTATTTGGCCTTCAGTTATGAAGGAGAGTTTAGCTGGGTACAGTATTCTTGGTTGATAGTTGTTTGTTTTTAGGGCATGGCATACATCATTCCAGGCTCTTCTTGCTTTGATTATCTCTGCTGAGAAATCTGAGGTAATCCTAATTGGTTTCCCTTTATAGGTGATTAACCTTTTCTCCTTGACAGCTTTAAGGATCTTTTCCTTGGTCTGGGTTGATCCTGTGTGGATTATAATGTGACGGTGGGATGTCCTATTCTGGTCTGGTCTATTTGGGGTTCTAAAAGCTTCTTGTATCTGAATAGGCCTATCTTTTTGTATGTTTGGGAAGTTCTCTGCTAGGATCCTGTTAAACAAATTTCCTAGACCATTAACTT
This sequence comes from Dipodomys merriami, assembly GCF_024711535.1. Lineage (NCBI taxonomy): Eukaryota > Metazoa > Chordata > Mammalia > Rodentia > Heteromyidae > Dipodomys > Dipodomys merriami. The sequence continues at coordinate 1,044,310 of NW_027204426.1, read as the reverse complement.
CTGTTTCTAGGTGCTCCTCTACACCCATTATCCTTAGATTGGGCCTTCTGATGGTGTCTTCCAGGTGTTGGATAGACCTATCATATTTCTTGGATTTGTCTTGGATGGTTGTATGTTCTTTCTCTATGATATCTAGGCTGTCTTCAATCCCTGAGATTCGATCTTCTGCATGGTCTAACCTGCTGTCAAGACTCTCTACTTTGTTTTTAATCTCTTTTCCTTCTAATTGGTCAGCTTTGATGGCTTCAAGTTCTTTGTTGAAGCTCTGTTTTAGGTCTTGTATGAATTTCTTTACTTCCTTAATTTGGTGTTCAGTGTTTGTTCTCAAATCACTTAGTTGATTGGTTATGGTTTCTTTGGACTCCCATTCCTTCTGTTGGGTTCCATTCAGCATTCCCTTTGTGGTCTCCCTGACTTCCTTCAGCTCTTTGTTAATGGATTCCATGAATGCCTTTAGTGATCTTTGTGTATTCTCTACCTGGTCTCTCAATTCCTGAATTACTCTTTGATTAGCTTCCTCCCGTCTGTGGGATTCCTGCAGTTCTCTTTCTTCCCGTTCGTGGGATTCCTGCAGTTCTCTTTGAGTGTTCTCTGCCTGCTCACGCCATTCCTCCCTTTCTCTTTGAATATTCTCAAGTTGTTCACGCAAATCCTGTATCAGTTTTTGAGTAGCTTCCTCACGCTTATGATATTCCTGTATAAACTTCTGGGATGCCTCCTCTCTCTCCCTATCAAGCTCATACAGAGTCCTTTGTACATCGTCAAACTTCTCATTTATCATGTTTGCTATTAGTGTTTGTAGAGCTATTTGGGAACTCTCCTCTGGATTATTCTTTATCTGTTCTAATCCCTGATTATCAAGATTGGGAATTGAGATACCCGAATTTGCCATCTTTCTTGTGTTTTTCCGGCTTACTCGGCCCATTTGAGATGAAGATTGCACCAGTTTTGTGCTAGAACACTATCTTAAAGCAACCATCAACCAAAGTTTGCATTTGTACAGTCAATAGTCTACAGATACAATCTAGTTCAACAGATACATCTATTCAACATCAAACAACTATATGTTAAAGGATTTCGAACCGCAGAAAAAAATTTGGAAAACCAGAAATTATTAGGATTAGGGAGAGATGTGGGTAAAAAATAGGAATAGATTGGTGTGGGGAGGCACAGGGAGAGTTAACTATGTCCTCATCACAATGCAGGAAATGGGTTGGGTAGGATGCAAGTAGGGAGAGAGAGAAAAAAAAAGAGACGGAAAGGGGAATAAAGAGAGACCAGAAAAAAATAGAAACGTAAAAATTAATGTTATTATAGAGGTTAAAAGACCGTCTATTTAGAGAAGAATGTGAATATGTTCAGAGAAGGGGAGGGACATAGAGGAGATGTGAAAAACTTTAAGGATGGGAAAGGGAGAAGAAAAAATCAGAAGTTCAGTAGAGCTAGATAAAAAACAAAAAGATAATTAAGAAAGAAAGAAAAAGAGAAAGAAGACAAGAAAAGAAAGGAAAACGCTCATTCACTTATTCCTAAAATAAAAATTATAAGATGAGGAAAAAAAAAAGTTACTGGAAAACGATTATTTTTTCAGAAGAGGAAAAAATTAAAGATTAATAAAAGTTTTAGAAGGGAAAAATTTACATATATATATATATATATATATATATATATATATATGGTAACAAAAAACAAAAAACAAGCAAAAAAAAGAAAAGAAGAAGAAAGAAAAAAGAAAAAAAAGTCTTTTGATTTTTTTTGGGGGGGGGGAGGAGTGGGAAGAATCCTGTATCTCCCTTTTGTCTGTAACCAGTCTCTTGTTGGAGTCTCTGGTCAGCTTGAGGTCCTGTGGCTTGATTGGTTTCTTAAGTGGGTTGGTTGGAAGAGGCAGAAAAATGCTCTGCTTTACCCAAGATTTTGAGATCCCCCTCCCAGGTTAGTTTTCTGGGAGGGTGATCTGCTTTGAGAATCACAAAAGAGGGGGATGTGGTGGTGAGGCTAGGTTCTGGGTAGAGTTGAGGCCTTTCAACAAACAGTAGCTTTTCCCTGGGTCTGTTTTGTGATAAAGCTCACAGAGCCCAGCCTGGAGCCATTCTCAGGGTTTCTGTTTTTCAATTGATTGTGGTGGCTGCTAGAGGGAGGGGCAGCCTCTGGCTCTGGTTACCCAGTGAGGCAAGGCACTCCAATGGCTGGCGCCTGAGCTGGGTGACTTTTCCCTGGATGGAGCTGAGTCTGGCAGGTCACTTTGCTGTTAAGTTCTTGTGACCTGCTAAATGACTCGTTTTATTCCAAGGCCTGAGCTGGAGCTCGCAGCTCCTCCGAGCTTTGTCGGTATCCAAGATGGAGATCACCAGTGCTGGGGGGGGGGAGGGGTGGCCTTCCCTCCTCTGCTCCCTGAGGAGTGAGGACATCGGGCTTGTACTCACGCCGAGTCTTGGATCCTGGGTCTTCTGGTCTGCAAACTGCAGGATGAAGATGTCTGCTCCTTGTCGGTTCTTGTTGGTGTTGAGTAGAATCTGCTCGTCCGCTGCGTCTGGCTCCTTCGTCCCCGACTCTCTGTGTCTCAGGTATGACCCCACGGCGGTGGTCGCCGCCGCGACCCTGCCGCCGCAGCGGCAGCTGGTGCGTTTCCTTGGCTTCCCCTCTCTTGTCTAACTCTCTGTCCTGTGATGGCACACTTGGTGTGATTCTCTGGCTTAGGACTGTTCACTGGAAGTCTAAAACTGCTTTCTATGCGAGAGCTTGTTCAGATTCCAGCTTCTCCTCCGCCATCTTCCCGGAACTCCTCCTATTTTACTCTTTTCTATGTTTTAATCAATATATCCCTTCTCTTTAGAAATATGTTCTCATATTTTTCTAGAAATATGTCTCTCATCTTTCTCATGTTTCTCATCATATTGCTCCAGTGAACATCATGTGTTTTCAGTACTTTAATTGAAATAAATATAAAGTTTTGAACATGAAGACACCCTCCCATTATCACTTTAAAGTAAAACTTTGGGGACTATTATATATATAAAAATTAAAAAGTACAATGCAAATGTTTGCACATGAATGATCCAATGATTAAGTCAATTAGAACCAAGAGGTACCAGAACATCGTCTCAATTTATTTAAAGGCACCAAAATATTAGTGCTCATGAATATCACTCATTGTTAGAAAATGGCTAGTCATAACAAAGTTTATATTATATTTGAAATTTAAAAAATGAAAATTACACCCAGATTTGCTGTCAGTATCCTGTTTCCAGGGATACATTTTTTTCAGCAAACAGGGAAGCAAAAAATAAGGAAAGATATAAAATCAGACTGTCTTTCCTTAAGATGATAAGTACACGCAAATTGTGTGATTTATTCAAAGATATGATAAACATTCATAAGAGGATATGTGATCAGAAGTGATATGTAAGCAAAATAACTGGAAAATTGTATATGTAAATTTTGCTTCCAATATAAGATTACAAGTTTTCAATTCATGAGCCTATTGAACAAGATTTTGTATCTGTAATACAGATCCTGTATTCTACATTTTAGACATAGTCCAATTTCTCTTACCTCAGGTCCTGATCAATATTCTTCTACTTGCATGATGTCAATTGCTACTAAAGTAACAAGTTATGTCTTTTTTTCATTTCTAGATCCAATAAATTTTAGTATTTTGGAATAGTAGTATAAATTCATGGAGTTTGCTTTGATGTCAAGTTTGAGGATCCTGTATTCAGGGTATTGTGATTTGGCCTGAAGCAGCCAGGAACATATTATGAATATACAGACAGAGTATACTAAGATCTAGGTACTTGATCTCAGAGAAAGATAAAGGTCCAGGCAAGATTTTGAAGCCAAGATAAAGCAATGGAGCAAACATCAATCAACTATTATTACAAATGAATGGAACTGATCTCTGATGTGTCTGGTGGCAGCTCTGTGTGTGTGTGTGTTTGTGTGTGTGTGTGTGTGTAGAGAGAGAGAGAATTTTAGTGTATCTTCCATATTTACAGTCCATAGAGCATTACTTGCTATGGAGAAGGTGCTCATATCAGGCTCTGATACCACTGTCATCACTTTTAACTGCTAAAAGCACTTGCTTAATCTCTAATTAAAAAGAAAAAAATAAACTAACATCTTACAGGATTGTTTTGGTAATTAATTGGTATATTGAAGGCCAAAGGGAGGTATTGGAGATTATTATAATCTTTTTCCTCTCTTCTGATTATTACACAGCAATAGTTGTGATTTTCAGGACTCTCTTTCAATGTACTCACAGCTGAATTACTAATATGCTTAATAATATGAAAGATATGATACAGAAATAGATCAGCCAGCAAGCACAAAGAACTAGTGAAAAGATCAAACTTTTGAGCAGGGTTGCCACATCATTTAGGAATGCAATTCCTTCATATGAACTTCAAATTTTGTGGCTTTCCTTATGTGATTAAAAGGTAAGAAAGTAGAAGCAAGAATTCCTTTTCAGCCAAGTAGAAAATGCTCATGATTCCATTCTCATGTTGCAAATTTCCGTTCCATAAAGACTCTTCATTAGAGTGCTTTCATTTAATATACTTCAGCACATCATCCTTCCCTGTTGGAAACAGGCAAAAAGATAATTTTGTTTGAATATTATCTTATGTAAAATAGTGTGTATAGGCATGATTTGTATAATTACAGATGTTTGTAATAAATGTAAGTAGGAATCATGTCACAACTAAAAATATACATAAAATCACATAACAAGACTAGAAGTCACAGCATTTTGTGCATAAATACATACATTAGATTAGTGCAAAATTTCTATTTTGAGAAAAACTTCATATTAAAGTATAATGCACTTTACTAAGGGTTGAAACATTTTATTGAAAAATATATTTCTTAGAGATATTTTTGCTTCATAATTTTAAGAAGAAAAATGATCCCAAAGTAATTATTTTTTTACTGTTTTCCTGTTTCCATGTGTTTAAACTTCAAATTAGAAATCCAGATATATGATTTAATTTAACCAAAAATATTTATTGAGTATAAAGTCCTTCTACTCTCTTCATTTTTCACACTAAGATCACCAAATATGATGAGTCTGAAATAATTAGTGTATTTTTACCTATGTTAATATTATTTACAATGTGAGTGAAATGTTTGAAAAGTAGTATTTATTTTAGCTTAATTGCTCTGAAGAGACAATAAATGATATAATCAAAGGCTTAAAATGATTAGATTTAAAATTTAGAATTCAGGAAATGGTTTTGACCACTCTGGTTACTGGAGCCTTCACTACAACCTCATGAAACAATTTATATTGATGAAGCAAAAATCTGAGTTTAGCCATTTATGAATAAAAAGTCATGTAGTTCTGAATATGTAGAGTTACATATCAAACATAGAAAATTTAGCTTTTAAATACTTGAATATGCTAGTACATTTAATTGCAGGGTAAGTACTTGTTCTGAAAGGAGATAAAATTGCATTTATTTTGAAATGTAAACCTAAGTATTCATTTGAATAAAAGACAATGTTTAAAATATCACTCATTCAAGAAAGAAGATGTACAGTTAGTTGTTTTTCATGCCAATTATGTTCTCTAAATTTACTATAAATACTAGATTAGTAAACCTAATTCATTACTTTCTGGGAAATAGAAATTCAATTTCCTAAAACTCATGACTATAACTTTTTCTCAAACAATTGCTAAGTAATTGTTTTATATTTTTTGTCATGGGATATTATTTGATATATTTTTATTCATTAAGTTAAATAATTGGCCAATAACAATATAAATTATGCATGAACAAAGTTTATCTAACACAAGTATTTCTTTCACAAGACATATCATGGCTCTCTTAAGGAACACGAGAAAGCAGTGTGCTCTTTATTAATTTTTAGTTATTTTCTTAATAGTTATTAATTGTCAGAAGTGGCAATTCTATAATATATTTAAAGCATTTGATTATACTCCTTCTATTTCCTTTTCATTGCTCCTTTCTCCAAAGATCTTCTGCTTTTCACATAAAATTACATCTTCATATACGTGCATATAAACTAATTTGGAATATTTAAGCTAAACTGCAACTTAATTCAAGATCTACAGTGGATTAATAGGATGAATAAAAACTTCAATATTTTTTGTTAACTTCTGACTTGAGTTATCAATATTATTATGGTTAGGGTTAGGATCCCAGACAGAATTAGAATTAGAATTAGAGAAATAGAAAATTTAGGTTCAACACAGGATGACCCATTGCAACAATGATATGCACAAGACACTATGTTGAAAATGAACTTTACACCCTGGGGAGGGAGGAGTAAGGGAAGTGGGGAGGGATGGGATAGTGGGAGAACAAGACAGAAGGGGGTAACAATGCTCAACAAGAAATGTACTCCTTATGTTACAAGTGTACTTAATCCCTCTTTAAAGCATCTTTACAACAAAATAAATTTTTTAAAAGAATAATGAAAAATAAAACCTGCCAGTACATAGGAAAACACTTAAAAATTTTAGGTTCAAAATGCAATTAAAATTTAGACCTACATGCTGAGCAAGAGTTAGAATAAATGTGAAAAGGCTTCTTCTTAACATGATGATTCAGATATATGTAGGCTTAGAATTAGGCAAGGTGTTCCAGTTAGAGTTGGGTTAGGATGAGAAAAAAGATATAAGATATTGTGTAAAACTGCCACATATTTTAAGAAGAATGAAGGGCATCAAAGTTAGAATGAATGAAAACCAGTGTTACTTTAAACATTCAGATATAATTTGGTTTAAAGTGTGAGATACTTTGTTTGTTCTAGCTAGGGATAGGGAAGGATAAGCTTTACTGTCAATTTTACTTTTACACTAAGAAGTAGAAGCAAAAAATGTGTGATTAAATAGAATCTAGATAATTTTCCTTACATTAACCATTTGGTGTTAAATCAGACGGTGATTAAGATTAGGTTTCTGGTTAACCGGGGTTGAGGATAGAGTAAAGAAATGGGGTAAATTAGTGGCTTGCACCTATTATCCTAGCTACTCAGGAAGCTGATTTCTGAGGATCACAGTTCAAAGCTAGCCCGGGCAGGAAAGTACGTGTACTTATCTCCAATTAACCACCAGAAAACCCAAAAGTGGTGCTGTGGCTCAAGTGGTAAAGCACACACCTTGAGCTAAACAACTCAGGGATTGTGCCCCGGCCCAGAGTTCAAGCCCTACGACCGACAAAAAAAAAAAAAAAGAAATGTGTTAAATGATGAGTAAAGCTGAACTTATTTTAGGTTCTAGGAATTCAGGAAATACTGGGATAATGGAAGTACAATTTATTTCATAATATCAGGAATTGAGATCAATGGGTATAATGATTCCTGTTATGGAACAAGATATATTCCGAATTAAGAGTGAGAAAATCTGTAGGGTTTACAGAAAACCTGAAATTTATTTCAAGAATTATAAGTGGAATTTCAGTTAGGATTGCAGAAAACGAGCATTTTTCATAAATTTTAGAATTGGGATACTATTAGTATCAAGGTTATGGTTAGGATTCGAGCCATGGTTAGCGTTAGAGTGAAGGAGAAGAAAATGAGGCTCAAACTGAAGGTAAATTTTAGAATAAGCCTGGTAATTAGAATGAATGTGAACTAGAGTATTGCTATTAATATTAGAATCTACTTACAATTAGGCTTATGGTTATTGTCAATGTTCCAGTTAAGATTAAGTTAGGGTTAGAAAATGACTAAGATATTCGAAAAAATGAAATCCATTTTTGGAAGGCTTATTTGAATCAAGTTAGGATGAGTGAAAACTAGTGTACTTGTGTTAGTGTTAGTATTGTCATACAATTAGGATTAAGATTAAGGTCAGTATTTTGGTCTGATTATGATGACTGTTATGAATAAGAAAGTTTTTAGTATAAAATTCAGTCCTCACTAACAAGTAGAAGCAAAAATATGAGACTGAATAGTAACTAGAGCATTATCATTATATTTATTTCTCAGTGATCATTCTTGTAATGATTAATGAGAGTTTTCCAGCCAGGTTTAGGTTGAGAGTTAGCATTAAGTAATGGACTAGAGGGTAAGTAAATCTGAAACTGTTTTAGGGTACAGGGTTTGTGGAAAAGGTAGGATGAATGGAAACTACAAAATTTTTCCTGATAAGACCTGTTGCAACAATGAGAAGTACAAAATGTCATGTCAAAACCAGCTTTACAATGTCGGTGTGGGGGGGGGGTGGGGGGTATAATTGGGTGGGGGGAGGGGGGAGGCTGGGAAGGGAGGTGAAGGGTAAACAAAGGAGGAGGCTGCAATGCTTGGTAAGAAATGTATGCATTATCCTGCCCATGTAATTGTAGCCCCTCTGTACAGTATGTTCTCAAATAAAATAAAATAAAATTTAAAAAAAAAGCCTGGGACTTAACTGTCCAACGTGAAATAGTTATTGTGGAACAATCTAAGTTAAGAGTATCAAGATTTAAACTAGGTACAGTGGCTCAAATCTGACAGGAAAATTTTCAACTGGTTTTGCAATGAAATAAAAAAGTTTAAGAATAGGTTTAACCCTAAACTTCACATTTGGATTTTGACTCAATAATCTCTGAATTACCATCATCTATGAAGAAGACACAAAACGCTGATTTTTACCAAAATGTTTATAATTTTGATATCATACTTTATAGTAATGTGAAAAATAAGATCTTATGTTTTCTTTAAAGATATTTATATAGTTTTTGTTTCTGAAGCAAAACTTTATGAACAGGGCAATAAATATTAAATATTCTAACATAAAAAAATTTTTCCTGATAAGAGAATTTGAGGACAAGTAATATAATCGTTCATGATAGAGAACAAGATAACTTCAGAGGTAGAGTCAGAAAATTTGTAGGAATTAGGGCATACTGAAACTAATTTCCAGAGTGCAAACTGGAGTATTCATTAGTATGATTAAAAACTAGTCTTTTTCTTAAACATTAGAATTCGACTATCATTAGGGTGAAAGTTAGGTTTCAGTTCCAGCTGGCTTAGTGTAAGCATTAGGGAAATGGAAAGTTAGGGTACAACTGTAAGTAAATCTTCGAATAAGTCGAGTTATAATTAGGATGAATGTGAAATAGGAAACGGCTAATAATATTAAGATTAGGGTATGATTAGTGTGAGGGTTAACCTGAATATTCCAGTTAGAGTTAGGGTTACAATAATGGAAAGATAATGAGCAAAACTACAAACTATTTTAAGAAAGATAAGTTGAATCAAAGTTAGGATGAATAAAAACTAATGTATTTGTGTGGCTTTTAAAATCCAAAGCACATTAGTTCCAGTGTTAGGGTTACTTTTCTAATTCAGGTTAGGCTTAGGGTTAGGGAAGGGTAAGCTTTAAATAAAATTGAATTTTTTGTTAACATTTTCAAGTAAAATATGTTTGAAATTTAACAAAAACTACAGAGTTTCTCTAAGTTTCCTATGCAGGGTTCAATGGGGTTAAATTTAGAGTTAGGTTTCTAGTAAGGTTTAGATATATAGTAAGGGTTAGGAACTAGAGTAGATTTTATGCAAACCTGCGACTTCTTTTTGGAGATATAGGAGTTCTGTACAAGTTAAGATTAGTGGAAACTATGGTATTTTTCATGATATGAGGATTTGAGGTTAATGATTCGTAATAGGGAACAAGATAGATATCAGAGTCCAAGTCTAGGAATCTGTAGTCTTTGGAGCAAACTGCAAATCATTTCAAAGACAGTGCGTATCTGTAAGGATGTATCTAAACTCGAGTATTTTCCATTAATTTTAGGATTGGGTTACTATTATCATGAAGATTACTCTTAGGGTTCTGACCAGGATTACAGTTAGGATTAGGGAAATTGAAGGTTGAGAACTTGAGTGACTTACTTCCCTTGTGTATGTATATGCACTATTCTAAGGCTTGAACTCAAGGCTTGGGTTCTGTTCCTGAGCTTTTTGCTGTAGGCTACGAGCCACGAATACACTTCCAGCTTTCTTTGGCAGTAAATTGGAGATGAGAATCTCACAGACTTTCCTATCTGAGCTGACACTGAAGTGAGATGTCCAGATCCCTGCCTTCTCATTGAAGTTAGGATCAAAACCATAGGTCCCGTCTGTAGTTTCCCTTACTTGCAGTAACTAGTACATGGTATCATATGACCATATAAGATGATGTTAAGTAAAATGAACCCTAAGATATGGACACAAATGAGTTTTTATTCCATGAGATTCTTATCTCTATATAATCCCCCAAATAAAGTTGGAAGGGGAGCTGTGGTTCAAGTATAGAACACCATCCTTTAGGGAAAAAGCTTAAGTGAGAAGGTAAGGTCCTGAGTTTAAACCAAAATATTAGCACTCAAAAAAGTTGATTTCTTTTCCTTGAAGTTTTTATTAAATTGCTCAGAAAATAATAAACATTGAATTTATGTTTAGCATTACTATGAAAATCATGTTATATTTATTGATGCTATTCTTTATTTTCCTAAATTTTATTTACACATTAATATCCAGTAATGGAAAGAGACAATTAGTGCTTCACAATTTTTTATGGCAGTTGAACATATGGATGAGAGATGCTTACAAGGAATTTGGACTGAAATAGATATGTGCAAGCTCTTCATATAAATAAATGATAGTTGAAGAACCTGTGGCCCTGTATGAAATAAAATAAAGAAATCAGCAAGGAAAGATAAGGTATGATTCTGGAAACCACACAATTTTGGAAGATAAAAAAACAAGGAAAATATGTAGCTTTTTGTAAGTTCTTTGTAACCCACAGACACAATTTATTCCTTATTTCTACTGTAAGGCATTTCAGTTAACTTTATTTTACAAAGTTAAACATGACTGGCATTGAATACTAACTGGCGTCTGTCAAAGGTGAGCAATTATTCTAGCCAGGTGCTAGGGGTTCATGCCTATAATCCTAGCTACTCTGAGGGCTGAGATGTCTAGAGCCTAGTTCAAAGCCAGGTTGGAGAGGAAAGTTGGTGAGACTTTTCTGTTCAATTAACCACAAAAAAAACTGGAAGTGGCACTGTGGCTCAAAGTGGCAGCACTAGCCTCGAGTAATAAATTTCAGATACAGAACCCAAGTCCAGAGTTCAAGTTCTCTGAAATAATTATTAAAATACTTGTTCTCACGATTTCTTTAACTTGTCTAGAAGAATGTTTTAAACTTAAGGATTTTTTATTTCATGTGTCAGCATTGATTTTTAAGATGTGCAGAGAAAAATAATTTAAAGTCAGAACTGGTTTGTATTACTTTGTATTACACATTGCCTCTACACCCAGAGATCAGCTGGAAAGCAGATGGCCAAATCCTGGCTGTTAGCAATGAATATGGATATATGTTTCTTTGAGCAGATACACAAACTTTTGTAATGGTAGCCTTTATATATAACACCTTAATTGTAATAATAAAATTAATATTATTACTATTATTATTTTTTGTCTGTTGTGGGGCTTGAATTCTGGGTCTAGGCATTGTCCTTCAGCTCTTCAGCTCAAGGCTAGCAATCTACCACTTGAGCAACAGTGCCACTTCACATTTTCTGAACCTTTAGTTGGAGATAAGGGTCTCACAGACTTTCCTGCTTGTGCTGGCTTTGAACAGAGACCCTCAGTTTTCAGCCTCCTTAGTAGCAAGAATTACAGGTGTGAGCCACTGGCAGCCAGCAGTAAAATTATTTTGAAAAAGAAAAACCCATTATTCTATCTTTAAAAATTTACAATCTGGCAAGTGTATCTGTAACATTAGTTGTATCAAGTAACCATAGGCAGCAATCATTTTTAGATCTCACTATGTCCTGTCCAATGCCAGACAATATATCATTAATTTACTTTTTCCTAACCAAGTTCATGATGAATTCTCAGCACCACAATTTTCTAGTGAGTAAAAAGAATTCTTCAACATATTTATTTCAACAAACAGCATTTTGCACTTGGTTTTTTTTTTTAATTTTGTCAGCCCTGGGGTTTGAAATCAAGGCCTGGGCACTCTCCCTGAGTTTCTTTTGCTCAAGGTTAGCACATTACCAATTGAGCCACAGCACCACTTCCAATTTTTCTGCTTATGTCATACTGAGGAATCAAATCAAGTGCGTCATGCATGCGAGGCCAGCACTCTACCACTAATCACATTCCCAGTCATTGGGTCTTTTGTTGTTGTTGTTGTTGTTTTAAAATAGCATTTTACTATGTGTCCTTCTGTTGGCCTAAAACTTGGGCTGGTCTCAAGCTAACTTCTAAATCAGCCTCCCAAGTTCAGAGATTACAAACATTGACCACCATAGTCGGCACAAGATTCTTTGTGAGAGAATACTCTTTTCAGATATAGAAAGAGTTATTCTGTCTTCCTTGGACTGGATGTTTTTTGCATTCTGCACTGTTAATCACATTCCTTGTCCTGTTATGTTTCCCCTTCTAGATTAATTGAAATATTTCAGGTTCTGAACTTGAAGCTGCCCCTGCCATCCAACACCACCACATTCTTGTGGATAGCACTAGCTGGCCTCATGAGCATAGCAGCCAGCTGGAGCTCAGCTATCTGATGGCCTTGAACTTCAACAATGCAATCATTTCTGGGCACAGACTGAAAACTGTCATAGGTAAGTTTGATTTATTCCAGCCTATTCTCAGCTACTTGCCATTCTCAGCTTTGTATGCTTTAAATTCTGTTAAACATTCATTACTATTTCCCAGCATTCTCAAATGTAACATATATGTCTTACTTTAAAATTTATCCAAACATGCAAAAAATGTTAACGTAGTTACTGTCCGCCAGTGGCTCATGTTTGAAAACCTAGCTACTTTAGAGGTCAAAAACTGAGCATCTTGGGTTAAAGCAGCCCAAAATCCAGAAGTGGAGATGTGGCTCAAGTGGTAGAGTGTCAGCTTTGAGCAAAAAGACTAACCAAGTATAATTAATCTACTTTGGACTCACTCATGGAAAACACACACACACACACACACACACACACACACACACACACACACATACACACAATGTACATTCCCCTAGACTCCCTTTCTTGAGCAGTATTCAATGTCAATAACTTAATGCACGTTTTCCAAATTATTATGGTAGGGATTAAACTACATTTGTATTTATGACAATGCATTTTTTGTACTTTTTCTTTTTCATTTTTTGGTACTTATGTGAGAAAACAGTGTTTTGTGAAGACTAAACAGAAATCAATGTGTCAGTAAATAGATAGGTGACAGACTGAAAGATGCAGATAATACCACTTGAAATTTTATTTCTCCAAATTAAAATATATATACATATGTATGTATTTAAAATTTCTGCCAAGATTTTATTTCCATTAACAAAGATCTATTTGTTCCATTATATAAATTTAACATATTGTATGTTTCATAGTAGATTTATATTTATAGAATTTCTTAACTTTGGAAACAAGGTTCTGCAGTGTAGACCAGGCTTTCTTCAACTCGTAATTCTCCTGTGTCAGGTTCCTGAGTATTGGCTGGCATTACCATGTGGTAGCATAGTACCATGTCCAGCTATATTATTTATATTTTGTACAGTAGAATACTAATGTGAACAGCTTTAAGCCACATATCTTCATGAGCATGAATGAATTTCTTGCAGAAAATGTTATAAATAGAGTTACTGAGTAAAGCCAATAATGGTAGACATGCCTGTAATCCCAGCACCAAGGAGGATTGTAAGCTTTAGAGCAGCCTAAGCTACACAGTAAGTCCCTACCATAGCTAAGATATGGAACCAATGCAAATGTCCCTCAGTAGATGAATGGATCAAGAAAATGTGGTATATATACACAATGGAATTCTAGGCCTCCATCAGAAAGAATGACATTGCCCCATTTGTTAGGAAATGGAAAGACTTGGAAAAAATTATATGAAGTGAAGTAAGCCAGGCCCAAAGAAACATAGGTCCCATGGTTTCCCTTATTTGTAATATCTAGTATATGTATGAGTCAAGCAGAAAAGGTCAGATAATGTCATGTCAGGAAAATGAACCCTTAGATGTGTAATGTTTTTTTTCTTTCATGCATGTGTTTCTAACGCATTTATAAGATTATCTCTTTGTTGCTTTGTATGTCCCTCCCCCACAGTATAACCCCTGCTTTCACTATATTTGATGTCAGTATAACTTGTGGAGGAGATGGGGAAAAACCAGTTGTTTAAGGATACAGGTGGACCTGTTGCAACAATGAGAAGTACAAGTTGTCATGTCCAAAACGAGCTTTACAACGGCGGTGCGGGGGGGGGGGGGAGGGAAGGGAGGGAAGGAGAAGGATTAGGATTGGGGGGAGGGGGGAGACTGGGAAGGGATGTGAAGGGTAAACAAAGGAGGAGGCTGCAATGCTTGGTAAGAAATGTACGCATTATCCTGCTCAGGTAATTGTAACTCCTCTGTACAGTATGTTCACAAATTAAATTAAATTAAATTAAAAAAAAACAACACTAGTGCACATGGAAAGCTGTGCAAACTGCCTCAGTTTAGTTATGAAGAATAACTCATGAGACAAAGAGTATGGTCATTTAATGTTATTTAAATAATAGTTATAATATTAAAGATGAACTATTGGTAAGTCTTCATATTTCCTGTTTGTATCCTTCTTTTTTCATGCATATATTTTTCTTTTTCTTTTTGTTATTGTGAAAATAACATACAGAGGGGTTACAATTACATGAGCAAGGTAATGAGTACATTTCTTTTTTTTCTTTTTCTTTTTTATACAATGAGCAAAGAGTGGAAGTTTCTAGGTATTGTGAGCAAAGCATGATTGAGTAGGGATCTTTCTTTATTCCTTTCTGATCCAGGAATATGTGTTTCATGTGTAAGCAATAGTTCTGACTTAATATAATAAGGAATTAAACATTTCATTCTTTTTTTTTTTCTGGTTGGTCATGGGGCCTGAACTGTGGGCCTGGGTGCTGTCGCTCAGCTATTCAGCTCAAGGCTAGTACCCTACGACTTGAGCCACAGTGCAACTTCCGTCTTTTATTTCTTCTTATGTGGTGCTGAGGAACCCAACCCAGGGCCTCATGCATGCAAGGCAAGCGAACTAACACTGAGTCACCTTTCCAGCCCCTAAAAATTTAATTCTTTCTTTTAATTTTAATTTTAATTTTTATTTTTTGTGAACATACAGAGGGGTTACAATTATATGGGCAAGATAATGAGTACATTACTTATCAAGAATTGCAGCCTCCTCCTTTGTTTACCCTTCACATCTCGTCCAAGCCTCCCCCGGCTCCCCAACTCAATCCTCCCCTCCCCCTCGCACCAAAGTTGTAAAGTTCGTTTTCGACATGACAACATGTACTTCTCATTGTTGCAACGGGTCCACCTGTATCCTTAAACGACTTGTTTTTCCCCATCTCCTCCACAAATTATACCGACATCAAATATAGTGAAAGCAGGGGTTATACTGTGGGAGAGGGACAAATAAAGCAACAAAAAAATAATCTTATAAATGCGTTAGAAACAAATGCATGAAAGAAAAAACACATTTAAAAACACAAGTCATTTAAGGATTCAGGTGGACCTGTTGCAACAATGACAAGTACAAAATGTCATGTCAAAACCAGCTTTACAATGTCGGTGTGGGGGGGTGGAGGGTATAATTGGGTGGGGGGAGGGGGGAGGCTGGGAAGGGAGGTGAAGGATAAACAAAGGAGGAGGCTGCAATGCTTGGTAAGAAATGTATGCATTATCCTGCCCATGTAATTGTAGCCCCTCTGTACAGTATGTTCTCAAATAAAATTAAATTAAATTAAAAAAAATGTCATGTCAAAACCAGCTTTACAATGTCGGTGTGGGGGAGGAGAGGGGTATGATTGGGTGGGGGGGGAGGAGGGAGGCTGGGAAGGGAGGTGAAAGGTAAACAAAGGAGGAGGCTGCAATGCTTGGTAAGAAATATATGCATTATCCTGCCCATGTAATTGTAACCCCTCTGTACAGTATGTTCTCAAATAAAATAAAATAAAATAAACAAAAAAAATACATAATGAAGGGCTCATTTTCCTAACATCATGTTATCTGACCTTTTCCGCTTGACTTATACATATACTAGATATTGCAAATAAGGAAAACCATGGGACCAATGTTTCTTTGGGCCTGGCTTACTTCACTTAATATAATTTTGTCCAAGCCTTTCCATTTCCTAACAAATTGGGCAAACTCACCCTTTCTGATGGAGGCATAGAATTCCATTGTGTATATATACCACATTTCCTTGATCCATTCATCTACTGAGGGGCATCTGGGTCGTTTCCATATCTTAGCTATGGTAAATAGTGCTGCAATAAACATAGTTGTGCTGGTAGCTTTAGTGTGGTCTTGTTTGTAAACATTTGGGTAAATGCCCAAAAGTGGGATTGCTGGGTCATACGGAAGATCTGTGTGAAGTCTTTTGAGGAACCTCCATACTGCTTTCCAAAGTGGTTGAAAAAGTTCAACACTCCTACCAACAATGAAGCAAGGTTCCCTTCTGTCCACGTTCCCTCCAGCATCTGTTGTTGTTAGAGTTCTTGATTTTTGCCATTCTAACTGGAGTGGGGTGGTACCTTAATGTTGTTTTGATTTGCATTTATTTTATGGCTAGGGAGGTTGAACATTTCTTCATGTGTCTATTGGCCATCCTTCTTTCCTCTTCAGAGAAGTTTCTCTTTAAGTCTTTAGCCCACTTATTTATTGGGCAGTTATTTCTTTGAGGATTTGTTGTTGGGGGATTTAATTTTTTGAGTTCCAAGTATATTTTAGATATGAGACCCTTGTGCGTTGTATGGCTAGTGAAGATCTTCTCCCAATCCGTGGGTTTTCTATTCATCTTGCAAGCTATGTCCTTTGCCATGCAGAAGCTCTGCAACTTCATGCCATCCCATTTGTCCAACCTTTCTTAATTTCTTGTATTTCCGAGTCTCTATTAAGAAAATATTGGCTTGAGGCAAGAAACCTAGGGTTTCTCCAATTCCATCCTGTAATGTTTTCAGAGTGTCTGTTTTGACTCTGACGTCTTTGATCCATTTGGAGTTCATTCTGGTGCAGGGTGATATATAAAGATCTAGATTTGGTTTTCTACAAGTAGTTAATCAATTTTGCCAGCAACGTTTACTGAAGAGGCTGTCTTTATTCCATTCTATTATTTTAACTCCCTTATCAAAGATTAGTTGGCTATAGGTCTGTAGGTTCATTTCTGGGTTTTCAATTCTATTCCATTGGTCCTGAAGTCTGTTCTTATGTCAGTACCAAGCTGTTTTTATTCCTATGGCTTTATACTAGAGTTTGAAATTTGGTATTGATATTCCTCCAGCAGTGTTCTTTCCGTTGAGGAGCGTTTTTGCTATTCGGGGTCTTTTATTGTTCCATATGAATTTTTGGATTGGAATTTTGATAGGTATCACGTTGAATTTGTAGATAGCCATGGGAAGTATTGCCATTTTCACAAAGTTGATCATTCCAATCCAGGAGCATGGAAGGTTTTGACATTTGCTATTTTCTGTTTTGATTTCCTTTTTCAAGATTTTTAAGTTTTCATCATAAAGGTCCTTCACTTCTTGGGTTCAGTTAATTCCTAGGTATTTTATTTTTTGAGGGGCTATTACAAATGGAGTTGTTTTCCTAATTTCAGCCACCCTGTTCTGATTGTTGGCATACAGAAAAGCCATTGATTTTGGGGGGTTAATTTTATACCCTGCTACTTTGCCAAAGTTTTGAATCAGCTTGAATAATTAGGGAGTGGAGTCTATGGGATTCTTTAAATACAAGATCATGTCATCTGCAAAGAGGGAGAGTTTTATTTCTTCTTTCCCTATTTGAATCCCCTTCATGTCTGCATCTTGTCTTATTGCTGTAGCTAGGCATTCTAATACTAGATTGAAGAGAAGTGGAGAGAGTGGGCATCCTTGTCTTGTTCCTGAGTTAAGAGGAAATGGCTTTAGTTTTTCACAATTGAGTATAATGCTGGCTGTAGGTTTGTCATATACAGCCTTTATTGTATTGAGGAATGTTCCCTGGATTCCTAATTTTTCCAAAATCTTCATCACAAAAGGATGTTGAATCTTGTCGCATGCTTTTTTTGCATCTATTGAGATAACCATGTGGTTCTTGTTCTTGCTGCTGTTGATGTGATGAATATTATTAATTGATTTGCGTATATTGAACCAGCTTTCCATCCCTGAATGAATCCTGTTTGCTCGTGGTGTATGATTTTTTGGATGAATTATTGAAGTTGATTGGACAAAATTTGTTGAGAAATTTTGCATCAATGTTCATCAAAGAAATGGGTCTATAGTTCTCTTTCTTTGATGAGTCCCTGCCTGGTTTGGGGATCTTTTGAAATCTTTTTCAATTTCATTGACGAGTTGAAGGAGTATTCGTGTGAGCTCTGCTTTGAAAGCCTTGTTGAATTCCGTTGTAAAACCATCTGGTCCTGGACTTTTCTTAGCTGGAAGGTCTCTTATTGCTGTTTCTATTTCAATGCTTCATATGGGCCTGTTAAGCTGGTTTAACTCATGTTGGTTTAGTTTTGGCATGTCAATATTTGCTAGAGAAAAGGTCCATTTCTGTCAAGTTCTCAAACTTATTAGCATAAAGTTTTGAGAAGTATTCCCTTATAATGTTCTGAATCTTGGTTGTTCTCATGGTGATGTTTCCATACTCATCTCTGAGTTTATTTACTTGGGTGTGTGCTCGTCTTTTTCTTATAAGATTTGCTAAGGGTCTGTCAATTTTGTTAAGTTTTTCGAAGAACCAACTCTTTGTTTTGTTGATACTTTCTATAGTTTTTGTGGATTCTAATTCATTTCATTCTGATTTAATTTTAATTATTTCTTTCTGTCTACTGGATTTGAGTTTACCTTGCTGCTCTTTTTCAAGGAGGTTTAGATGTGTCATTAAATTGTTGGTTTCAGATCTCTCCAATTTTTGATGTAGGAGCTCAGAGCTATAAACTTGCCTATGAGTACTGCCTTTGCTGTGTCCCAGAGGAGCTGGTAGTTTGTATGTTCATTTTTGTTGAATAGCATGAACATTTGAATTTCCTTTCTAATCTCTTCCATGACCCACTCGTGGTTCAGCATTGTGTTGTTCAGCCTCCATGTGATACCGGACTTTCTTTGGTGGCTTTTGGTGTTGAGTTCTAATTTTATTCCCTTGTGGTCAGAGAGAATGCAAGGTATAACTTCAATGTTTCTGAATTTAGACAGGTTTGCTTTGTGGCCTAAAATGTGGTCTATTTTGGAAAATATTCCATGTGCTGCTGAGAAAAACGTGTATTCTGATGCTGCTGGGTGAAATGTTCGGTAAATGTCTGTTAAGTCTAGTTGATCTATGCAGCTGTTTAGATCTGCGGTTTCTCTGTTGAGTTTTTGCCCAGTTGATCTGTCTAGTGGGGAGAGTGGTGTGTTAAAATCCCCAACAATTAATGTCTTTGGATCTATATGGCATTTGAGGGAAAGTAGTGTTTCTTTGGTAAATTTGGGTGCTCCATTGTTTGTCGAATAGATATTAGAATTGTAATATCCTCCTGAAGGAGAGATCCTTTAATTTGTATGTAGCGACCTTCTTTATCTCTTCTCACGAATTTTAATTTGAAGTCTATTTTATCTGATATTAGGATTGCAACTCCGGCCTGTTTATGGGGTCCATTTGCTTGGTAGATTTTATTCCAGCCTTTAACATTGAAAATGTGTTTGTTTTTATGGGCAAGATGTGACTCCGGAAGGTAGCAGATAGAAGGGTCTTGTTTTTTAATCCAATTAGTTGGTCTATGTCGTTTAATTGGAGAGTTCAGTCCGTTAATGATGATAGAAAGGACTGAGAGGTATTTGGGGGTTCCTGCCATGTTATCCACCTTCTTGGCGCCTGCAAAAACTAGGTTCTTCCTATCGTTCTTGGATTCTCAGTTTGGGTGCAGTTTCTTGGCCTTTATTGTGGTCTTGTTGGTTTTCTATGTATAGGACATCTTTAAGAATCTTTTGTAGGGCTGGTTTGGTGGAGATGTATTGTTTCCATTTTTCTTTGCTATGGAAGGTTTTTATTTGGCCTTCAGTTATGAAGGAGAGTTTAGCTGGGTACAGTATTCTTGGTTGATAGTTGTTTGTTTTTAGGGCATGGCATACATCATTCCAGGCTCTTCTTGCTTTGATTGTCTCTGCTGAGAAATCTGAGGTGATTCTAATTGGTTTCCCTTTATAGGTGATTAATGTTTTCTCCTTGACAGCTTTAAGGATCTTTTCCATGGTCTGAGTTGTTCCTGTGTGGATTATAATGTGACGGTGGGATGTCCTATTCTATTTGGAGTTCAAAAAGCTTCTTGTATCTGAACAGGCCTATCTTTTTGCATGTTTGGGAAGTTCTCTGCTAGGATCCTGTTAAACAAATTTCCTAGACCATTAACTTCTGTTTCTAGGTGCTCCTCTACACCCATTATCCTTAGATTAGGCCTTCTGATGGTGTCTTCCAAGTGTTGGATAGATCTGTCATATTTGTTGGACTTGTCTTGGATGGTTGTATGTTCTTTCTCTATAATATCTAGGCTGTTTTCAATCCCCGAGATTCGATCTTCTGCATGGTCTAACCTGCTGTCAAAGCTTTCTACTTTGTTTTTTATCTCTTTTCCTTCTAATTGGTCAGCTTTGATGGCTTCAAATTCTTTGTTGAAGCTTTGTTTTAGATCTTGTATGAAGTTCTTTACTTCCTTAATTTGGTGTTCAGTGTTTATTCTCAAATCACTTAGTTGATTGCTTATGATTTCCTTGTACTCCCATTCCTTCTGTTGGGCTCCATTCAGCATTCCCTTTGTGGTCTCCCTGACTTCCTTCAGCTCTTTGTTAATGGATTCCATGAATGCCTTTAGTGATCTTTGTGTATTCTCTTCCTGCTCTCTCAATTCCTGCATTACACTTTGATTAGCTTCCTCCCGTTCGTGGGAGTCCTGTAGTTCTCTTTGAGTGTTCTCAGCCTGCTCACACCATTCCTGCCTTTCTCTTTGAGTATTCTCAAGCTGCTCACGCAAATCCTTTATCAATTTTTGAGTAGCTTCCTCATGCTTGTGATATTCCTGTATAAACTTTTGGATTGCCTCCTCTGTCTCCCTATCACGCTCATACAGAGTCCTTTTTATGTTTTCAATCTTTTCCTTTATTATGTTTTCAATCTTTTCCTTTATCATGTTTGCCAGCAGTGTTTGTAGAGCTATTTAGAAATTGTCCTCTGGATTATTCATTATCTGTTCTGTCCCCTGATTATCAAGATTGGGAATTGAGATACCCGGATTTGCCATTTTTTTGTGTTTTTCCGGCTTACTCTGCCCATTTGAGATGAAAATAGCACCAGTTTTGTGCTAGAACACTATCTTAAGGCAAGCATCAACCAAAGTCTGAATTTGTACACTCAATAGTCTACAGATACAATCTAGTTCAACAGATACATCTATTCAACATCAAACAACTATACATTAATGGGCTACGAACCGCAAAGAAGAATTTGGAAGACCAGAAATTCTTAGGGTTAGGGAGAGATATGGATAAAAATTAGGAATAGATTGATGTGGGGAGGCTCAGAGAGAGTTTACTAAGTCCTAATCTCAAAGCAGGAAATAGGTAGGGTAGGATGAAAATAGAGAGGGAGAAAAAAAGAAGAAAGGGAAAGAGAAAAGAAAAGAGACCAGAAGAAATAGAAAAGTAAAAATTAATAAAATTATGTAGACCCGATAACTATCTATTTAGAGAAGAAGGTGAATATATTGAGAGAAGGGGAGGGACATAAAGGAGATGTGAAAAACCTAAAAATAAAAATGCTTAAAATATTATATAGGTATAAAGAGGTAGTACTGCTATTAAGGAATTTAAGTCTTAGAGGTTTTGAATTGAGTGATAAATTTCTGGATTAAGTGTGTACACAATGGGGGATAGGGTCTAATAGTCAACTAAGGGTTTATCTGAGGATGTGCAGGACAAGAATTAAGTCACATAAAGAAGAACGAAAGAGAAGAGAACGTGAAAAGGATAAGAAAAGAAGAAAAAAGATGAGAAGTTCAGTGGAGGTAAACAAAAAAGAAAGAGATAATTAAAATAGAAAAAAGAGAGAAAGAAAACAAAAAAAGAAAGAAAAACGCACACTCATGTATCCCTAAAATAAAAATTATAAGAGGAAAAAAAATTTCTGGAAAACAATTTTTTTTCAAAAAAGGCAAAAATTAAGGATTAAAAAAAGTTTTGGAAAAGAAAAAAAAAATTTTATATAAGGTACCAAAAAAAAATTTTTTAAAGAAGAAGAAGAAGAAGAAGAAGAAGAAGAAGAAGAAGAAGAAGAAGAAGAAGAAGAAGAAGAAGAAGAAGAAGAAGAAGAAGAAGAAGAAGAAGAAAAGTTCTTTGATTTTTTTTGGGAGGGGTGGGAAAAATCCTGTATCTCCCTTGTGTCTGTAGCCAGCCTTTTGTTGGAGTCTCTGGTCTGCTTGTGGTCCTGTGGCTTGGTTGGTTTCTTAAGTCAGTTTGTTCGAACAGGCAGACAAATGCTCTGCTTTACCCAGGATTTGGCGATCCTCCTCCCAGGTTAGTTCATTTGGAGGCAGATCTACTTCGAGTATCACAAAAGAGGGGGATGCAGTGATGAGGCTAGGTTCTGGGTAGAGTTGAGGCCTTTCAACAGACAGTAGCTTTTCCCGGGGGCTAGTTTTTGAAAAACTCACAGAGCCCAGCCTGGAGCCATTCTCAGGGTTTCTGTTTACTGAATTTCAATTGATTGTTGAGGCTGCTAGAGGAAGGGGCAGCCTCTGGCTCTGATTACCCAGTGAAGAAAGTCACTCCTAGGGCTGGTGCCCGAGCTGTGTGACTTTTCCCTGGGTGGAGCTGAGTCTGGCAGTTCAAGTTAGGTTCTTGTGACCTGCTAAATGACTCTAGATTTCTTCCAATGCCTGAGTTGGAGCTAGCAGCTCCACTGAGCTTTGTCGGTATCCAAGATGGAGATCTCTGGTGCTGGGGGTAGGGGTGGCCTTCCCTCCTCTGCTCCCTGAGAAGGAGTGAAGATGTCAGGCTTCTACTCATGCCGAGTCTTGGTTCCTGGGTTGTCTCTGGTCTGCAAACTGCAGGATGAAGATGTCCACTCCTTGTCAGTTCTTGCTGGTGTTGAGTAGAATCCGCTCGCCTGCTGCGTCTGGCTTCTTCATCCCAGACTCTCTGTGGCTCAGGTATGGCTCCTGTGCTCACCCGCCGCCACCTCCACAGCTGCCGCTGCCGCGGCAGCTGCTGGCAAGAGCTCAGAAGTGTCTCCTTGCCTGGGTTTCCCCTCTCTGGCCTAACTCTCTGTCCTGTGATGGCACACTTGGTGTAATTCTCTGGCTTAAGACTGTTCACTGGAACTCTAAAACTGCTTTCTATGGGAGAGCTTGCTTAGATTCCAGCTTCTCCTCCGCCATCTTCCTGGAACACCCCCCCCCAAGTTAGGGTGTTTCTAATGAGTGGCTGCTTCCAAGTTCTTTCAAAAGGAGAACAGATATTATCTAAAGAATATCCATAAAAGGATATTTTGCCAAGCTAGGGTGTACTAAAGGCTCTTGACCAATCATGCACATCTCTAGAGACACAGGTTCCATTCCTACTCACCAGCTCTAAGGCATGTAAACAAGGACTTCTCCCTCTTTTTCTTGGTCTCATGGGTCATGCATTCCTCCATCTGAATTTGTAAGCTCCAGAAGAATATATAAGCAGAAGAGCAAGTCTGAAGAGGGCATGTTTAGCTTGACATACTGTGTAAGTTCTTTCAGGGTTTCTTGGTTCTTGTGGTCATAGAAATCATCAGGGCAGAAGAGCATCCTCATAGGGAAGATGGAACAAATCATGCTGTGGGCATATTGGTGATAAGGAAAATGAGAGCCCGCCCTCCCCATCCTGAGCCTTGTACTAAAGCATTTTTCTGGCAGGACGTGCATTTTGGGAAGTGGGAAGAGACTCCTGCAAGCAGGATGTTCCTCACAACCCACTTCTAGGAATTTCTCAAATACAATCCTCTATAATTCTGCATGTGCTAGGAAGAGAAAGTTGTTTCCCCACTGAATCTGACTTGTTATACACAGTCCTCCTTGTCATCCATGAGAGTCCAAAACCACAAACACATCCACAACTGTGTAATCTGCTATCCACTGAAGTGGCAAGCCTCAACCCCCTGGTAAAAATCACAACTGGTGTGCAAAGAAGAAAGTTGACTTTGATTCAGAAACCTCAAAGATACCCAGTTTTCAAGGACTGAACTTATCTTTGTGCCAACATCCACTTACTTCTTCATCTTTTTCATCTTCCTCCCAGTTACAGTAGAAGGATCTATACCAATGGAAGGGGAGGAGGATGCTAACTCTATGCTTCTCCTTTTCTGAACTAACAGGACACACATGGGACTGGCTAAGTCCCAAATGGCAATGTAAACATGACAGACAAAAAGTGGAGGTATGTCTATACAATTTCAAGGAAATTCTGTGAGGATGTTTATATGCATCTGTCCAAATAAGTGCACAATGGCTCATGCCTCTAATCCTACTAATCAGGAGGGTGAGATCTGAGGATCACAGTTTGAACCCAGTCTAGTTTGTAAAATTCTAAAGACACTTATCTTCAAGTAACCAGTCCAAGGCCAGACCTGGAACTGGGGCTCAAATGGTAGAGTGCTAGGAATGGGACAGCACTCAGGCCCCAAATTCAAGTTGCATCCTTGCTTCTTTCTATATTCCCTCAAAGGCCTACAAGATAGTGATTTCCTAGGTGAGGGTGGACTTTGGGTGGGGCTGACTCATTTCTTTAATCCTAGTCTCTCAGCAAGCAAACTGCTAAGGCTCCACTAGCTCCTGAGGCAAATGAAATATTCTGGCAGCCCAGTCCTAAAGAATTAACTTGGAGTGCACTTCTTTGTCTCAAGCCAATTTCCTGTGATAAGACCTCAGTGAAACAGTTTCAGAGAAGTATCAAGTATTCCAATAATCTGCCGGGGGGGGGCGTATCATCAGCCCTGGGTTTGAAAGAAGAACACTCATTTTTTAAACAGAATATCCAGCAACTGCTCCATTGTTCCCAATTCTCTATAGTGGTGGAGGAAGTTTCCAACACAGAAGAAATCACCTTTCTGGTAGGCAGGGAACAGGTCCATTGCCAACATTTACAACAAGCCTGAATCCAAGCTGCATATATTATAAGGCACATTCAGGTTTTGGGCTGACTCATTGTCACACTGAGGTGGTAAAAAGAGTGGATCTTTGAAACATGGAAAATGGAGTACACTTCAAAGTGAGTAACAGAGTGGATTGAAAAGTGCATAGTAAATTTTTCTCAGTATACACATATAAAAGCACACAAGAAGAAGGTTGTACTGTAGGCTAGGATGAGATTAAATAGGTTTCCTGTCATACTTACACCTGGCCTGAGTTGCCTTGTGATTCCCTTGGTTTATTTTATAAAAAGGCCTGAGACATTGGATTCATGGTTTGGCACTGATCCAATGTCTGTATCATCGAGTGCAGCACTCATACCACTCATGCCTGAGACCTGAGTCTCTTGAACTTTGAAAACAACACAGGAACATCTTTCTTGTTCCCGAGCTACAGGCCACGTGAGCTGGCTTGAGCTGACTGTCGGTTACAGTTGCCTGTCTCTCAGAGTTCCATATTCTATTCCATTGTAAGGGAGGCAGTGTCATCTCTCAGAGCCCAATGATCAGAGTTGCTTGCTCACATAAGAACATTCCAAAGACAACCTGGAGGCTGAAATCTCCCCTCCAACATCACTCTGTACACATGTGGACATGATCAAATCCAAACATCCTCAGCTAGGCCTACAAGCCAGCATGATCTCAGCCACAAGGAACCCTTCCTAGGTCAGACCCATGCCTTATTTGTCACTATTCCTTTCATCCTTCACAAATCATTTTGCCTCTCAGGGCCTTCTCAGCCTGCCATTTGATTCTTGGATGTATTTTTGACATCTACTTCTTAGGACATTGTTAGGTTTTTATTTCCTAATCTTCTGTTTGCTCTTGAAGCCCGTGTGTGCTGTCATGTGGAAAATCGTACAAGTATTGAAAAACAAACCTTACACCTATAGTCAGACATTTTTATGGGTGTTCATTCTTGTAAGATAAAAGACTATTCTTGATAATTTTCTCATATCTTATGACAGAGGTGAGGGGGAGAAGGGAAGAGGTGCTGCATTGTCTTCTCATAATTCAAAATACAATAGTTGAAGGAATGTAAGATTTAAAGATAAAAGTTATTTTCCTGTCCTTTTTATAAGCTAGTCGTTTATAAAGTATTCCTCACTAAAGTCTTGTCATCTGTGTCCCACGAACTATCCTCCTCATTCAAAATAATCAGGAAAAACTTTCACAAATAAGTGGGCTGTTGTCTAATCTCCGGATAAGAATTTAAGATATAACATTGCCTGCGAATCTGTGTGTGTACATGTGTGTGGGAGGGTGTGTGAATGTATGTGAATGTGTGTTTGTGCATATGTGTGTTTTAGGACTTGAACTCAAGGGCTATATGACATTCCCGAGCATCATTCCCTTGAGTGTAGTGCTCTAACAATTGTGCCACAGTTCCACTGCAAGTTTTCTGTAGTGAACTGGAGAGGAGAGACTCATAAAATTTCCTGCTCAGGCTGTCTGAACTAAATCTCAGGTCTCAACCTCCTGATTAGCTAGAGTTCTAATTATGAGCCTCCAGAACCTGGTGATAAAACTGTTACTGGCGGCAGTGGGGTTGCAAGTTTCAGTCCAGCTTCATAACATTCTATATCATAAAACAGCAACAGTAAAAACCTATATCAAAATACAATAATAAGATATACTTAGAATACAATTTAGTGATATAGTCTGCTAGCATAACTTTCAGGAATCTGTGTTCTTAATGATTTAGCATCACAAAACCAGACAAAATGAGATAATTTCAGTAGACTCTCCAAATTTTTTAATCCATCATATAATAATTTCAAAACATTATAATAAACTGGAAAACATTCATACTTATTAGGAGAATGTAAAAAAGATAAACGATGGCAGATTATGAAATGGAACATTCTACACTGCAGGAAAATTATTGTCATGATGGATATGTGGTGGTATTGTCATCGTGAATATATGATAATGTTCTTCAGAGCAGCAATAGATAAATATATATTTACTAAATATAGTCTAATTTGTCTCGATCTCTATCAACTTCCAATCTTCTACTGCACATTATCAGTTTATTCATGTTTATGGTATATTCCAAAATAACTAGCAGAGTCAGGTTACCAAATTCATTAGCTTCAATGTTTTAGGAGATAAACCTGCTAATTATATTGACTATTTAATATATTAAACATGTAGTGTGCTATCATTGTACTCTCTAAGTATGTACCTACAATTCTTCAAAGTGAAACGGAATACAAGGTTTTGCCTGTAAAGCTAGCTATTTGGGACATCAGTTTCAGACCAGTGTAGTTTTACCTTCAATGCTCCCAAAACCTAGCTATGCGTAATGGAATACATCTATCATCTCATGTCCATGGGGAGCTGAGAGCAGGAGGACTTCAATTTCATGCCATACTAGGCAAGAACTTCCATATGGCTCCATCTCAACCAAAGAAGGTTCAACACTGGCAGCACCTATAACCCCCACCTAGGTGAAAATAAAAATAAGAGCAATGTAGTATAAGAAACAAACAGTATTAAAACATGCTAATACAAACCATCATAAACAACACACGTAGTTCTTGTTTCTTATACCTGTAATCCTACCTATAGCTAGGATTATATATGTGAGCCAGAGGCACCAAGCAGTTCATCATTTTAAAAATGACTATTTGAAGCCAGGAGCCAGTGTCTCATGCCTGTAATCCCAGCTACTCATGATTCTGAGATATGAGGATCACAGTTTAAAGACAGCCCAGGAAGAAAAGTCCCCATAAGACTCTAATCTCCAATTAATTACTGAAAAAGCAAATGTGGCTTTGTGGCTCAATTGATAGAGTGCTAACTAACTTGAGCTCAGAATCTCAGAGACAGTGTCCAGGTCCTGAGTTCAAGCCCCACAACTGACAAAAAAAAGCATTTTAATGTCTGAATTTTTTTATTGTGAAAATACAGTACAGAGGGGTTACAACTACATGGGCAAGATAATGAGAACATTTCGTATCAAGCATTGTAGCCTCCTCTGTTTCCCCTTACCATCCCTTCCCATCCTCCCTCAATCTTCCCACCTAATCCTCCCCCCAACCAAAGTTATAAAGTTCATTTTCGACATAACAACTTGTATATATCATTGTTGCAATGGGTCCACCTGTATCCCTATTTAAACGATTTGTTTTTGCCCTTCCCCTATACAAATTTTACCAACATCAAATACAGTGAAAGCAGGGGTAAAGCCGTGGGGGAGGGACATGCAAAGCAACAAAGAAATAATCTTATAAATAAATGTGTTAGAAAAAATCGCATGAAAGAAAAAAAACATTTGAATACATATCTTAGGGTTCATTTCCCTAACATCAAATTATCTGACCTTTTCTGCTTGACTCAAACATATACTAGTTACTGCAAAAAAGGGAAAACATGGGACCTATATTTCTTTGGGCCTGGCTTACTTCACTTAATATAATTTTTTTCTAAGTCTTTCCATTTCCTAACAAATGGGGCAATGTCATTCTTTCTGATGGAGGCAAAGAATTCCATTGTGTATATATACCACACTTTCTTGATCCATTCATCTATTGAGGGGCATCTGGGTTGGTTCCATATCTTAACCATGGTAAATAATGCTGCAATAAATTGTCGTACTGGTAGCTTTAGTGTGATCTTGTTTGTAAACATTTGGGTAAATGCCCAAAAGTGGGATTGCTGGGTCATAGGGGAGCTCTATGTGGAGTCTTTTGAGGAACCTCCATACTACTTTCCAAAGTGGTTGAACAAGTTTACACTCCCACCAACAATGCAGTAAGGTTCCCTTCTCTCCACATTCCCTCCAGCATCTGTTGTTATTTAGAGTTCTTGATTTTTGCCATTCTAACTGGGGTGAGGTGGTGTCTCAATGTTGTTTGAATTTGCATTTCTTTTTTGGCTAGGGAGGTTGAGCATTTCTTCATGTGTCTATTGGCCATGCTTCTTTCCTCTTCAGAGAAGTTTCTCTTTAAGTCTTTAGCCCACTTATTTATGAGGCAGTTGTTTCTTTGAGGATCTGTTGTTGGGGGATTTAATTTTTTGAGTTCCAGGTATATTTTAGATATGAGACCCTTGTTTGTTGTATGGCTAGTGAAGATCTCCCAACCCGTGGGCTTTCTATTGATCTTACTAGCTAAATCCTTTGCCATGCAGAAGCTCTCCAATTTCATACAATCCCAATTGTCCAACCTTTCTTTGATTTGTTGTGTTTCCAGGTCTCTATTAAGAAAATTTTGGCCTGTGCCAAGGAGACCTAGAGTTTCTCCTATTCCATCCTGTAATGTTTTCAGAGTGTTTGCTTTGACTCTGACGTCTTTGATCCATTTGGAATTGATTCTGGTGCAGGGTGATATATAAGGATCTAGCTTTAGTTTTCTACAAGTAGTTAATCAATTTTGCCAGCATCTAATGTCTGAATTTCTTGTGAACTAAAATGAAAGCTGTGGTATACAATTCTACAGACTACTGCAGATTTAATTATATTTGTAGTTAGAAAAAGTAGCAGCACTTGAACAAAAGACATTTTTTTCATAAACTAGGGCAGACTGGTCTCTAATTGGAGGACATTGCTACACTCATACGTAGTACTTTTTGGTTGTTTTTTGTTTTGTTTTTAGAACAGGACGAGTGAACTTCTTTCTGCCAGTGGCCATTTGGGTATGTCTGACTTCATTCACAGGCCATGCAGAATTAACAGTAAAGACAGGACAAAGTCAACTGGCAGTAAACTTACTTGTCTTTATGCCATGTTCCAAATAATTTGATTAGCGTATATGTCCCTATAGCCTATAGTTTCCTATTCCTGCCTTCCTCAAAATACAAGCATTTCCACCAGTTCAGATTTGAGCCAGGCAATATTCAGTATTAGTGCAAGAGTCGAGGAAAATTGTAACACAACCAGGGAAGCATGCAACCAACACTTCAGTAGCTGGACACTGGGAATTCAGGCCTATAATCCGAGCTACTCAGGAGGCTGATGATCACAGTTCAAAGCCAGCTCCAGTGAGAAAATCTGTAAGACCCTTCTCTCCAATTAACAATCAAAAATCCATAAAGGGAACCGGGGCTCCAGAGGTAGAGTAGCCTTGATTACAAAACCTCAAGGGCAGCACCCAATTCTGAGTTCAAGCTGCAAGTCAGGCACAAAAACAAAAACAATCAAAAACAACAACAACAAAAAAACAGAAACTGGGAGAAAGCTAAGGAAAGGATAGCATTGCCTACAAGAAAAATGTACACATTACATGTTTTGTGAAATGGTAAACTCACTGTACACACCTGAGTAACAATTACATTTAAAAAAGAATGTGGGAAATTCCAAAGCCATAGGGCCTTATGATGTGCATCTGCTTTCCAGAATTTCAAAGTCCCATCATCTGAGCAGGTATCACATAGCCCAGGGTGATTAGAAAGTATGAAGGCAGAGATCTTTTCAGATTGGCCCAGCAAATCTTTGATTGCTTTAAGCAAAAAAAGAAAAGAAAGCAAACCAAACAAAATAAACTTTAAGGTTAATTATGCTGCTATTAAAGATTCAGATGTTGGTACACTTTGTAGAGGGAAAGGGAAAATACAAATTCTTCATATAAGGATACAGGTGGACTCATTGCAACAATGAGATGTACAACACATTATGTCAAAAAACGAACTTTACAATTTTGGCGTGGGAGGTGGGAGATGGGAAGGGATGGGAAGGGGAAACAAAGGAGGAGGCAACAATGTTTCATAAGAAATGTACTCATTATCTTGCTCATGTAATTGTAACTTCTCTGTACGTTATTTTCACAATTTAAAAAATTGAAAAAAAAGATTTCAGGCAGATTTATACTGGTAAATGATGAGTTAGTACATATGTTTTGTAGATACTGAACTCAAATGTGTCAGAAAAATATCCTTGGATTCATAACTAGAAACTGTGAAGTGTAAGGTATATTAATTAAGTCATTAGGTAGCCAATGAAGAAAACAACACATGGTATTCAGTCAGGTAAATTAGTTTATTTTTATGTATTGATTTATTTTTGGTCCAGTTGTGGGGCCTGAACTCTGGGCCTGGGCGCTGTCCCTCAGCTCTTCAGCTCAAGGTTAGCTCTACCACTTGAGCCACAGTGCCACTTCCAGCTTTTTTCTTTTTGCTTATTTGGTGCTGAGGAATCGAACCCAGGGCCCCATGCATGCAAGGCAAGTGCTCTACCACTGAGCCACTTTCCCAGCCCCTAAAGTAGTTTATTTACTGAACTGCTGCCCATGCCATACATGGTGGAGAGGCATGTAGAAAAGGGGGGGGTGTTGGTGACCCAACCTAGGGCCAAGTCGTATCTAAGCCAAAGACCAGATGAGGTATGCCCAGGTTGGGGAAAAGTCTGACCACATTGGATCTGGATGTGACCTCGGGGCCTGGGACTCTCCTCTGGTCAGATGGAAAGTGTGACCAGTAGCTGACCAGGTTGTGACTTAATGGGGGGGAGGGGTGAGGTGGCTGCCTTCAGGAGTCCCAGATAACTAGGTAACACATAAAGGGTGGAAACTTAGCAAAGAAGTGGGGAGGTGTCTGCATAGGGTCTGCATGGCCTGGGGCAGACCTAATACCAAATACAAGTAGTACCTCTGCCATGTAATTCCTGACTCCAAACCATTCATTCTCAATCATTTCTTCCTTCCTTCCTTCCTTTCTTCCTTCCTTCCTTCCTTCCTTCCTTCTTTCTTTCTTTCCTTCCTTCTTTGTTCCTTTGTTCGTTTGTTCATTCCTTCCTTCCTTTCTTTTCTCTCCCCATCTCTCCTCTCTCCCTCTCTCTACCAATCTCTCCTCTCCTTCACTAAACCTCCCTCTCTCCCCTACCCCAGTATTCTCAACTCTCAAATAATGAACACTTGCTGAATTGAACTCACAAGCTGGGAAGAGTAGCTCAATGGGCAAATATGAAATTTAGTTTAATGTTTCCTTACATCTCTACCACAGATCACTGGAATCAAATAATGTACACTCAGCAGCATGCCATCTCAAGCTATTTGGAGGAGGAAAGCAAGCATGTTTTCACTGCATTCTGTGAGGTCCACTCTGGGAAGGTGGGGCAGACTCCTCCCTCCTTTTGGCTAAATCTTAGCCCAGTTTCTGCATCAGAAGAGGTGACTGCCTCGAAGTGAACCAGTTACCTAAGTGACTCAGGTACTGGGCAGAAACCTAGCCTCTTGTGATACTGAGATTAATGGCATGATTCAACATGATTCACTAGTTTGTTGAGGCTGGGACTTCCTAAATTTTTGGTTAAGCTATGTTCAAATTGTGATCTATTTATTTCTGATTGCTAACCATGATTATAGATGTGAGCCAGTACATCAGATCATTCAAAGTCCTTTATCATGCATGGAAGACATGAGGTTTCCCAAATGACATACCAGTTGACAGACAGCAAAATAAGTCATTAATTCTGGTTAAGATGTGTTTTTAATGTGAAACAAAATTTACTTAGCAAAATGTGACTACTGTGATTATACTTTTAAACTTACCCTACATTTTAATATCAAATCACCTATATTAGCCAATGATTAACTCAAATTACCGGTAATCATTTATTTCTGTCTTCTACAGATAGGCAGAACTGGATCACACACTATTAACTAAAGTGGTAGAATTTGAGAAGATCACACTTCTGAGACATTCTAGGAAGGAAAGTATCACCCATATCCACCTACTAGGTAGGGATATTGGAATGCAATTATGATCCCTGCTTTTTAGGCTAGGTGCAAAAATTGCTAATCTATGAGTAAAGTAACTTAAACAAAAAGGATTGGTGTAGTGACTCCAGTGGTGGAGTACCTGTCTGGCAAACACAACATCAAAACTCAAATCAACTTCCTAAAATTAAAATATGAAAAAGAAAGAACGAACAACTCATGTTGAACATGTGTTCAATGTAAAGATTTACAATAAATTATTGTAGTTATAATACCATCATTTATTTCTAGGGACAAACACATTTTGTGTCAAGCCTAAATGAAAAAATAACACACTATATACGCTTTGTATATGCTTTGGTAAAACACAGGTCTGGCTTACAATGGTGAACCCTTAAGTTTGCATGTGCAGTGGTGTTGCAGGGTTGTTAAAGTTTATGGAAGTCCATCTTTTTGATGAACTTAACATGAAATTACCTAACCAAACAGTTCACTGGACGGATACTGCTGATACACACACACACACACACACACACACACACACACACACACACACACACACACACACATGTATGTGTTTATATATTAAGTGATACATGAATAAAATTAATGATGAATAAACTCAGTGAACAGATACCTTTCCCAAATAATTATTTTACCTGAATAAATTCATGTCTTAAACTCTCCAATCACACTTACATAGCTGCTGATTCCCATCAGCTTTTTTATGATACTTTTTTCTTTGTTTTTCAGATGAAAAAACCTGCCAATAAATATACCTGTATGACATTCCTTTCTTTAAAAAATGAAAATGATGTTGTGTAATCTGGTTGTTTATGTGTCATCAAAATAATTTTTTATAATTTCAAGTACATATTGTCTTAGACTTGGATCTCACTCATTTTCTTCCAATAATACCTATAGGAAGGGGAAAATGAAGGATCATTCTGTTACTTTGTGAGCTTCTGTTATTAATCATTGCAATAAGTATTATGAAAATGAAACTCTGAAATTATTTGGAGATTATTTGTAAGTTACCTTTCTACACACTCATGCTACTCCCTCAACTAAATCACAGAACTTAAAATAAGTAACATTTTAGCTGGGAGCCAGTAGCTGATGTCTGTAATCCTAGCTACTCAGGAGCTAAGATCTGAGTATGGTAGTTCAAAGCTAGCCTTAGCAAGAAATCTGTGACACTCTTACCTCCAATTAACAGCCAGAAAAACTGAAGTGGCCCTGTGGCTCAAGTGGTAAAGTGCTAGCCTTGATCTTAAGAGCTTAGGGACAGTGCCCAGGCCCATGACCATGAAAAAGAAAAACAAAAAAGGAAAAACAGGGGGGAAGCAACATTTTAAAGCTTATGTATAAGGGGGGACCAAGATGGCGACGGGCAGTAGGGAAACGCCACAGCTCTCTCCAACCAAAAAGAGAGTTCGAGTTCCAACGCTTAATCTCCCCAAGAGACAGAAAACAACAAAAAGATGAACACTCAGAGAAAAACCAGAGGTGGAAAATAACAAAAAAGAAAGAGAGGAAAAGAAGAATTTCAGAACAGAAAAAGCGAAGACCCCTCCCCCAACCTTTACTGGCCGCGCTCAAGGCTGGGGCCGGAACCAGGCCCGGGGATCCAGCGCCTGAACAACACGACCAACTCCTCCCAACTGAAGTAAAAAGCTGAGCATACGCCTCAACAGAGGGGAGAAAACCAGGAAACAACACTCCCCGGGAAGCACGCCTGTGACAACAAAAGACCTGGAGGCCCAGGACAAGAGAAGCACAAACACCACCAAAACTCCACCCATATACACTAGACTGGGAATTGGGCAACACAGGCTGCCAGCACCTGATAGTAAGCAGGAGCTCAGACTGTTAAGGTGGCTCAGAAATAGAGTGATAGTCTTGGAGTATGAGGCTCTGGAACTGATTCCTCAGCATCACAAAAGCAAAAAGGGTCAGAAGTGGTGCTGTGGCTCAAATGGTAGGGTGCCAGCCTTGAGCTGAAGAGCTGAGGGACAGCACCCAAACCTAGAGTTCAAGCCCACAACCAGCCCAAAACAAACAAACAAAAACGCATCAGGAGTCCATAGCAGACTCCAGTATTTGGGAGAGTGCATCCAGAGCATCTGTTCTTCAAAAGAGCACCCGTAGGAGCAAACACAAGCGGTCTAGACTGCTCAACCCTTCCAAAGGCGGGAACTGCCAGCAATCTACAGCAGAGAGCTGAGAATCCTAAGTAGGTCAGAATAGCAGCTGGAAATAGGCTCCCAACAGAACCCAGATCAGGCACAGACTCTCTCTACCAATATAGAATCAGCAACCAAGCAAAGACAGACACACCAAAACAAAATTGAAGAGCAGTCTCCTGAACCCCCATGCGAAAATCACAGAGAAAAATCACAAGGTTTACCACCATGTAGGACAGCAAGCTCACCTCAAAAGCCAGCAGCCACGCAGGGGAGAGCCCCAGTGGGAGTAAAGCAGGAATGGAAGACAAAAGCTACATCCAAGGGTTGCTGGAGGCAATGACTTAAAAAATAAAGCGAGAAATTGATCAGAAATTGAAAGAGCACAAGGATGATCTATCAAAAGAGATACAGGGTATCAAACAAGAGATGCATGCAAAAATAGAAGCTGCACAAACCTCAGTAAGAAGTGAGATAAACCCCAAATTAGAGGTAATGCATACCTCATTGAGAGGGGAGATCAGTACTCTGAGAACCAACATTGAATCCATAAAGGGATCCATTTCCTCCATGCAAACCACAATATAAGCCACGATCAACAGAGTGAATGAAAGGGAAGGTAGAGTGTCAGATACAGAAGACAGAATACACCAACTGGACCAAAAAGTGACAGATATGTAAAAATCACTCAAATTAAACCAAAGGGAAATTCAAGAGCCAGCAGATAATGCTAAAAAATTTAACCTTCGCATAATTGGAGTGGACGAAGGTGAGGAATTCCAGAACAAGGGAATGCAACACCTATTTAACAAGATAATCAATGAAAATTTTCCCCACCTCAAAAACGACCATCTTAACTACATCAAAAAAGCTTATCGAACACCCAACAAGCAAGACACCAGGAGAAACACTTCTAGACACATTATAGTAAAAATGATAGATCTGAATAATAAGGAAACAATCCTTCATGCAGCAGAAATGAAGAAGGACCTGTACTACAATGGGAAAAAAAAGTAGAATCACTGCAGATCTCTCCACACAAACAATGAATGCAAGAAAAGCCTGGGAAAGCACCATACGAGCCCTGAGAGCCAATAACTGCCAACCCAGACTAATATACCCGGCAAAGCTAGCATTCACATTCGATGGAGAACTGAAAACTTTTAATAGCAAAGAAAAACTAAATGAATACATAAACATTAAGCCAGCATTACAAAGAATTCTAAGAGGGGGGACACAACCTGAAGAAAGCAACCAGGAACTGGGGCCTGCCCCAAACAGGCGTTACTCAAAGTCTAACTGAGCAAGCACAGGAGGAAAGGAAAGAAGAAAAACTTAGGAAAACGGAATGGCAGGGACAACAATGCATCTCTCTATACTTTCTCTTAATATAAATGGGCTGAATTCGCCAATTCAAAGAAAACGAACTGAGGACTGGATCAGAAAACAAGAACCATCCATCTGTTGCCTTCAGGAGACCCACCTCTCAGCCAAACATACAAACAAACACAGAGTGAAGGGGTGGAAAAGGATCTACCAATCAAACGCCCCCAGTAAGAAAGCAGGTGTAGCCGTCCTGATATCTGACAAAATAAACTTTTCATTAAAATCAGTACAGAAAGACAAGGACGGACACTATATATTAATAAAGGGAACAATCCAAGAGGAGGATATAACCATCATCAACTTATATGCCCCAAATATTGGTGCACCCAGATATGTCAAACAAATGCTCTCAAACTTACAGAATAAAATAGATCCCAATACGATAATACTAGGAGACTTTAACACACCACTCTCACCAAAGGACAGGTCTACCAACCAGAGGATTGGCAAAGAAGCTACCGAATTAAGAGAGGCCATACTTCAAGCGGAATTAACTGACATCTACCGAGTATTTCACCCTAAAACAACACAGTACACATTCTTCTCAGCAGCTCACGGAACTTTCTCCAAAATAGACCATATCATAGTTCATGCAAGGAACTTAAGTAAATACAAAGGGATCGACATAATCCCCTGTATCCTATTTGACCACAATGGAATCAAGCTAGGTCTCAATAACAAAGCATACCACAGAAATTTCTCTAATACATGGAAATTGAACAGCACACTCCTTAACAATGCCTGGATAACAGAAGAGATCAGAGAAGAAATAAAGCATTTCCTACAACTCAATGAAAATGAAAACACCTCACAAAGAAACTTGTGGGACACAGCAAAAGCAGTCCTGAGGGGCAAATTTATTGCCCTCAGTGCCCACATCAAGAGAATGGAGACAGACCAAGTAAATAATCTCATGTTGCAATTAAAACAGCTAGAAAAACAAGAAAAAATGGGACCTAAAGCTACTAGACGAAGCCAGATAACCAAATTAAAAGCAGAGATTAACCAATTAGAAAATCAGAAAACCATAACCAAAATAAACCACACAAAATGGTGATTCTTTAAAAAATTTACTAAATTGATTGCCCATTGGCTAGATTAATTAAAAAAAGAAGAGAGGAAACCCATATTAATAGGATTAGGGATGCCACGGGAAACATCACCACACGTACCCAAGATATCCAAACAATTCTAACAGACTACTTTCAAAAGCTATACTCTCTAAAGGAAGAAAATCGGGCAGAAATGGATGCATTTTTAGAGAAATACAAGTTGCCCAAACTGAGCAAAGAAGAAGTTAACCAATTAAATAAGCCAATATCCTACAATGAGATACAGGAAGCTATCAAAAGTCTTCCAACAAAAAAAAGCCCAGGACCAGATGGATTCACAGCAGAATTCTATAAGACCTTTAAACAAGAACTAATACCCATACTCCTCAAGCTCTTCAGAGAAACAGAGAAGGAGGGAGCTATCCCAAACTCATTCTATGAAGCCAATATCACACTCATTCCCAAACCAGGCAAAGACCCAACCAAAAAGGAGAATTACAGGCCAATCTCCTTAATGAACACAGATGCAAAGATCCTTAACAAGATTCTAGGTAACAGAATCCAGAAACACATAAAAAACATAATTCACTATGACCAGGTAGGCTTCATCCCAGAGACACAGGGATGGTTTAACATACGTAAGTCAATAAATGTAATCCAACATATCAACAGAGCCAAGGTCAAGAATCACATGATTATTGCTACAGATGCAGAAAAGGCCTTTGACAAAATTCAACATTCATTCATGCTAAAAGCTCTGGAGAAAATAGGAATAGAAGGAACATTTCTAAAAACAATAAAAGCCATTTATGACAGACCAATAGCCAATATTATACTTAATGGGGAAAAGCTACAACCAATTCTCATAAAATCAGGAACAAGGCAAGGATGCCCACTGTCTCCACTCCTCTTCAATATAGTCCTAGAACCCTTAGCCCGGACAATAAGGCAAGAAAAAGACATTAAAGGGATCCGCATAGGGAAAGAATAAGTTAAACTATCCCTTTTTGCATACGACATGATACTATACCTCCACGATCCCTAAAAGTCCTTCCCGAATCTCTTAGAAATCATAACTCTCTTCGACAAAATAGCAGGATACAAAATAAACCCACAAAAATCAGTTGCCTTCCTATACACTGATAATGTACAGGAAGAGAGGGAAATAAAGGGAGCAACCCCATTCACAATAACCTCCCGAAAAATAAAATATTTAGGAATTAACCTAACCAAAGATGTAAAAGAACTATTTATTGAGAACTATAAACAGTTAAAGAAAGAAATTGCAGAAGACACTAGGAAATGGAAAGACCTCCCATGCTCCTGGATAGGCCAACTTAATATAGTAAAGATGGTAATACTTCCAAAACTAATATACAAATTCAATGCAATTCCTATTAAAATCCCAATGACGTACATCACTGAAATACAGAAAACAGTCCAAAATTTCATATGGAACAACAAAAGACCTAGAATAGCCAAAACAAAGAAACACATGAGGAAATGTTCATCATCTCTGGTGGTGAAGGAAATGCAAATAAAGACAACCCTGAGACACCACCTTACCCCAGTCAGAATATCCCACATCCACAAATCAGCCAACCACAAATGCTGGAGGGGATGTGGAGAACGAGGAACGCTATTACACTGCTGGTGGGAATGTACACTTATACAACCACTTTGGAAAGCAGTCTGGAGGGTCCTTAGAAAGCTAAAGATTGACCTCCCTTACGACCCAGTCATACCACTTCTAGGCATCTACCCTGAACAACAGGAACCAATATACAAGGACACGTGCACCTCCATGTTTATTGCAGCACTGTTCGCAATAGCTAGGATATGGAAACAACCTAGATGCCCCACCACAGATGAATGGATCCAAAAATTGTGGTATCTATACACAATGGAATATTATGCAGCCATTAGAAATGACAGAATAATGGCATTTGCAGGGAAATGGATGGAGCTAGAAGGAATCATGTTGAGCGAGGTAAGCCAAGAATGAAGAGACAAACAGTACATGGTCTCCCTGATAAGTGGATGCTAAATCCAAAATGTTAGGTGATATGACAAAACTAATAGGACTTAAGAAACAAAGAACTCCCACTCATCTGGTTGAACCACTACCAAATATCCCCATGCTGCTGATCACATATATGGTATATAACATGTGAGCACCGTTATATATTACAGACTGTGATAGACAATTTGCTCCAGGAAAATTAGAATGAACTTGTGACTTTAAATGAGCATCATTATTCCACAATACTGTGAATTTCCGGAAATTATGTAATCACTTAATCACAATCAAAAAAAAAAAGAACCTCAGGGAAGGGAGGGAGGGAGGGGATGGTAGGGGGAAAACAATGGAGGGGGTAACAATGTTCAAGAGGAAGTGTACTCATTACCTCACTCATGTAACTGTAACCCTCTGTATAGTATCTTTACAATACAAAAATTTTAAAAAACATCTCATACTGACCATGACCTCATCAAGGACTCAAGATCTCTCCCTGTCCTGCCTCAACACTGGGCAGTCAGTTGAGGTCTAGTTATCCAACCAAGGATATGGGAATGAATAGATTTCTCAGCCATGGGATGCAGACTGGAGGGCTCTAGGTCCCTCTCTCTCGAGAAGGAGAAATGGGCTGATCCATCCCAGGAATGATCTTGGGTTGTGAGTATCCTCAAAGAAACAACCCTGCTCAGAACCCAGTGCCTCTGGTTTTCCAACCAGCCTCGACCTTCAGTCGGCCCTCTCTGAATCCTACATCTGTCTTCTAGAATAAAGGCTGAGCCAGCAAAGAGACCCACCTCTACCTCAGAGAGTGGCAGTCACGGGGCCCTAGAGTTCCCTAGAGGAAGTCTCAGAGCAACACGGGTCTGACTCCCGCCCTCATTTCCTGGCTGTCCTGTGCCAGTGGCATGTCTACCTCTGTCTCTTGTCCAGGAATGAACACTGCAGGTGTCATTTTCAGATTGAGCCAGCAAAATTCCCATTCCCCAAGGATGTACTGCACAGGCATCCTGTAGCCAACGACAACCAGGTCGTCAATGGTGAACCCAGAGTGCCAGGATTTTAAGTGCCATGTGGCTGTGTCGAAGGCTCTATCACTGATGGTCTAGGTTGTCATTTGAGGTCATGGCTACAATGGCCTGACATGCCTGATCTGGGATCGTCCTCCCTCTTCATCTTCATGCTTTGCCATGCCACATACACTTGGTTGAAACTTTTGGAATGAAAGGTTCTGGACAGAAGTGGAGCTTGGCATAGACTCAAGCCCCAGGCATCCCCCAGGAGATGGTGGAGAACTGGATTCCCTAAAAAAGACAATCTGGTCAGACTTAACCCGTTGTTGTCTGAGAAAGAGACATTCCAGTGTGACTGCTGCTCACCACAGTGTCCCAGGGCCCAGTGGCAGGATGCCTGCCCTGTGCCCTGACAAGTCCCACCTGGGAGAGCGTCTGTCCTGCCTCCAGGCCAATTCAGACCTGCCATTGTATACAACAACTCTTGTTTCCTCCTCTAACAAGCAGCTCAGTATCCAACCACCATGGGAACCCAGTCCGAGAGGCACAATGGAGAGAAAGCTGCCGAAGCAAGCGTTTGGAAAGGAGCAGAGATCACAGCAGGCAAAGCAGCCATGAAGATGTGTCTGCAATGAGTCCTTAGCTGGGTTCAGCAAAGAGAGGCCGGCGCAGGTGGGCAGAGCACTTCCATAAAGCTGCCTGTGGTGGATAAATGGCTTCTGATTTGACATGGACAACAGAATAAGGGACTGCAAGTTCAATGAATAATCTCTGGCCAGAGAAACAAGGTCAAACGCTTAAGTTTCTTCACTTCCAGTGGTTCCTGGTATTTCCAGCTGAGTGGACATCTTTCTGTGACCAGTGGGTGCCACCCCACCTTCTGCGGAGTCTGCGTGAGAGATTGTGTTGGACAAAGAGCTTCAAGGAAGCATGCCCCCAGGAAAGGAGTGTTGGTTCAAGGCTTCCCATACACTTGGCTGCACCTTTATAGCCTCTACCCTTATTCTTACTATATTCTTCTTGGCTGTACATTCGTTGCCTTTATTCTCATTTTGGCTATTTTTCTATTGATCCGTGAACAGAGCATGTTGTATTTTTCCAGTCCAATAGAGATGGCTTCTCTAAGTAATAAAGACTAAGGCCAAAGATTAAATGTGGGCAATCCCCCAATCAATCTATCATCTGATGTGACGTTGCCTCCAGAAACTCCTACAACTTCACAAGCGGTTTTGCAGCTCACAAATAGTAAATATAGAGACTTAAAATTTCTAGATATGTCCAACAGACAAAATCAATAAACTAAACTAAGTTAGAAAGAGTTATCCCAGTAGTTTAGAGAGTTCTAAAAAAGAAGGGACCTCTGATTATATAAGAAAAAGAAAGATTCTCCCAACAGTTATGATTAAGTTTAGTCCAACTTACGTTATAGGGAATAGATGGTGTTTTCACACAAAATATAAAGTTAGTGACATATTTCCTGAACCAACCAAGAACCATTTCCTTATACAGGAGCTTATAAAGATGAAATTAATTGGATAAAATTAAAAAGAGTATAATGTAAGTACAGCCCTGTCTTAGGTTTGTTAATTATTAAACATAAAAAAGGCTGAATAGATGACGTATTCTATTAAACAATATGCTAGACTTGTTTCGCACCACTTAGCTTAAACAGTTGGTGGAATAGTCATTAATTTTCATGTAATTCATCAATGCTTTGCCTTTAAAAATTTGATTACGTGCTTAAATAAACAAAAAATCTATGTCACGATCACACACTGTATAAAAATGTTAATTCTCCTCAATAAAGATACACTCAGATGCAACTCTTTTGAGTCTATGTCTGTTTGTCACTTCGCCAACTCCTTTGCCCACCTATCCCGAGATCCCTGTCCCATCGGTCCCAGTGCTCCGGCCGAGCTGGTCCGTTGCAATGCTTATCCCTTGACAACCCCTCTTGACACTCTTTCACTCTATACCTCTCTAGCCATTGGACACTTTCTTATCTGACAGGAAAATAAACTCGGTGAGACAGGGGAGATTGAAACTCTGTGACCCACCCTGAACCCTATGGTCTACCCGAGACTGTTTCCCTCTGCAGTCAGCGACCATACAGATTCTAGATGTCATGAAGTGACTGAGGGGTCTGTGGCTTGGTCCTACATACTGGATTTTGGCTCTTAAACTGACCCCACAGAGATTGTGAATGGTTGGCTCCCTTGATCCAGGGACTCCAAACCAAAGCTTGCATGCTCCCTTCTTCCTTCCTTTCCTCCTTTTCTCCCTCCATTGTTTCCTCCTCTCTTTCTCTTTCCTCTCTTTGTGTCACTCCTAAGCCTTGAACTCAGAGCATGGGTGTTGTCCCTGAGCCTTTTTACTCAAAGCCAACAGTCTATGGCTTGAGCCACTCATCCACTTCTGGCGTTTTCTTTTTGGTAGTTACTAGGCGATAAGAGTCTTACAAGCTTTCCTGCCTGGGCCTTAAGCCTCAATCCTCCCATCTCAGCCTCCTAAGTAGCTAGGATGACAGGTGTGAAGCACCGGCATCCAACTCAAACCAAGATTTCTTCATGTGCTGTGGAACCAGCACTGGAACCTTTCATTGTCTATGCCGCCCCCTTCCCTTCCGGCCCTGGCACACACTGTAACCGTTTGTTGTATAAATAAATGAGCATTTGCCTACAACAATACTACAGAAAAGTCCCATTCAATTCAGGTAAGCATCCTTGGTGGGGGCAAAGCCTGATGTAGCTTTCTCACTGTTCTCTCTCCTTTCCTACCCTCCTGGTGCCACCCACTTAACTGTTTTGTTTCCAAGGATGTGAGCCATGATGTACTCACTGGATTCCGGGGTCTCTGGGATGCCTATCTTCTCAAAGATCTCTATCCAGCCACTGACCTGCTCTGTGGAACTCAATTCCCTACTCTGGTGTGAACAAGGTTGCTGGGAAGTGAATGCCCGGCTCAAGAGCCCTCTTCTCCACTCCCTGGGGCCAGAAAGGATGGTTCACCATATCCGGCCCCCAAATTTCATGTTGCAGAGAAAGGATCCTTGAGGCATCCCGGGTCTCTGAATCTCCCAGAGTCCAGTACAGGTTTGGGGAATTGTCTCTGTTCACAGCTGGCAGGTTGCTGCGGATGGTGAGGTCACAGTCTGTGCTCCCCATGACATCCTCAACTGTAGTGGTCACCCTAGAGAGAGCCGGAGGAGAATCAGCAGCTGCCGGAGAAAGGCAGTCAAGGCATGACCTTCATAGCAGGAGACCATCTGGCTTGGGAACTCTGCTTGTGCCACTTTGAACGTCATTGTTTGGTGGCTGAAATGGTACATCTAATTTGACCAATCCAGAATCCCAGGCATTAGTAGAAATTGCCAGCTTCAAGAAAAAAAAACCCTGGAAAATCTGGTATTTCACTTGTCCCAATCAAACTTAAAGGGTTCCAAAGTCAGTGGTCCCCTTTTCCTTGCAGACAGCCTACAGCAGGTTACAGAAAATGGCATTCAGAGAGCCCTAGCTAACTGCCATGTCCTGATCCCAAGCAGGCTCCAGCATGGGGAACACACTTGCTTATCA
The DNA here is from genome assembly GCF_024711535.1 of Dipodomys merriami. Lineage (NCBI taxonomy): Eukaryota > Metazoa > Chordata > Mammalia > Rodentia > Heteromyidae > Dipodomys > Dipodomys merriami. The sequence continues at coordinate 1,000,282 of NW_027204426.1, read as the reverse complement.
TTGCCCAGCTGGAAACAGCCCAGGAGGGCACAGATTGGAGTCTGCAGAACTCCAGGGAGGACTGCCCACCAGTGCACTGCCCCGGGAGGGTATCCACACCACCATTGGGTGCCCGGAGCCCCCTTCCCTGATGCCCACAGACACTGCCAATGCCTGGGTAAGATTCCCCTCTCATTCTCGGTCACGGTGAACCATCTGCCATGTCACACCGTTTGACACTTCCCAACCCTCCTAGCTTCACAGCCACTGCCCTACTCCCCCCCATCTCATTCCCTATTTATGTTTGGCAGACACATTCCCAACTTTGAATTAGCTCCAATTATACACACCAGAGCATATTGTCTGGCTGGAAGAGTGCAGCTGTTGTCACAGTAGCCTCATGAGCCTTCTGGCTGAAGACAGAAGGGCAGGTGTCCACTCTGGTCTGCAGTTCACACAGGCCTCCTAAGGGAGACCAACACAGGTCCAGCAGCTACTGTGGGCTGCAGGAAAGGGGAAGAAAGAGGTGGAAAGGAACATCTACTGAAACCTTCCCTAAAGGAGCCATGAAACGGTGAAAGAGAATACAAAAATTGTGGCTGGGCTCATACTGGACATTAGTGATTAAAGAACAACAAATAAAATGCTCTTGCTCTTTTTAGACACAGTGACAAATATATTTTCATTGTTCTCATCTCCCTGCTATCCCAACACACAGAGAGAGAGAGAGAGAGAGAGAGAGAGAGAGAGAGAGAGAGAGAGAGAGAGAGAGAGAGAGAGAGAGAGAACACAAACACACAAAAATCCAAACCAGTGACAGAAGACTTATCCATGAATTTGACAACTGATTATTCACCTGAGCACAGACAGGCTGTACCTTGAGAAACATGATCTCTCTCTCTCTCTCTCTCTCTCTCTCTCTCTCTCTCTCTCTCTCTCTCTCTCTCTCTCTCTCTCTCTCTCTCTCTCTCTCTCTCTCTCTCTGTGTCTTTCTCTGTCTCTGTCTCTTTCTCTCTGTCTCTCTGTCTTTCTCTCTTTCACTCACACACATAAGCATACAGACTCAGAGCAGTGCCTCTCCTGAGTTTGTTGGTTTCTCATCTGGGCATGTACCAGCTCGAGCACGGGGGTTCCCTTGTCAGAACCAGGGGCTCCCACCCAAGGGGAACAATGCTCTAATAATGCAGAACCACCCTGCCTCCCCCTTTTTCTAGGGCCAGACCCTTCCCCTTGGCAACAACCAGCCTTGAATCCCCATTCACCAAAACCCTAGGACGCTGGGTGAAGGAGTCTGGAGACAGGTGGCTCCTCAGAGCCTGGACAGAAAACAAAGTAGGAGGTCATGGTGCCTCCAGAGACGTGTCTGACCTGGGGTGGGGTCGTTGTTGGGGACTTTGTTGGGGTCCTAAAGGCTATATATATGGATGGACTCCCTACTTCCAGCCTAGATACTTCTGGGTGACTTGGCAGATTCTTGGGTAGGACAAGGAGACCAGATGGCCTGGGAACACTAGCAGAGGTTGGCAGAGCTGGGAAATGTGATCACCCAGTCAGAACTGTTGAAAACTGGGGTTGTCAGCCCCCCCCAGGTTTGGGGGTACAAGCCAGGTGTATGTTTGTCAGAGGGGGTGTGTTTCTCTGCCAAATACCCACCTTCTATCTGACCCCAGTGCCCTCACCTCTCTAGTGAGCTCTTCTGGGAATGTCCTCAGGTGAAAGGGTGACTGAGCACAGAAGACAAAGGTTCACACATCAAGGGGGCCTATGTTCTGCATCTAACACCCCCTCCCAGTGAAAAGGAAAAGACCTTAGAAGGCAGGTGTGGAGGTGCTGCTTCCCACCTCTGACTAAAGCCACCAGGTTCCCAGCAGGGAAGGGTGCAGATGCGTGGCTATGTGGCTCCCACTGCTCCAGGCCAGGGGTTCTGTGGTGCCCCCTCCCCACCCATCCCTGCAGCTCCCCTTTTCCTGGAACACTGGCCACTAAGGATGAGGGTGGGATCCCTGGGTAGACACCCACATCCACCCCCCACCCCTGGAGTGCATTTGTGGCAGAGCCAGGGTGGACTGTGGGGCACAGGGGATGTCCAGGGGGGGATGGAGAGGGGAGGTGAGAGGAACGGTTCCTGGTCCTCACGGGTAGGGGAAGGGTAGAGTAGGGGGGTTGCAGGGTGCAGGGGTCGTGGGGTGCAGGCATGCAGGGCGGCCATTCACATGTGCTGCTGGGAGAAGCTGCAACTCCGGGTGTGTGCCCCGAGTCTGAGGACCACAGGCCTGGACCAAGTCAAGGCCACAAGCCATCCAGGGGCACACCATCTCCCCTAGGTGCCTGCAAGAGGCTCCGAGTTTTGGTGCTGTCAGCTCCATGTTTGAAACACGGTGCTGCTGGGTGGAGGAGGAGGCATCTGCAGGCACGTGGTGGGGCTGTGTGCAGCCTCTGCTCCTTCTCCTCAGCCACCACCGCCGCCTCAGTGGCCTCCTGCCCTGTGAAGGCGGCTTCCGCCACCGTCTATGCCTACACCTCAGTAGCCTCTGCTCTGCTGTGCTCCCTGCCGCCATGGCTGCCGCGACTCTGAGGGGCTGCGTCCAGCGAAGTGCCTGCCATGCAGGCTCAGCATCCCACGCTATGATCTGGGCGGCCACCACCACTGAAGCCGTTTCCACTGGTGCTTGTGTTCATGCTAACTCTTTTTTCTGCTCTCTCTTGGCCCCACAGTCCTCTCCTGGGCCACCCCATCCCTGTTGCACACATGACCCTGAACCCTTGGGTCCCTGGCCATTGCTGCCACCAAAGTGGGCACCTGGGCTCGGCCCCCTCCTCCCCTGGGCCCAGTCCCCCACCCACAGTCACAGCCCTGACTGGGCCCTGAGGCTTCCTCCTCCACTCCACTCACCAAGCAGTTGCATGGTGACACTCATGCATGTATGTGTGTTTGTGTTTGTGTGTGTGTGATTGTTGGGGATAACTACGTCTCAAGGACTCAGAACATAGCACCCTCTGGGATGACTCAGCACACAACGCACTTCCAAAAACAGCTCAAAGCACCCTGTGTAAAGGACTCAGCACACAGCTCCCTTTGAAGGACTCAACATGCAGTACGCTGGGTAGAGTACTCAGCACACAGCACCTTTTGAAGGAGGGAGTCCATAGCCCGCAGTGTAAAGGACTCAGTGCATGGCATACTTTGAAAAACTCAGCACGTAGCACTGTTTCCCAGGGACATCATGTTAAGACTCCACACATCACACCATGTTAATACTCCACACAGCAACCTTTGAAGGGCTGAGTATGAAGCACCCTGTGTAAAACACCCAGTGCACAGCACCCTTCAAAAACTCAGCACATGGACTGGGAAGGTGGATCAGTGGTAGAGCACTTGCCTTGCATGCAGGTGGCACTGGGTTCGGTTCCCCAGCACCACATAAGCAAAAAGGAAAAAAGCCAGAAGTGGCACTGTGGCTCAAGTGGTAGAGTGCTAGCCTTGAGCTGAAGAGCTGAGGGAGAGCGCCCAGGCCCAGAGTTCAGGCCCAATGACCGGACCCCAAAAAGACAAACAAACAAAAAAACAAAAAAAACTCAGCACATAGAACAATTTTGAGGGCCTCAACACATACCACACTGTGGAAGAACTCAGCACACAGCAACATTTGAAAGACAGTACAGAGTACCCTGTGTAAAGGACTCAGCACACTGCACTCAAAAAGCTCAACTCATCCCTCTCTTCTCAAGGGCTCAGCACATAGCACGACCCTTTGGAATGAATTAGCATACCACACATTTTGAAGGACTCAGCTTACAGTATGTTGTGTGATGGACTCAGCACACAGCACCCTTTGAAAAACCCAGGACAGCCCACTCTTCTCAGGGACTCAGCACATAGCACCCTTTGGGATGATTCAGCAAACAGCACCATTTTGGGGACTCAGCACAAAACCCCCATGCAGGAAGGACCCAGAAATTGTGCCTTTTGAAGGACTCACCACAAAGCTGTATGTCACAAGTTCAGCTGTCATTAGAATTAGGGTGCTTTCTTCAGTATCACCATTCTTAAACACTTCACAAATCCTACTAGTTCACATTTAGCTAACCTGTGTTTTATGGGGAAAGTTCAGCTGGGAGGCTTGAACTCAAAGCTTGGGGGCCCTGTCCCTGAGCTCTCTGGTTCAATGCTAGAGCTCTACCACTTGGAGGCACAGCTCCCATTTTGTTTTGTGGGGTTTTTCTTTGACAGGTCGTATGGTGATAAGTAAGGCCAAGTTGGGGTATCCGTAGGCAAAGGTTCTTAGCTCAGCCTGGAGCTGACCTCTCCCTTCCTTGTGTCCCTGGTAAGCAGGGCCTCCTGGAGCTCTCTTGGCCTAGGGTGGAACAGACCTGCTCTGGCATCAACAATCAGGGTGAGCAAAAGTCAGCTTGGCCCTGGTCACTTCCCCAAATTGAACTCTTGAGGATGATGGCATGGGGCCGCATGTTCTGCGTCTGGCCACCAGGGAGCAGGAGTCGCCCACCATAGAGATTGTACCTGCGAGTTGTGTTTACTCTTGCTTCCCTGGGGCCCCCATCATGCTTCAACCACCCTGGACAGGAAAGTCCTTGAGACTCTTACCTACAGTTAACCATCGAAAAGCAAATGGGGCTGTGGCTCAAGGGGCTGAGCACTAGCCTTGAGCAAGAAAACTCAGGGATAGAGCCTAGGCCCTGAGTTCACACACACACACACACACACACACTCACACACACACACACACACACACACACACACACACACACACACACACACACACACACACACACACACCACATGCATACAAAATCAGAAATTCCTACACTACAATCTTTGGGTATTCTCTACTTTTTCCCCACTAAGCCTGGTGGCTGCTGGCCTAGGTCTTTGATGCATATACCACCTGACATCTTTAATTTTTGGGAAACAGAATTGCTAGGAGGTCAGCCTTCCCCCATCCCAGCTCCTTGAGTGGGTCATGTTCTATCCAGGCCCTTTGGGGCTCATTTACAGACTTGCCAAGATGCCTCAAAAGGCATCATATACTGGGCACTGGTGGCTCATGCCTGGCATCATTGCTATTCAGGAAGCTGAGATCTGGTGGATCATGGTGCCAAGCGAGTCTGGGCAGGACAATGTATGAGACTCTTATCCTTGATGAACAGTCAGAAAACAAAAGTGGTCCTGTGGCTCAAGTGGTAGAGTGCCAGCCTTGAGAAAAAGAGCTCAGGGACAGCGCTCACGGCCAACAACAACAAGGAGAGGCATTGCATGTTGGCTTTGGGATTGGCATGGGCCAAATATAATTGGAATTTTCAAGTGCTCCAAGACAAAACAGTACCTGCTTTAGTCCCGTGCTCCTCCATCTCGTCTCACCCCTTGGCCTTGTCCATGCTTTGTGTCAGCATGGCTGTGGCTTGATAGGAGGGCTCCAAGGAAGGTCCCACAGCAATCATCCCTCCTCCTTCTGCCCTCCTCACCCTGCTGCTTCTGCTCTTTGCCATAGACTGTCTTCCTGTAATCCATGCATGAGGTCATCACCGCCAACATAGTGGTGAGTGGTGGGTCTGGCTTAACTCGTGGCAGTCAGAGGTGGAAGTGGGTCTGGGACTAGGAGCTTCCACCCTGGGTGTGGGCTGAGGCCAGGGCTGACATTTAGCTCATCCTGAGCCTTGCAGTGGTGGGGAGACAGTGTAGACTCCACATTGAATCAGGTAAGATCAGAATCTGGAGGACCACGTGTGGGAGAGGATGTAGGACTCAGGGGGCCATTGTTGTTGGTACTCTCTCAGGACTCCCTTCTCCCTTTCTCATCCCTCAATGTTAGAAGAGAAACTTCAACTAAGGGTTTGGGAAGAGGGGGCGGGGGAGTATTTTGTTGTGAACCAGACTTGTGCTTCATATTCATCCTAGCCCTATTTATCTGAGGAATGGCCATATGGGTTTGGGGGGGGAATCATCTTAGCTGAACATGTGGCTCAGTGGTAGAGTGGTCGCCGATCATGCCTGAAGCCCTGGGTTCGATTCCACACAGAAAATGTTGGAAGGAGAGGTGGGGCTCAACTGATAGAAGGCCAGCATTGATCAAAAAAGAGCTCAGGGACAGTGGCCAGGCCCTGAGTTCAAGCCCCAGGACTAGAAGAACAAATCTTTGTTGGACAGGTTTTTTTTGCATTGTAAATAATTTATTATTTGTGATAAGCATAACATGGGCCTCTTTCCTGGCCACCAATGGGCCATTAGATGTCCCTTGAGTTTGGGCCAAGTCCCAGCAGCCTATGCCCTACCCGACCCCCAGTTTAACTTCCTGTCACCTGGCAGATGGAGTCCTGAGAGAAGGGCACCTGGCCACTTACTTCTGGTGGCTGCCAAGGCTTTTGAGAGTCAGTATGTCACATAGAGAGTCATCATCTGCATCAGTCTACAGAAGAAAGTGAGGGAGCACTCCTCCCCTGAGCCTGGGAGCTGTGGGTGGATCTGGATGTGGGGCATCTTTGGCAGGATATGCTTCTTGGGGGAGTCCACTATGGGTTCGGGAACCCTGACCTCTCCTCTGGCAGTTTCCATGCTGTCTTCAAGTTGCAATTCTTCAAAACCTTTCTGCTCCTCCCTCATTTCACCCACCACCGGCCCTGAGGCATCTGAAGCGGTGTTGGTGGTTGGGGGCTCAGCCTGTGCTGGCATCTGGAGACTGCTGTCTGTGCCTTCCCCTGCTGGGAGCAACTGCAGCTCCTGCAGCACTCTCCTCTTCTCCATCTTCTCCTGGGACAGCCAGTGCAAGCACTCGGCTTTCTCCCAGCACAGCTCATGCAGGACCAACATCTGCTCTTTACACACCAAAGGGGACTCTTCGATGGTTCAGATGTGTGCTGATAGCTGGCTGTATCCATGGTGGAGCTCACTTGCTGGACTCTGGAAGTCCACCTCATCAGGCAGGTCATGGATGAAGCAGATTTTCTTCTTAGATACCCATATGTCCTGCTTCCCATCCCCACACATATTGTGGTGACAGCTCATGGGGGAGAGGGCCTGTGGCTCCAGCTTAGTCTGGCACTGAGCTGCCTGGTGGCCCGGGTGCCTACAGCGGGCCTGCTGCTCCTGTGGAAGGATTTTCCCCCTGTGGATCTCAGCCTCCAAGTGTGCTAACAGAACCTAGTCCATCTATAAGACAGCATGGAATGTGGGCGTGGCAATAATTCTTGTATCCCATTGGTCAGAAAGAACCATGAAATAATGGGGGTGTGGCTGAATCCTGTGATGCACCCAGAATGGGCGGAGTCAAGATGACAGTGGCCCTCTAGCCCCTTTCCCAGGGAACTCTGTCCAATTGAGTTGGGGACAAAAGGGTGACCTGTATAGCTGGATGGCTGCACAGATTGTTGTGTATGTCTGTTTCTTGCCAGTCCCGGACCTTGAACTCAGGATCTGGGCACAGTCCATGAGCTGCTTTTGCTCAAGGCTAGCCCTCTGCCACTGGAGCCATACGGCTCTACTTCTGGCTTTGTTGGCACTGAAGTTAGACAGGGGTCTCAAGGACTTTTCTGCTTAGGGTGACTTTGACCATGATCCTCCTATCACAGCCTTGTAAGTATCAAGGAGGACTGCTGAGAGCCACTGGTACCTGCCTAATCACTGGTCTTGCTGATGTTCTTGGACAGACCGGTGAGTTCCCTATCCTCAGGTTGAAGTGGTGGGAGCTGGAGCCCACAGTTTGAATCCTGGTCCTGCCACCTCCAAATGGCAGGTGGGAGATCCTAAGAAACTCATTCCTATCCATATGAATACCAATGGAATGTGATGTATGTCATGATTGAATGGGCAGTTCTTGAATGATTCTAGGATAAAATTATACACAATTATTTTATAGGACACTGATTGATTTTAATTAATACTTGAAGAAGATTTAAACAATCACATTCATTAAATGGGGGCATAATGAATTACCTAAGTATTGGGTGTCACATAGTATAGAGATGCCATTTTTTCTGCCCGGACTTTCTTTACTTAATTGCTATATAGAATTTTCTGAATGTACTTTGGAATATGCAACAAGGATATATTATAGCTGACCTGAAAATCAATTATTCAAACAGTTTTTTAAATCAAAAATGACTATAGCAAAATAAAGAGGTAAATCCAAATTATGTGCATTTAAAGATAATGCTAGGTTAGTCCTCTTCTCACATTCCTCATTCCCTTGAGAATAATACACATTGTAAGGAAATGCTTAGAAAGTTTTGGAGAAATAGGTTGACTTTAAACTAGTGAGTTACTCTATGCTGAATCTTGTTTACTTTATATCTATAAAGATAAATTCTCACCTTATCATTTTTCTTAGGTTTATACTCAGGTTTAATCTCCAATGGGTGACAAATAAAGATATAAACATTTTTTAACAGTGGCTAAATTTAGGCTGAGGAATCTAGGCACAACTATACTCATGCAGGTAAGCCTCATCAGTCATGAGACCACGATATCAAAATGTTAACCAATGCTTACTGGTGTCAGGCTTATGAGATTTTGTGTATTATAAACAGTGGTGGGATGGGAAGGTGGCTCAGTGGTAGAGCGCTTGCCTTGCATGCAAGAGGCCCTGGGTTTGATTCCTCAGCACCACATAAGCAAAAGGAAAAAAAGCCGGGAGTGGTGCTGTGGCTCAAGTGGTAGAGCCTTAGCCTTGAGCTGAAGAGCTGAGAGATAGCACCCAGGCCCAGAGTTCAGGCCCCACGACTGGACCCCCCCAAAAAATAAATAAATAAAACAGTGGTAATTAGATTTGTTTTGTAATCAACATCATTTCTTGGGTTAGGAACTGAAGTTAGACATTATACTCAGAACTAAATTGAAGGAGGAATCCAAAATTAGTCACCAAGATATACATAATTAACACAGTATTTTAAAAATGCAAGCTAAAGGAAATAATTTATGAAAAAATCAACATTTACAATAAATACAGAATCAGCATAACTGGTATTTCTTTTATCCCAGTTGCAATATGGCTTGCATGATGACTTTTCTGATTATATGTTTAGTTAGGTCTTGATATTTATTTGAAATTCTGTTCTTTCATATAATCATTTGTCAGATCAAAGAGGAAATTAATTCCATGCCAGAGTCAACATTTATAGTAATGTTACAGTTGTATCCTGCTATTTTGCCAAAGTTTCAAATCACTTTGAGTATCTTGGATCTTTTTTGGATCTAACTAAATAGGCATGCAATTTTGTCTGTACTAGAAAGATTTTGACCACCACTACTTCTCTCTTTTCATGAGATTTTTTTAATGTCATTTATATCATGGGTTGATCTTTTCCTTTAATTAACCCGCATTCAGTCTTCTACAAAGTGTAATTTGGAGTAGTTTAAAATTATGTACACTCAGGTACACGGCTCAGATTCTATTATTTGCATATTTTGTTCTTGTTAAATCAGTAGGATTTAGGTCTCAATATGGATACTATTGGACTTATTGGTTGCATTTCTGAATTTTTTAAGTATGTGATGATTTTTATTTTATTCTTTTAAATATGTGCAGCTCTCACTCCACATACAGTCACATTTGTTTTAAACAATTTGATCCATGCACATGATTTGCTATATTAGGTTCATCTAGATGAATTTAATTACAAATTAACACAACTGTACTTCTGAGACAGTTATCTTTATGGAGCTACTCAAGGATAACATGTATTTGAGGATTTTGTGATTCAAAACAACCGGACACAACATGTTTTTGTTCCTGGGGGAGTTCTACTTTGTTGGTTGTTTTTCCAGGTGTGGTGACTTCAACATATGTGTGCATTTTATTTCAATTGTTATATGTCTATATTTTGTTTCATATAACAGATAGTACATAAATAATCAGTGATTTAGAACTTTTCCAAATAGATTTCTAAGAGAGATACTTGAAGTTTTGTGACATCTGGTACCGGGTAGGTCTTGTTAGTGGAAGGGGTAGCAGAATAACAGAGACATTCTTTGACATGATTGGAATTCTTCCTCCTCTTGCCTCACTATTTCCAATAGTATTCCTTCAAACCTTTAGTGGAAAGAAAATAATTTTGTCTGTATGAACTCATGAATTTTGCATTAATTAGGACACACTACACTTTTATACTTTCCTTCTTTTAAAATCACAGATGCGAATTTATAATGCTAAAATACCATCTAATAATTTAAATGAAATGGTCCAAACTATTTTTGCTTCACACTATATGTAATATAGAGTGTAATAATAGTGAGTAATAGTATGTAATAATTGACTTTGGGGAAAGTCAATTACAAGGGATTTTGTGAGATACTGAGCAATAGTAAAAATTATGTTTGTTTCTATTAAAAACTTTACAGTTACATCAAAAATAACTCATAGTTATAAACTAATGCTAAAAAGTAAGATTGTTTATTGGAAAAAGCCAGCAGTTTCAATAAGCTTGCTTTTTACAAATTGACTTGCATCTGGGCTTTGGTGGCTCATGCCTGTAATCCTAGCTACTCAGGAGTCTGAGATTGAGGATGGTGGTTCAAAACCAGCCTGGGCAGAAAAGTCTGTAAGACTCTTATCTCCAATGACCCACTTGAAAAGTAGAAACGGCAATGTAGCTCAAGTGATTCAGTGGAATCAATGAGCTGAAGAGCTGCGAGATATCGCCAAGGCCCAGAGTTCAAGCCACACGACCAACAACAACAACACAAAAAATTGACATGGATTTTTACTTTATTATTTCATGATTTTTATTGTGAAAATACATATAGAGGGGTTACAATTACATGAGAAAGGTAACGATTACATTTCTTATCAAGCATTGTTGCCCCCTACTTTGTTTCCCTTTCCCATCCCTTCCCATCCCCTCCCACCCAAAACCAACCCATGCACCAAACAATGGGTCCACTTGTATCCCTATTTAAAGAATTTGTTTTTCCCTTCTCCTCCACAAATTATACCAACATCAAATACAGTCAAAACGGGTTATAACATGGGGGAGGGACATACAAAGCAACAAATAAATCATCTTATAAATAAGCTAGAAACAATACCAAGACAAAAAAAAACATTTTTGTCTTTATCTTGGGGTTCATTTCACCTAACATCAACTTATCTGACCGTTTTTGCTTGTCTCACAAATATACTAGTTATTGCAAATAAGGGAAACCGTGGGACCTATACTTTTTGGGCCTGGCTTACTTCACTTAATATAATTTTTTCCAATTTTTTCCTAACAAATGGGGCAATGTCATTCTTTCTGATGGAGGCCAAGAATTCGATTGTGTAAGTATACCACATTTTCTTGATCCATTCATCTACTGAGGGGCATCTGGGTTGGTTCCATATCTTAGCTATAGTAAATAAGGCTGTAATAAACATAGTTGTGCTGGTAAGCTTTAGTATCATCATGTTTGTGATCATTTGGGTAAGTGCCCAAAAGTGGGATTGCTGGATCATAGGAGAGCGCTATGTGAAGTCTTTTAGGGAACATCCATACTGCTTTCCAAAGTGGTTGAACAAATTTACACTCCCATCAACAATGCAGTAAGGTTCCCTTCTGTCCACATCCCCTCCAGCTTCTGATGTTATTAGAGTTCTTGATTATAGCCATTCTAACTGGGATGACGTGGTATCTCAATATTGTTTAGATTTGCATTTCTTTTATGGTTAGGGAAGTTGAGTATTTCTTCATGTGTCTATTGACCATCCTTCTTTCCTCTTCAGAGAAGTTTCTCTTTAAGTCCCACTTATTTATTGGGAAGTTGTTTGAGGATTTGTTGTTAGATTTACTTTTGTGAATTCCTGGTACATTTTAGATATGAAACCCTTGTCCGTTGTATGGCTAGTGAAGATCTTCTCCCAATCCGTGGGCTTTCTATTGATCTTGCTAGATTTACTCTTTGCCATGCAGAAGCTCTGCAATTTCATGCAATCCCATTTGTCCAACCTTTCTTTGATTTGTTGTGTTTCTGGGTCTCTATTAAGAAAATTTTGACCTGTGACAAGGAGACCTAAGGTGTCTGCTGTGACTCCAGGTCTTTGAACCATTTGGAGTTGATTCTGGTGCAGGGTGATATATAAGCATTTAACTTTATTTTTCTATGAGTAATTAACCTATTGTGCCAGCCACTTACTGAGGAGGCTTCCTTTCTTCCATTCTATTTTTTTAGCTCCCTTATCGAAAATTAGATAGCTATATGTCTGTGGGTTTATTTCTGGGTTTTCACTTCTATTCCATTGGTCCTGAGATCAGTTCTGGTACCAATACCAAGCTGTTTTGGTTATTATGGCTCTGTAGTAGAGTTTGAAATTTGGTATTGATATTCCTCCAGCACTATTCTATTAAGGAATGTTTTTGTTGTTCGAGGTCTTTTATTGTTCCATATGAATTTTTGGATTGCCTCTTCTATTTTCTTGAAGAATGAGGTTGGAATACTCATAAGTATCACATTGAATTTGTACATAGCCTAGGGAAGTGTTGCCATTTTCATGATGATCATCTTTCCAATCCAGGGATGTTTTTCCACTTTCTAAGTTCTGTTTTGATTTCCTTTTTTAGGTTTTTAAGTTTTCATCATAAAGATTTTTACATCTTTAGTTAAACTAACTCCTAGTCATTTTATTTTTTGTGGGGCTATTACGAATGGAGTTGTTTTCCTTATTTCAGCCACACTATTCTCATTGTTGGCTTATAGTAAAGCCATTGATTTTAGAGGGTTAACATTATACTCTGCTATTCTGCCAAAGTTTTCAATGAGCATGAGTGATTTGGGAGTGGATTCTGTGGGAATCTTTAAATATAAGATCATATCATCTGGAAAGAGGGAGAGTTTTACATGATCTTTACCTATTTGGATCCTTTAATGATGGCCTCTTGTCTTATTGCTGTAGCTAGGTATTCTAATACTAAATTGAAGAGAAGTGGAGAGATTGGTCATCCTTGTTTCGTTCCTAAGAGGAAATGGCTTTAGTTTTTCACCATTAAGTATAATGCTGGCTGTAGGTTTGTCATATACAGCCTTTATTGTTTTGAGGAATGTTCCCTGGATTCCTAATTTTTCCAGAACCTTCATCATAAAGGGGTTTTGGAACTTGTCAAATGTTTTTTTTCTGCATTTATTGAAATAATCATGTGGTTCTTATCCTTGCTTTTGTTGATGTGATAAATTGTATTAATTGATTTGCATATATTTAACCAGCTTTTCAACCTTGAAATGAATCCTGTTTGATCTTGTTGTATGATTTTTTGGATGAATTGAAGTCGGTAGGCCAAAATTTTGTTGAGAAGTCTTGCATCAATGTTCATCAAAGAAATGGGTCTGTAGTTCTGTTTCTTTGATGAGTCCCTGCCTGGTTTTGGGATGAGGGTTATGATGTCTTCATAGAATGAGTTCAGTAGTGCACTTTCTCTTTCAATTTCATTGAAAAGTTGGAGGAGTATTGGTGTGAGCTCTGCTTTGAAGTCCTTGTAGAATTTCACTGTAAATCCATCTGGTCAAGGGTTTTTCTTAGATGAGAGTACTCTTATTGATGTTTCTATTTCAATGCTTGATATGGGTCTGTTAAGTTGGTTTAACTCATTTTGGTTTAGTTTTGTCATGTCAATATTTGCTAGGAAAAGGTCTATTTCTACCAGATTCTCAAACTTATTAGCAAAAGCTTTGAGAAGTATTCCCTTATAATGTTCTGGATCTTGGTTGTTTTTGTGGTGATGTTTCCATTCTCATATCTGAGTTTGTTTATTTCCTTGTGTGCTCTTCTTCTTCTGATAAGGTTTGCTAAGGGTCTGTCAATTTTTGTTAACTTTTTGAAGAAACAACTCTTTGTTGTGTTGATTCTTTCTAGGTTTTTTTGGATTCTAATTAGTTTAATTCTGATTTAAATTTAATTATTTTTTCCCATCTACTGGATTGGTGTTTATTTTGTTGCTCTTTTTCATGAAGGTTCAGATGTCTAATTAAATTGTTGTTTTCAGATCTCTCTAATTTGTTGATGTAGAAACTCAGAGGTACAAAATTGCCTATGAGAACTGCATTTCCTGTGTCCCAGAGAAGCTGGTAATTTATGTGTTCATTTTTGTTGAATATCACGAACATTTGCATTTCCTTTCTAATCTCTTCTATGACGCATTGGTGATTCAACAGTGTGTTGTTTAGCCTCCATGTGTTACAGGACTTTTCTTTGGTGGCTTTTAGTGTTGAGTTCTAATTTTATTCCCTTGGATGCCATTTATTGGCCTTTATTGTGGTCTTATTGGTTTTCTATGTGTAGGACATCTTTAAGTATCCATTGTTTGTGTGGAGAGCTCTGCAGTGATTCTAATTTTTTTCCCGTTGTAGTATAGCTCCTTCTTCTATTTTGCTGCATGCAGGATTGTTTCCTTATTATTCAGATCTATCATTTTTACTATAATGTGTCTAGAAGTGTTTCTCCTGGGATCTTGCTTGTTGGGTGTTCTATAAGCTTCTGGAATGTAGTTAAGATGGTCGTTTTTGAGGTGGGGAAAATTTTCATTGATTATCTTGTTAAAAATTTGTTGCATTCCCTTGCTCTGTAATTCCTCACCTTCTTCCACTCTGATTATGTGAAGGTTAAACTTCTTGGCATTATCTGCTTGCTCTTGAATTTCCCTTTGGTTTAATTTGAGTGAATTTTCCAAATCTGTTACTTTTTGGTCCAGTTGGTGTATTCTGTCTTATGTATCTGACAGTCTACCTTCCATTTCATTAACTCTGTTGACAGTGGCTTCTATTGTGGTTTGCATGGAGGAAATGGATCCCTTTATGGATTCGATGTTGGTTCTCAGAGTACTGATCTCAGTATGTATTTCCTCTAATTTGGCCCTTATCTCACTTCTTACTGAGGTTTGTGCAGCTTCTATTTTTGCATCCAACTTTTGTTTGATATCCTGTATCTCTTTTGATAGTTCATCCTTGTGCTCTTTCAATTTCTGATCAATTTCTCGCTTTATTTCTTGAGTCATTGCCTCCAGCAACCCTTGGATGTAGCTTTTGTCTTCCATTCCTGCTTTGCTCCCACTGGGGCTCTCCCCTGTGTGGCTGCTGGCTTTTGAGGTGAGCTTGCTGTCCTGGGTGGTAGTAAACCTTGTGATTTTTCTCTGTGATTTTCGCATGGGGGTTCAGGAGACTACTCTTCAATTTTGTTTTGGTGTGTCTGTCTTTGCTTGGTTGCTGATTCTGTATTGGTAGAGAGAGTCTGTGCCTGATCTGGGTTCTGTTGGGAGCCTATTTCCAGCTGCTATTCTGACCTACTTAGGATTCTCAGCTCTCTGCTGTAGATTGCTGGCAATTCCCGCCTTTGGAAGGGTTGAGCAGCCTAGACTGCTTGTGTTTGCTCCTACGGGGGCTCTTGGGAAGATCAGATGCTCTGGATGCACTCTCCCAAATACTGGAGTCTGCTATGGGCTCCTGATGCGTTTTTGTTTGTTTGTTTTGGGCTGGTTGTGGGCTTGAACTCTAGGTTTGGGTGCTGTCCCTCTGCTCTTCAGCTCAAGGCTGGCACCCTACCGTTTGAGCCACAGCACCACTTCTGAACCTTTTGCTTTTGTGATGCTGAGGAATCAGATCCAGGGCCTCATACATCCAAGACTATCACTCTATTGCTGAGCCGCCTTATCAGTCTGAGCTCCTGCTTACTATCAGGTGCTGGCAGCCTGTGTTGCCCAATTCCCAGCCTAAGGTATATGGGTGGAGTTTTGGTGGGGTTTGGGCTTCTCTTGTCCTGGGCCTCCAGGTCTTTTGTTGTCACAGGCGTGCTTTCCGGGGAGTGCTGTTTCCTGATTTTCTCCCCTCTGTTGAGGCGTATGCTCAGCTTTTTACTTCAGTTGGGAGGAGTTGGTTGTGTTGTTCAGGCGCCAGATCCCCAGGCCTGGTTCCGGCCCCAGCCTGGAGCGCACTTGTTAGGCCTGTGCTGATGTGTATACCACCTAGGTTATGCAGCCTGGAGGACACAGTTCAAATTTCTTCTACTGTTATATTGGGCATTTAAGCTCCCTTCCAGGGGCACTCTTTCTCTGGCCTGGCCATAGGAATGTGCTCCATGGGCTGGTGGAGCTCTCAAACAGTTCCCAATTTTAGTGGGTCCTGTGGTTCGGGTGTTGGTGTAGGGAGTCTAGGTCAGGGTCTGGGGATTCCCTCCAGCTCTGGTCTACCTTGAGGGATGCACTGTCCCCTGTGGGGTACTCACCCTGGAGCTGGTTGTTTCTCTGTGGTGTAGGTCATCAGTTGTTTTTGCAATCCTAGTTCAGTTGGGGTGGTTGCGGGCTGGGCTGGGCGGTGGTGGCTCTGTGTGATTCTTTTCTGTCTCTGCCTCTATCGAAGCTGTTGGGGCCACAGTGTCCATGCTCAGGTGGCTTCTGTGCGGGTGATCTGCAAGCAGCCCCCTGTGCTTCTGGGACCCGGGAGGCCCCTGCCGGGTTGTTGCGCTCAAGAACGGGCGGGTCTAGTGCTTCCGGCAGCTTCTGCGTGGTTGGTCTGCAGACAGGTTCCTTTGTCGTGCTGCCAGTGCCGGGTGGCTTTGGCAGGATGTAGCCTCTATGCTTGGGTGGAGAGTGAGGGGTGGGGGTGGGATCCTCTTAGAGACACCCGGCTGGTAGGTTTCTCTGTTCCTGGCGAACAGTTGTTCTGCAAAACGGTACCTCAGGCCGCTTCTGTGCGGGTGGTCTGCAAGCGGCCCCCTGTGTCTCTGGGGCTCCGGCAGCCCCCACTGGGCTGGCTGTCCGGCAGCTTGGCACATTGCCATGCGGCCAGTAAAGGTTGGGAGAGGGGTCTTCACTCTTCTCTGTTCTGAAATTCTTCTTTTCCTCTCTTTCTTTTTTTGTTATTTTCCACCTCTGATTTTTCTCTGAGTGTTCGTCTTTTTGTTGTTGTCGGTCTCTTGGGGAGATTAAGCGTTGGAACTCAACTCTCTTTTTTGTTGGGGAGATCTGTGGCGTTTCCCTACTGCCCCGTCACCATCTTGGTCCCCCCTCCTTATTTTACTTTGGAATGTAACGAATGTAGTATTTTTGTGTGTATTTTACTATTCTAGTATAACTTTATTTGCACCACTTACATACAATTTTTTTTAATTCTGAGATTTAAGAATGTGTTTTTTGGATAAGAGTTTTGTTGTACTTTTATTTCAGTTTGCCATTAGGCCTTATAAACGCATACAATAAAATCCATTCTTGCTAGTATCAAGTTCAATGATTTTGTAGACTAGAGACTCAAGGATATATCATTATATATCATACAGTAATGTGGGTCAATTTGTTTATAACTGCTCCATAAAATAATTACTAATTGAGGAAGCAGCCACTTCATCTGGCATCCTGGTCCCTCTGATGAAGTAGGATCCTAGTGGCAGCCTGCCCAACTCAGGTGCTTCTGGGCATCTCGCCTGATTCTGTGGGAGGATATCAGGGTGTACCTGCTGTTGGACTAGGGAAGCTGCTGCGTGAATGACACAGTGCCACTGACCCACATCTAGCACCCACCAGCCCCATGGGACTGGGCCCTAAGGATCAGCCCGTGATAGCACACACACACGGCAGGGCGGGGGAGCACCCACCTAGAAAGGAGTGCAGACAAAACAGAAGCCACTCTGGGGATCAGCTTGTACAGTATCATCCGTGGAGCAGTGGACGATTGTGCTCAGCTGTGGGGAGAAGACAAGAAATACAGGCCCAGGTGGGGTGATGCTAACTTTTGTACTCAGGCTGGCAAGGAAACTTTCCTCCAGACACTCTCCTGCAGGCTCAGGGTGCCCTTCCATGCTCCTTGTCCTTGGATTATCAGCCAGGGACACTCATGTCCGGTACTCCTGGCTGCTCTTTTGGGGTTTGTTAATTTACACAGAGAGCCCCTGCCTCAGACAGCAGAGTTATATTCTGGGTTTTGTAAAACTTTCTGCATCTGAGCATTTCCCAGTGTTTGGTCTTTGTATTGTTTCTTATAAATGCTTTGTGACATTTGTGTTTAGGTGTTGAGGTGCAGGAGGAGCCAGATTATGAACATAGTTTCCTACAATACTTTCATCTAAAAATGAAAATATATTCTTTCTAAAAATGCCTATCAGGAAATGAATTTGAGAGAGGGAAAAGGCAGTTTTCTCATGAGATCAAAATATGCTAGTTTTATATGCATGTTTTATGCATTCAAAATACAACTAAGTAATTCACTATCTAGGAACAATTGTCCAGACCTAAGAGTTAGGTGTCTTGGGAGCTAGAGCCAGGGTTTTTGTGAGGTTTATCCAAAGGGAGGGAAGAAAGTTAAAATCCATAGATTACTTTGTAGAATAAAAGTGGTAATACCAAATGAGAATCACATAAATCCTCTCTGCTATTCGGGGTCTTTTATTCTTCCATATGAATTTTTGGATTGCTTCTTCTATTTCATTGAAAGTGAGATTGGAATATTGATAGGTATCACATTGAATTTGGATATAGCCTTTGGCAGTATTGCCAATTTAATGATGTTACTCTTCCCAATCTAGGAGTGTGGGAGGTTTCCCACTTCCTTAGTTCTGCCTTAATTTTATTTTTCAGGTATTTAAAGTTTCCATCATAGAGGTCCTTCACTCTTAAGTTAACTCCTAGGTATTGGGGGGGATATTAAAAAGGTATTGTGTTCCTATTTTCAGCCTCACTCTTATCGTTATTGGAATACAGGAAAGCCATTGAATTTTGAGGGTTAATTTTATATTCTGCTAGTTTGACAAAGTTTCTGATCAGCTCAAGTAACTTGGGAGTGGAGTCCATGGGGTTCTTTAAATACAAGCTCATGTCATCTGCAAAGAGGGATAGTTTTACTTCATCTTTCCCTATTTAGATCCCCTTTAAGTTTGCATCTTGTCTTATTGCCCCAGCTGGCATTCAAATACTAAGTTCAAGAGGAATGGAGAGAGAAGACATCCTTATCTCATTCCTGAATTTGTAAGAAATGATTTTAACTTTTTGCCATTAACTATAATGCTGGCTGTAGGTTTGTCAATCCTTAGCAGAAAGAACAGTACTGGAGCAATATCAGTTCCAAATTTCAAACTCTACTAAAAAGCCATAGTAATAAGAACAAAGAGATAATGGCACAAGATCAAACCTGAGGACAAATGGAAAAGGACTGAAGACTCAGAAATGAATCCATTGACCTATAGCCACTTAATCTTTGACAAGGGCTAAAAAACATAGAGTGGGAAAAGACAGCCTTCTCAGTAAATGGTGTTGGCAAAATTGGTTAAACACCTATTAAACTAAAACTAGATTCGTATATATCGCCCTGCACCAGAATCAACTGCAAATGGATAAAAGAACTCAAAATAAAAGCAGACACTGTGAAAACATTACATGAAGGAATAGGAGAAACTCTAGGGCTCTTTAGTGCAAGCCAAAATTTTCTTAATAGAAAACAAGAAACAAAACAAATCAAAGAAAAGTTGGGCAAATGGGATTGCATGAAACAGCAGAGCTTCTGCAAGGCAAAGGTAAAAGCTAACACGAACTGTAGACAGCCCACGTACTGGGAGATCTTCATGAGTCATAAAATGGACAAGGTCTTATATCTAAAATATACTTAGGACACAAAAATTAAATTCTCAAAGAAACAACTGCCTGATAACTCAGTGGGCTAAAGACTTAAAGAAAGATTTCTCTGAAGAGGAAGTAAAAATGCCCTTTAGACACATGAAGGAATGCTCAAGTTTTCTAGCCATAAAAGAAATGCAAATCAAGACAACATTGAGATCGCACCTCATTCCAGTTAGAATGTCTATAATCAAGAAATGTAATAATTACAGATGCTGGAGGGAACTCTACTGCATTGTTAGTGGGAGTGTAAAGTTGTTCAACAACTTTGGAAAGCAGTATGGAAGTACTTCAATAGACTCCACATAGAGCTCCCTATGACCCAGCAATCCCACTTTTGGGCATTTACCCAAATGATCACAAAAAAGATCACACCAAAGCTACCAGCACAACCATGTTTATTGCAGCATTACTCACCATAGCTATGATATGGAACCAACTCCGATTCCCCTCAGTAGATGAATGGATCTAGAAAATATAATATATATACATATGTATGTGTGTATATATATGTATGTACACATACACACACACACACACACACACACACACACACACACACACACACACACACACACACACACACACACACACACACACACACACACTGGAATTCTATGCCTCCATTAGAAAGAATGGCATTGCCCCATTTGTTAGGAAATGGAAAGACTTGTTAAAAATTATATTAAGTGAAGTAAGCCAGGCCCAGAGAAACAGAGGTCCCATGGTTTCCCTTATTTGCAAGGACTAGTACATGTCTAGGACAAGCAGAGAAGATCAAAGGTTATGTACATATGATCATATAAGATGATGTTAACTGAAATATACCCCAAGTCAGTCTTGGTTTTGTTTTTAATATACTTATAAGGCACTATGTGTTTCTTTTGTAGGTTCATCCCCCCCACGATATAACCCCTGTTTTCACTGTATTTGATTCCAATGTTGTGCATCTTGTATATTCACTTTTGTAATTTGGGGAGTTGAAAGGATGTAGCAAAATGCTTAAATGGGGCTGCAGGTTGACCCATTGTGACGAAGAGATGTACAGGACACTATGTAGAAAATGAATTTACACTGTCAGGCAGGGATAGTGGAAGGAGGAGTTGGAGAGGTGGGGAGGGAAGGGATGGTAGGGGAAAAAACCAAGGAGGAGGCAACAATGCTCGATAGGAAATGTACTCATTACCCTACTCATGTAACTGAACCCCCTCTGTACAGGATTTTTCCAGTGCTGCCCTCCGCATTGAATTTTTTGCCTTTTCTGGCTGTGGTTAAGTCCACCTGCTCAGTGGATTAGTAGTCTTCAAGGTATCTTGGTCCTCAAATGGGACTTGGATTATCCAGTGGTGGTTGGAACCGGGCCAAGGGCAGTGCAAAAACCACTTCCAGGAAATGGCTTCTTCATTCCCCATGCAACTAGGATTGCAAGCAGTATTTCTCTGAATTTGACTCCAGAAAACAATCACTGAACCAAAAAGCAAGGCCGCCAAACACCTATCCTACTTCCCCCATTCCCTCCTTTCTCCATCCTTGGGAGAGTACAAAATAATTTCGCAGGTTTCATCAAACACACAAATTGCCCACCACCTCCCCTGGTAAACTAGGTTTCAAGTCACTAAGTTATGTAAACGGATAATGCCTCACTCATTATTCTGGTCAACATATTCAGGTTGGTTGATGCTTTAATTTTTTGTTGTTGTTGTTGTTGGTAGGGGGGCCTGAACTCTGGGTCTGGGCATGGTCCCTGAGCTCTTCAGCTCAAGGCTATCAATTGAGCCATAGCGCCACTTCCAGTTTTTTCTGCTTATGTGGTGCAGAGGAATTGAAACCAGGACCTCATTCATGCAAGACAAGCACTCTACCACTGAGTCACCTTCCCAGCCCTAATGCTTTAATTTTTTAAATTTCTTTTTGTCAGTCCTAGGTCTTGAACTCAGGGACTGGGTTTTAGCATATCCCTGAGTTCTTCAGCTCAAGAGAAGATCTCTTCCACTTGAGCCACAGTGCCACTTCCTGTTTGGAGACAAGTGACTCACAGTCTTTCCTGCCAGGGTTTGCTTTGAACCGTGAATTTTTAAATTATATTCCTTCTAGGTGTTTATTGGAACATTACACTTTTTCTTGAATTTAAAGTTTTCTGTAAACATTTGTCTTCAAGTAATCCAACAACATTAAATATTACATTTAGAAGCTATCCTGTAGCACATCCATTTTGAAATTATTTTGTTAAGATGAAATTCTTATTCTTTGTAGAAAAAAACCATTAAAATCCAAATGAGAACATGCTAATTTCAGGTGCCTTGAGTCTCGTTCCTCTTTTTTTTCTCTCCAGTATCTTTTCTTGTTTTGGAACAAGTGTCATGGACTGTCCAACCATTCAAAGGAAGCTTATTCCATTAATTTAATAGAAAAGAATCCAATCTTCCTGCATCTCAAGGCAACTTTGAATATAATGTTAATCTGATAATTCACATAATTCAATTTTCATAGTAATTTTGATAATTTTTGGTTAAACCATTCATTAAAGAGCTTCCAAAAAGCAAGAATAAAAAATAATGTTCTGCTTTCTAAGAAGGTTTAAAAAGCTAGTAATTCAACAAAACACATTCTATTCTTCCAAGATTCTATGGTGAAAAATTTCTCTTTCATCATCGCCCTTACCACTGATCCCTTCCCTTCAAACTTTCAGCTTTCTTGTTCCAGCTTTCATTTTGGTACTAGCATCAGTAATCTATTTGTAGTATTTGACAATGAAATTCCATTTGTTGTTGGAGATCTCAATTAATATTGCCAAAGGCAGACTCATGAGCATAACATTGAACATAAAATATTGAATATCATTAATGTGATCTTATGTAACTATTTCATAAATTAATATAAGTACCACATAAATGTGCATCTTCATATAATTTTTATTTTTTTATTTTTTTTCAGTTACACATCAGCTTTTTCATTTATTTTTTTTAATTTTATTTTATTTTATTTGAGAATATACTGTACAGAGGGGCTAAAATTACATGGGCAGGATAATGCATACATTTCTTACCAAGCATTGCAGCCTCCTCTTTTGTTTACCCTTCACCTCCCTTCCCAGCCTCCCCCCTCCCCCCACCCAATTATACCCCCCTCCACCCCCACACCGACATTGTAAAGCTGGTTTTGACATGACATTTTGTACTGCTCATTGTTGCAACAGGTCCACCTGAATCCTTAAATGACTTGCTTATCCCCATCTCCTCCACATGTTATAGTGACATCAAATATAGTGAAAGCGGGGGTTACACTGTGGGGGAGGGACATACAAAGCAACAAAGAAATAATCTTATAAATGCGTTAGAAAACATGCATGAAAGAAACAAAAACATTAAAATACATATTTAAGGATTCATTTTCCAAATATCACATTATCTGACCTTTTCCGCTTGACTCATACCTATAATAGATATTGCAAATAAGGGAAACCATGGGACCTATGGTTCTTTGGGCCTGGCTTATTTCACTTAATATAATTTTTTCCAAACCTTTCCATTTCCTAACAAATGGGGAAATGTCATTCTTTCTGATGGAGGCATAGAATTCCATTGTGTATATATACCACATTTTCTTGATCCATTCATCTACTGAGGGGCATCTGGGTTGGTTCCATATCTTAGCTATGGTAAATAATGCTGCAATAAACATAGTTGTGCTGGTAGCTTTAGTGTGGTCTTGTTTGTAAACATTTGGATAAATGCCCAAAAGTGGGATTGCTGGATCATAGGGGAGATCTATGTGAAGTCTTTTGAAGAACCTCCATACTGCTTTCCAAAGTGGTTGAACAAGTTTACATTCCCACCAACAATGAAGTAAGGTTCCTTTCTGTCCACATCCCCTCCAGCATCTGTTGTTGTTAGAGTTCTTGATTTTTGCTGTTCTAACTGGAGTAAGGTGAAATCTCAATGTTGTTTTGATTTGCATTTCTTTTATGGCTAGGGATGTTGAACATTTCTTCATGTGTCTATTGGCCATCCTTCTTTCTTCTTCAGGAAAGCTTCTCTTTAAGTCTTTCGCCCACTTATTCATTGGGCAGTTGTTTCTTTGAGGATTTGTTGTTGGGGGGTTTAATTTTTTGAGTTCAAAGTATATTTTAGATATGAGACCCTTGTCCGTTGTATGGCTAGTAAAGATCTTCTCCCAATCGGTGGGCTTTCTATTGATCTTGCTAGCTATGTCATTTGCCCTGCAGAAGCTCTGCAACCTTATGCAATCCCATTTGTCCAACCTTTCTTTGATTTGTTGTGCTTCCGGGTCTCTATTCAGAAAATTTCGGCCTGAGCCAAGGAGACCTAGGGTTTCTCCTATTCCATCCTGTAATGTTTTCAGAGTGTCTGCTTTGAGTTCAAGGTCTTTGATCCATTTGGAGTTGATTCTGGTGAAGGGTGATATATAAGGGTCTAGCTTTAGTTTTCTACATGTAGTTAACCAATTTTGCCAGCACCATTTACTGAAGAGGCTGTCTTTCTTCCATTCTATTGTTTTAGCTCCCTTATCGAAGATTAGATGGCTATAGGTCTGTAGGTTCATTTCTGGGTTTTCAATTCTATTCCATTGGTCCTGAGGTCTGTTCTTATGCCAATACCAAGCTGTTTTGATTACTATGGCTTTATAGTAGAGTTTGAAATTTGGTATTGATATTCCTCCAGCAATATTCTTTCCGTTGAGGAGCGTTTTTGCTATTCGGGGTCTTTTATTGTTCCATATGAATTTTTGGATTGCCTCTTCTATTTCCTTGAAGAATGAGGGTGGAATTTTGATAGGTATCGCGTTGAATTTGTAGATAGCCTTGGGAAGTATTGCCCTTTTCACGATGTTAATCTTGCCAATCCAGGAGCATGGGAGGTTTTGCCATTTTTTAAGTTCTGTGTTGATTTCCTTTTTCAAGATTTTAAAGTTTTCATCATAGAGGTCCTTCACTTCTTTAGTTAAGTTAATTCCTAGGTATTTGATTTTTTGTGGGGCTATTACAAATGGAGTTGCTTTCCTAATTTCAGCCACACTTTTCTCATTGTTGGCATACAGAAAAGCCATTGATTTTTGGGGGTTAATTTTATAACCTGCTACTTTGCCAAAGTTTTGAATGAGCTTGAGTAATTTGGGAGTGGAGTCTATGGGATTCTTTAAATACAAGATCATGTCATCTGCAAAGAGGGAGAGTTTTATTTCTTCTTTCCCTATTTGGATCCCCTTTATGTCTGCATCTTGTCTTATTGCTGTAGCTAGGCATTCTAATACTAGATTGAAGAGAAGTGGAGAGAGTGGGCATCCTTGTCTTGTTCCTGAATTAAGAGGAAATGGCTTTAGTTTTTCACCATTGAGTATAATGCTGGCTGTAGGTTTGTCATATACAGCCTTTATTGTATTGAGGAATGTTCCATGGATTCCTAATTTTTCCAAAACCTTCATCATAAAGGGGTGTTGGATCTTGTCGAATGCTTTTTCTGCATCTATTAAGATAACCATGTGGTTCTTATTCTTGCTCCTGTTGATGTGATGAATAATATTAATTGATTTGCGTATATTGAACCAGCTTTGCATTCCTGAAATGAATCCTGTTTGATCGTGGTGTATGATTTTTTGGATGAATTGTTGAAGTCGATTGGCCAAAATTTTGTTGAGAAGTTTTGCATCAATGTTCATCAAAGAAATGGGTCTATAGTTCTCTTTCTTTGATGAGTCCCTGCCTGGTTTTGGGATGAGGGTTATGATACCTTCATACAATGTGTTCGGTAGTGAGCTTTCTCTTTCAATTTCATTGAAGAGTTGGAGGAGTATTGGTGTGAGCTCTGCTTTGAAGGCCTTGTAAAATTCCGCTGTAAAACCATCTGGTCCTGGACTTTTCTTAGCTGGGAGGTCTCTTATTGCTGTTTCTATTTCAATGCTTGATATAGGCCTATTAAGCTGGTTTAACTCATCTTGGTTTAGTTTGGGCATGTCAATATTTGCTAGGAAAAGGTCCATTTCTGTCAAGTTCTCAAACTTATTAGCATAAAGTTCTGAGAAGTATTCCCTTATAATGTTCTGAATCTTGGTTGTTTCCGTGGTGATGTTTCCATTCTCATCTCTGAGTTTATTAATTTGGGTGTGTTCTATCCTTTTTCTGATGAGGTTTGCTAAGGTTCTGTCAATTTTATTAAGTTTTTCAAAGAACCAACTCTTTGTTTTGTTGATTCTTTCTATAGTTTTTTTGGATTCTAATTCATTTAATTCTGATTTAATTTTGATTATATCTTTCCGTCTACTGGATTGGGGTTTATCTTGCTGCTCTTTTTCAAGGAGGTTTAGATGTGTCATTAAATTGTTAGTTTCCGATCTCTCCAATTTGTTGATGTAGGAGCTCAGAGCCATAAACTTGCCTCTGAGTACTGCCTTTGCTGTGTCCCAGAGGAGCTGGTAATTTGTGTGTTCATTTTTGTTGAATAGCATGAACATTTGAATTTCCTTTCTAATCTCTTCCATGACCCACTCATGATTCAGCAGTGTGTTGTTCAGCCTCCATGTGATACCGGACTTTCTTTGGTGGCTTTTGGTGTTGAGTTCTAATTTTATTCCCTTGTGGTCAGAGAGAATGCAAGGTATAATTTCAATGTTTCTGAATTTAGACAAGTTTGCTTTGTGGCCTAAAATGTGGTCTATTTTAGAAAACGTTCCATGTGCTGCTGTGAAGAACGTGTATTCTGATGCTGCTGGGTGAAATGTTCGGTAAATGTCTGTTAAGTCTAGTTGATCTATGCAGCTGTTTAGATCTGCGGTTTCTATGTTGAGTTTTTGCCGAGTTGATCTATCTAGTGGGGAGAGTGGTGTGTTAAAATCCCCAACAATTAATGTCTTTGGATCTATATGGGATTTGAGGGAAAGTAGTGTTTCTTTGATAAATTTGGGTGCTCCATTGTTTGGCGAATAGATATTTAGAATTGTAATATCCTCCTGAAGGAGAGATCCTTTAATTTGTATGTAGCGACCTTCTTTATCTCTTCTCACGAATTTTAATTTGAAGTCTATTTTATCCCGCCTGTTTATGAGGGCCGTTTGCTTGGTAGATTTTGTTCCAGCCTTTAACATTGAAAATGTGTTTGTTTTTATGGGCAAGATTTCACTCCTGCAGGCAGCAGATAGAAGGGTCTTGTTTTTTAATCCAACTAGACAGTCTATGTCGTTTAATTGGAGAGTTCAGTCCGTTAAGGTTAAGAGATAGGAGTGAGAGGTATTTGGGAGTTCCTGCCATGTTATCCACCTTCTTGGGGGCTGCGAAAACTGGGTTCTTCCTATGGTTCTTGGATTCTCAGTTTGGGTGCAGTTTGTTGGCCTTTATTGTGGTCTTGTTGGTTTTCTATGTGTAGGACATCTTTGAGAATCTTTTGTAGGGCTGGTTTGGTGGTGATGTATTGTTTCAATTTTTCTTTGCTGTGGAAGGTTTTTATTTGGCCTTCAGTTATGAAGGAGAGTTTAGCTGGGTACAGTATTCTTGGTTGATAGTTGTTTGTTTTTAGGGCATGGCATACATCATTCCAGGCTCTTCTTGCTTTGATTATCTCTGCTGAGAAATCTGAGGTGATTCTAATTGGTTTCCCTTTATAGGTGATTAACCTTTTCTCCTTGACAGCTTTAAGGATCTTTTCCTTGGTCTGGGTTGATCCTGTGTGGATTATAATGTGACGGTGGGATGTCCTATTCTGGTCTGGTCTATTTGGGGTTCTAAAAGCTTCTTGTATCTGAATAGGCCTATCTTTTTGTATGTTTGGGAAGTTCTCTGCTAGGATCCTGTTAAACAAATTTCCTAGACCATTAACTTCTGTTTCTAGGTGCTCCTCTACACCCATTATCCTTAGATTGGGCCTTCTGATGGTGTCTTCCAGGTGTTGGATAGACCTATCATATTTCTTGGACTTGTCTTGGATGGTTGTATGTTCTTTCTCTATGATATCTAGGCTGTCTTCAATCCCTGAGATTCGATCTTCTGCATGGTCTAACCTGCTGTCAAGACTCTCTACTTTGTCTTTAATCTCTTTTCCTTCTAATTGGTCAGCTTTGATGGCTTCAAGTTCTTTGTTGAAGCTCTGTTTTAGGTCTTGTATGAATTTCTTTACTTCCTTAATTTGGTGTTCAGTGTTTGTTCTCAAATCACTTAGTTGATTGGTTATGGTTTCTTTGGACTCCCATTCCTTCTGTTGGGTTCCATTCAGCATTCCCTTTGTGGTCTCCCTGACTTCCTTCAGCTCTTTGTTAATGGATTCCATGAATGCCTTTAGTGATCTTTGTGTATTCTCTACCTGGTCTCTCAATTCCTGAATTACTCTTTGATTAGCTTCCTCCCGTCTGTGGGATTCCTGCAGTTCTCTTTCTTCCCGTTCGTGGGATTCCTGCAGTTCTCTTTGAGTGTTCTCTGCCTGCTCACGCCATTCCTCCCTTTCTCTTTGAGTATTCTCAAGTTGTTCACGCAAATCCTGTATTAGTTTTTGAGTAGCTTCCTCACGCTTATGATATTCCTGTATAAACTTCTGGGATGCCTCCTCTCTCTCCCTATCACGCTCATACAGAGTCCTTTGTACATCGTCAAACTTCTCATTTATCATCTTTGCTATTAGTGTTTGTAGAGCTATTTGGGAACTCTCCTCTGGATTATTCTTTATCTGTTCTAATCCTTGATTATCAAGATTGGGAATTGAGATACCCGAATTTGCCATTTTTCTTGTGTTTTTCCGGCTTACTCTGCCCATTTGAGATGAAGATTGCACCAGTTTTGTGCTAGAACACTATCTTAAGGCAACCATCAACCAAAGTTTGCGTTTGTACAGTCAATAGTCTACAGATACAACCTAGTTCAACAGATACATATATTCAACATCAAACAAGTATATGTTAAAGGACTTCGAACCGCAGAAAAGAATTTGGAAAACCCGAAATTATTAGGATTAGGGAGAGATGTGGGTAAAAAATAGGAATAGATTGGTGTGGGGAGGCACAGGGAGAGTTAACTATGTCCTAATCACAATGCAGGAAATGGGTTGGGTAGGATGCAAGTAGAGAGAGAGAGGAAAAGAAGAGACAGAAAGGGGAATGAAAAGAGACCAGAAAAAAAATAGAAACGTAAAAATTAATGTATTTAGAGAGGAATGTGAATATGTTGAGAGAAGAGGAGGGACATAGAGGAGATGTGAAAGACTTTAAGGATGGGAAAGGGAGAAGAAAAGATCAGAATTTCAGTAGAGCTAGACAAAAAACAAAAAGATAATTAAGAAAGAAAGAAAAAGAGAAAGAAGACAAGAAAAAAAGGATAACGCTCATTCACATATTCCTAAAATAAAAATTATAAGATGAGGGAAAAAAAAGTTACTGGAAAACAATTATTTTTTTCAGAAGAGGCAAAAATTAAAGATTAATAAAAGTTTTAGAAGGGACAAAAATTTATATATATATATATATATATATATATATATATATATATATATATATATATGGTAACAAAAAACAAAAAACAAACAAAAAAAAGAAAAGAAGACGAAGAAAAAAGAAAGAAGAAAAAAGAAAAAAAAAGTCTTTTGATTGTTTTTGGGGGGGAGGGGTGGGAAGAATCCTGTATCTCCCTTTTGTCTGTAACCAGTCTCTTGTTGGAGTCTCTGGTCAGCTTGAGGTCCTGTGGCTTCATTGGTTTCTTAAGTCGGTTTGTTGGAGGAGGCAGAAAAATGCTCTGCTTTACCCAAGATTTTGAGATCCCCCTCCCAGGTTAGTTTTTTGGGAGGGTGATCTGCTTTGAGAATCACAAAAGAAGGGGATGCGGTGATGAGGCTAGGTTCTGGGTAGAGATGAGGCCTTTCAACAAACAGTAGCTTTTCCCTGGGGCTATTTTGTGATAAAGCTCACAGAGCCCAGCCTGGAGCCATTCTCAGGGTTTCTGTTTTTCAATTGATTGTGGAGGCTGCTAGAGGGAGGGGCAGCCTCTGGCTCTGGTTACCCAGTGAGGCAAGCCACTCCGATGGCTGGCGCCTGAGCTGGGTTTCTTTTCCCTGCATGGAGCTGAGCCTGGCAGGTCACTTCGCCGTTAAGTTCTTGTGACCTGCTAAATGACTCCTTTTATTCCAAGGCCTGAGTTGGAGCTAGCAGCTCCTCCGAGCTTTGTCGGTATCCAAGATGGAGATCACCGGTGCTGGGGGGGAGGGGTGGCCTTCCCTCCTCTGCTCCCTGAGAAGGAGTGATGACGTCGGGCTTGTACTCACGCCGCGTCTTGGATCCTGGGTCGTCTCTGGTCTGCAAACAGCAGGATGAAGATGTCTGCTCCTTGTTGGTTCTTGTTGGTGTTGAGTAGAATCTGCTCGTCAGCTGCGTCTGGGTCCTTCATCCCGGACTCTGTGTCTCAGGTATGACCTCGCGGCGGTGGTCGCCGCCGCGACCCTGCTGCTGCAGCGGCAGCTGATGTGTTTCCTTGGCTTCCCCTCTCTTGACTAACTCTCTGTCCTGTGATGGCACACTTGGTGTGATTATCTGGCTTAGGACTGTTCACTGGAACTCTAAAACTGCTTTCTATGCGAGAGCTTGTTCAGATTCCAGCTTCTCCTCCGCCATCTTCCCGGAACTCCTCCTCGTATAATTTTTAAAATGCAAAGTAGTTACATATCTACGTCAAAAAATAATTCAGATCACTAGTAGAAGAGTATAAGCTAAACCTATTGCATCATCCCCAATATCTTTGTAAAATTTTCTTTTCTCATTATCTTTCACCTTAGGGCTTTCTTTTCCTAGCAAGAAGTTGTCAGTTGATATCCTTGGATATTGGTCACCTCTGAGTAACCTCATTTCTTTCCACCACCAGTAATTCCCCTGTGTTAAATACCTGAGGAATAACATCCCAATGTGCCTGCAAGAGGAGTACCCAAGTCGACTTTCTGTGCCCACTCTTCCCTTGTTTTGTTTGAGAATGTGGTATCAGAGACAAGGGTGTCAGGGATCAGGTGGCTGGAACCATGGTGTTATGAATTATGGGTAGCAGAAAAGAGTAGCAGAGACTAGGATACCAGGGAAAGTGTAATTGTGACTGTCATAACTTAGTTGAAGTGGCAGGAAATTGGGTAGCAGCAACCGCTTTGCAAGTGTTGGGGTAGCTAATACAGGCATCCAGAACAGTTTATCGGGGACAAGAAAGCATAGACTAAGTGAAAGAGTAAAAGTTGTGAGGGATTGTGGGGCACAATCAGGGTAAAAAGGTCATGAGTGGATAAACTGGGTAGCCAGTACTATGGTAGAAGCAATTGGCATGGCGGACTGATGTGGTGCAGAGCTCTGGGTTTGCCTGTCCAGTTTTGGCTGTTAGATTTTTTTTTTTATTGTAAAGATACTATACAGAGGGTTACAGTTACATGAGTGAGGTAATGTGTACACTTCCACTTCCTCTTGAACATTGTTACCCCCTCCATTGTTTTCCCCCTACCATTCCCTCCCTCCCTCCCTTCCCCAAGGTGTTTTTTTTTTTTGATTGTGATTAAGTGATTACTTAATTTCCGGAAATTCACAGTATTGTGGAATAATGATGCTCATTTAAAGTCACAAGTTCATTCTAACTTTCCTGGAGCAAATTGTCTATCACAGTCTGTAATATATAACGGTGCTCATATGTTATATACCATATATGTGATCAGCAGCATGGGGATATTTAGTAGTGGTTCAACCAGATGAGTGGGAGTTCTTTGTTTCTTAAGTCCTGTTAGTTTTGTCATATTACCTAACATTTTGGATTCATCATCCACTTATCAGGGAGACCATGTACTGTTTGTCTCTTCATTCTTGGCTTACCTCGCTCAACATGATTCCTTCTAGCTCCATCCATTTCCCTGCAAATGCCATTATTTTGTCATTTCTAATGGCGGCATAATATTCCATTGTGTATAGATACCACAATTTTTGGATCCATTCATCTGTGGTGGGGCATCTAGGTTGTTTCCATATCCTAGCTATTGCGAACAGTGCTGCAATAAACATGGAGGTGCACGTGTCCTTGTATATTGGTTCCTGTTGTTCAGGGTAGATGCCTAGAAGTGGTATGACTGGGTCGTAAGGGAGGTCAATCTTTAGCTTTCTAAGGACCCTCCAGACTGCTTTCCAAAGTGGTTGTATGAGTGTACATTCCCACCAGCAGTGTAATAGCATTCCTCGTTCTCCACATCCCCTCCAGCATTTGTCGTTGGCTGATTTGTGGATGTGGGACATTCTGACTGGGGTAAGGTGGTATCTCAGGGTTGTCTTTATTTGCATTTCCTTCACCACCAGGGATGATGAACATTTCCTCATGTGTTTCTTTGCCATTTTTATTTCTTCATTTGAGAAGTCCCTCTTTAGTTCCCTTGCCCATTTAGTAATTGGTTTGTTGGGTTTGGGAGGGATTAGTTTCTTGAGTTCCCTGTATATACAGGATGTTAACCCCTTGTCTGATATATTGCTGGTAAATATTTTTTCCCAATTAGTTGGTTGTCTTTCTAGCTTGGTTGCGATAGCTTTATCTGTGCAGAAGCTTTTTATTTTAAGGTAGTCCCATTTGTCGAGTCTCTCTCCAATTTGTTGTGACCCTGGGACTCTGTTCAGGAAGTTCCTTCCTGTGCCTATTAGTTCAAGTGTCTCTCCTACTCTGTCCTGCAGTAGTTTCAGAGATTCAGGTTTAATGTTAAGGTCTTTAATCCATTTTGAGTTGATGTTGGTGCATGGTGATAGGCTGGGGTCCACTTTTAGTTTTCTGCATGTGGCTGCCCAGTTTTCCCAGCACCAGCGGTTGAAGAGGCTGTGTTTCTTCCATTGTATGTCTTTGGCTCCTTTGTCGAATATCAGCTGGCTGTAGGCCTGTGGGTTTATTTCTGGATCTTCTATTCTGTTCCATTGGTCTTCGGGTCTGTTTTTGTGCCAGTACCATGCTGTCTTTGTTATTATAGCTCTGTAGTAGAGTTTGAAGTTCGGCATGGATAGCCCTCCCATATTGTCTTTATCCCCTAGAATTGTTTTGGCTATTCTAGGTCTTTTGTTGTTCCATATGAATTTTTGGACTGTTTTCTGTATTTCAGTGATGTACATCATTGGGATTTTAATAGGAATTGCGTTGAATTTGTATATTAGTTTTGGAAGTATTACCATCTTTACTATATTAAGTCGGCCTATCCAGGAGCATGGGAGGTCTTTCCATTTCCTAGTGTCTTCTGCAATTTCTTTCTTTAACTTTTTATAGTTCTCATTAAATAGTTCTTTTACATCTTTGGTTAGGTTAATTCCTAAATATTTTATTTTTCGGGAGGTTATTGTGAATGGGGTTGCTCCCTTTATTTCCCTCTCTTCCTGTACATTATCAGTGTATAGGAAGGCAACTGATTTTTGTGGGTTTATTTTGTATCCTGCTATTTTGCCGAAGTGATTTATGATTTCTAAGAGTTTGGGGATGGAGTTTTTGGGATCGTGGAGGTATAGTATCATGTCATCTGCAAAAAGGGATAGTTTAACTTCTTCTTTCCCTATGCGGATCCCTTTAATGTCTTTTTCTTGCCTTATTGCCCTGGCTAAGGGTTCTAGGACTATATTGAAGAGGAGTGGAGACAGTGGGCATCCTTGCCTTGTTCCTGATTTTAGGAGAATTGGTTGTAGCTTTTCCCCATTAAGTATAATATTGGCTATTGGTCTGTCATAAATGACTTTTATTGTTTTTAGAAATGTTCCTTCTATTCCTATTTTCTCCAGAGCTTTTAGCATGAATGAATGTTGAATTTTGTCAAAGGCCTTTTCTGCATCTGTAGCGATAATCATGTGATTCTTGACTTGGCTCTGTTGATATGTTGGATTACATTTATTGACTTACGTATGTTAAACCATCCCTGTGTCTCTGGGATGAAGCCTACCTGGTCATAATGAATTAATTTTTTTATGTGTTTCTGGATTCTGTTAGCTAGAATCTTGTTAAGGATCTTTGCATCTGTGTTCATCAAGGAGATTGGCCTGTAATTCTCCTTTTTGGTTGGGTCTTTGCCTGGTTTGGGGATGAGTGTGATATTGGCTTCGTAGAATGAGTTTGGGATAGCTCCTTCCTTCTCTGTTACTCTGAAGAGCTTGAGGAGTATGGGTATTAGTTCTTGTTTAAAGGTCTTATAGAATTCTGCTGTGAATCCATCTGGTCCTGGGCTTTTTTTTGTTGGAAGACTTTTGATAGCTTCCTGTATCTCATTATAGGATATTGGCTTATTTAATTGGTTAACTTCTTCTTTGCTCAGTTTGGGCAACTTGTATTTCTCTAAAAATGCATCCATTTCTGCCCGATTTTCTTCCTTTAGAGAGTATAGCTTTTGAAAGTAGTCTGTTAGAATTGTTTGGATATCTTGGGTACGTGTGGTGATGTTTCCCGTGGCATCCCTAATCCTATTAATATGGGTTTCCTCTCTTCTTTTTTTAATTAATCTAGCCAATGGGCCATCAATTTTGTTTATTTTTTCAAAGAACCAGCTTTTTGTTTGGTTTATTTTGGTTATGGTTTTCTGATTTTCTAATTGGTTAATCTCTGCTTTTAATTTGGTTATCTGGCTTCTTCTAGTAGCTTTAGGTCCCATTTTTTCCTGTTTTTCTAGCTGTTTTAATTGCAGCATGAGATTATTTACTTGGTCTGTCTCCATTCTCTTGATGTGGGCACTGAGGGCAATAAATTTGCCCCTCAGGACTGCTTTTGCTGTGTCCCACAAGTTTCTTTGTGAGGTGTTTTCATTTTCATTGAATTGTAGGAAATGCTTTATTTCTTCTCTGATCTCTTCTGTTATCCAGGCATTGTTAAGGAGTGTGCTGTTCAATTTCCATGTATTGGAGAAATTTCTGCGGTATGCTTTGTTATTGAGAGCTAGCTTGATTCCACTGTGGTCAGATAGGATACAGGGGATTATGTCGATCCCTTTGTATTTGCTTAAGTTCCTTGCATGAACTATGATATGGTCTATTTTGGAGAAAGTTCCGTGAGCTGCTGAGAAGAATGTGTACTGTGTTGTTTTAGGGTGAAATACTCGGTAGATGTCAGTTAATTCCGCTTGAAGTATGGCCTCTCTTAATTCGGTAGCTTCTTTGCCAATCCTCTGGTTGGTAGACCTGTCCTTTGGTGAGAGTGGTGTGTAAAAGTCTCCTAGTATTATCGTATTGGGATCTATTTTATTCTGTAAGTTTGAGAGCATTTGTTTGACATATCTGGGTGCACCAATATTTGGGGCATATAAGTTGATGATGGTTATATCCTCCTCTTGGATTGTTCCCTTTATTAATATGTAGTGTCCGTCCTTGTCTTTCTGTACTGATTTTAATGAAAAGTTTATTTTGTCAGATATCAGGATAGCTACACCTGCTTTCTTACTGGGGGCGTTTGATTGGTAGATCCTTTTCCACCCCTTCACTCTGAGTTTGTTTGTATGTTTGGCTGAGAGGTGGGTCTCCTGAAGGCAACAGATGGATGGTTCTTGTTTTCTTATCCAGTCCTCAGTTCGTTTTCTTTGAATTGGCGAATTCAGCCCATTTATATTAAGAGAGAGTATAGAGAGATGCATTGTTGTCCCTGCCATTCCGTTTTCCTAAGTTTTTCTTTTTTCCTTTCCTCCTGTGCTTGCTCAGTTAGACTTTGAGTAACGCCTGTTTGGGGCAGGCCCCAGTTCCTGGCTGCTTTCTTCAGGTTGTGTCCCCCTTCTTAGAATTCTTTGTAATGCTGGCTTAATGTTTATGTATTCATTTAGTTTTTCTTTGCTATTAAAAGTTTTCAGTTCTCCATCAAATGTGAATGCTAGCTTTGCCGGGTAGATCAGTCTGGGTTGGCAGTTATTGGCTCTCAGGGCTCGTATGGTGCTTTCCCAGGCTTTTCTTGCATTCATTGTTTGTGTGGAGAGATCTGCAGTAATTCTTATTTTTTTCCCATTTTAGTATAGCTCCTTCTTCATTTTTGCTGCATGCAGGATTGTTTCCTTATTATTCAGATCTATCATTTTTACTAGAATGTGTCTAGAAGTGTTTCTCCTGGGGTCTTGCTTGTTGGGTGTTCGATAAGCTTTTGTGATGTAGTTAAGATGGTCGTTTTTGAGGTGGGGAAAATTTTCATTGATTATCTTGTTAAATAGGTGTTGCATTCCCTTGCTCTGGAATTCCTCACCTTCGTCCACTCCAATTATGCGAAGGTTCAATTTTTTAGCATTATCTGCTTGCTCTTGAATATCCCTTTGGTTTAATTTGAGTGTTTTTTCCATATCTGTCACTTTTTCGTCCAGTTGGTGTATTCTGTCTTCTGTATCTGACACCCTACCTTCCATTTCATTCACTCTGTTGACAGTGGCTTCTATTGTGGTTTGCATGGAGGAAATGGATCCCTTTATGGATTCAATGTTGGTTCTCAGAGTACTGATCTCACCTCTCAATGAGGTATGCATTACCTCTTATTTGGCATTTATCTCACTTCTTACTGAGGTTTGTGCAGCTTCTATTTTTGCATGCATCTCTTGTTTGATACCCTGTATCTCTTTGGATAGTTCATCCTTGTGCTCTTTCAATTTCTGATCAATTTCTCGCTTTATTTCTTGAGTCATTGCCTCCAGCAACCCTTGGAAGTAGCCTTTGTCTTCCATTCCTGCTTTGCTCCCACTGGGGCTCTCCCCTGTGTGGCTGCTGGCTTTTGAGGTGGGCTTGCTGTCCTGGGTGGTAGTAAACCTTGTGATTTTTCTTTGTGATTTTCGCATGGAGGTTCAGGAGACTGCTCTTCAATTTTGTTTTGGTGTGTCTGTCTTTGCTTGGTTGCTGATTCTGTATTGGTAGAGAGAGTCTGTGCCTGATCTGGGTTCTGTTGGGAGCCTATTTCCAGCTGCTATTCTGACTTAGGATTCTCAGCTCTCTGCTGTAGATTGCTGGCAGTTCCCGCCTTTGGAAGGGTTGAGCAGCCTAGACTGCTTGTGTTTGCTCCTATGGGTGCTCTTGTGAAGAACAGATGCTCTGGATGCACTCTCCCAAATGCTGGAGTCTGCTATGAGCTCCTGATGTGTTTTTGTTTATTTGTTTTGGGCTGGTTGTGGGCTTGAACTCTAGGTTTGGGTGCTGTCCCTCAGCTTTTCAGCTCAAGGCTGGCACCCTACCGTTTGAGCCACAGCACCACTTCTGACCCTTTTTGCTTTTGTGATGCTGAGGAATCAGATCCAGGGCCTCATACATCCAAGACTATCACTCTATTTCTGAGCCGCCTTAACAGTCTGAGCTCCTGCTTACTATCAGGTGCTGGCAGCCTGTGTTGCCCAATTCTCAGTCTAGGGTATATGGGTGGAGTTTTGGTGGGGTTTGGGCTTCTCTTGTCCTGGGCCTCCAGGTCTTTTGTTGTCACAGGCGTGCTTCCTGGGGGAGTGTTGTTTCCTGGTTTTCTCCCCTCTGTTGAGGCGTATGCTCAGCTTTTTACTTCAATTGGGAGGAGTTGGTTGTGTTGTTCAGGCGCCGGATCCCCGGGCCTGGTTCCGGCCCCAGCCTGGAGCACACTTGTTAGGCCTGTGCTGATGTGTATACCACCTAGGTTATGCAGCCTGGAGCGCACTCGTTAGGCCTGTGCTGATGTGTATACCACCTAGGTTATACAGCCTGGGGGACACAGTTCGAATTTCTTCTACTGTTGGTAGTCTTGACCCAGGGGCGCTGTTCCTGGCTTGGGCATTTAAGCTCCCTTCCAGGGGTGCTCTTGCTCTAGCCTGGCCAGCTGAGTGTGCTCCACGGGCTGGTGGAGCTCTCAAACAGTTCCCAGTTTTAGTGGGTCCTGTGGTCCGGGTGCTGGGGTAGGGAGTCTAGGTCAGGGTCTGGGGATTCCCTCCAGCTCTGGTCTCCCTTGAGGGATACACTTCCCCTGTGGGGTACTCACCCTGGAGCTGGTTGTTTCTGTGTGGTGTAGGTCGTCAGTTGTTGTTGCAATCCGGGCTGGGTTGGGCGGTGGTGGCTCTGTGTGATTCTTTTCTGTCTCTGCCTCTGTCGAAGCTGTTGGGTCAAGAGTGTCCACGCTCAGGCAGCTTCTTCTCGGTACCTCTGGGGCCCGAGTGACCCCGCCGGGTCGTTGCGATCGTGATCGGGCGGGCGGGTGGTCTGCAGACAGGACCCTTTGTCGCACTGCTGGTGCCGAGCGGCTTTGGCGGGATGGAACCTCTCTGCTCTGGTGGAGAGTGCTGGATCGTTGCAATAGCGATCAGGAGGGCCGGGTGGTCTGCTGGCAGGTCCTTTTGTCACTCTGCTGATGCTGAGCGGCTTTGGCGGGATGGAGCCTCTCTGCTCGGGTGGAGAGTGAGGGGTGGGGGTGGGATCCTCGTGGAGACTCCCGGCTGGTAGGTTTCTCTGTTCCTGGCGATCTGCTGTTCTGCAAACCAGTACCTGATGTTCTGAAAGCGGCCCCCTGTGTCTCTGCTGTGTCTCTGGGGCTCCCCCAGCCCCCGCCGGGGCCGGCTGGCCGGCGGCTTGGCGCACTGCCGCGCGGCCAGTAAAGGTTGGGGGAGGGGTCTTCGCTTTTCTCTGTTTTGAAATTCTTCTTTTTCTCTTTCTTTTTTTGTTATTCTCCGCCTCTGGTTTTTCTCTGAGTGTTCGTCTTTTTGTTGTTGTAGGTCTCTTGGGGAGATTAAGCATAGGAACTGGAACTCTCTTTTTGGTTGGAGAGAGCTGTGGCGTTTCCCTACTGCCCCGTCGCCATCTTGGTCCCCCCTCGGCTGTTAGATTTTTTAAGGAAACTACCTCTAGCAGCTCATTATCAGCTTTTTTTGGGGTCGGTCATCGGCTTGAACTCTGGGCCTGAGTGCTCTCCCTCACCTCTTCAGCTCAAGGCAAGTGCTTTACCACTAGAGCTACAGTGCCACTTCCGGTTTTCTGGTGGTTTATTGAAGATAAGAGTTTCACAGACTTTCCTGACCGGTGGCTTTGAACCTCGATCCTCAGATCTCAGCCTCCTGAGTAGCTAGGATTACAGGCGTGAGGCACCAGCAACCGGTGAGAAGTGAATGTTTCCACTGTATCATTGGTAAATATTTTTGGATAGATACCTAATCCTAATTTCACTGGGTTTTGTGGCATTGTGTTTTTGCTTTAATGAGGGACCTCCATATTGATTTTCAGAGCAATTACAATAGGTTGAAGATAATCTATAATATGTGGATATTAGATCAAAATTTAAATATAGCAATGAACACATACAGGACCATCATATATAGTTTACAATTTGAAGAAATTTTAAGAAGACCAACAGTTGGGGAAAAAGAAAATTTCAGAAGCTTAATAAAAAAACATACACACATAGGAAAATACAAAAACAGGTACAAATAATTAGTGCAGTAACAAAACATTTTCCTCAAGTTTTAAAAATGAAATTATTAAAATAATACTTAACATAAAATAAATATGACATGGAAGAAAATGTACCATAGACATAGTTTTCTCCATAATTTGTTTGATTTTTATAGCAAATGGATTAAAAGAAAATGTAATTACATGTCGGAAGATGATAACACTGTCAAGTGTCATTGATAGAACCCAGCAAAGGAAAGTAACAGAAAAATAGAGAGTAAGAACAACCTGGCTATGGCTGAATATACTCAGAACTTTGTGAGGAAAGAATGTGCTCCATTTTCCTCATCAAAAT
This sequence comes from Dipodomys merriami, assembly GCF_024711535.1. Lineage (NCBI taxonomy): Eukaryota > Metazoa > Chordata > Mammalia > Rodentia > Heteromyidae > Dipodomys > Dipodomys merriami. Next base: position 961,083 of record NW_027204426.1, on the reverse strand, counting down.
AGATTTAGGACAGCTACCTTTTGACAGAATACTTGTAATGCAGTCAAAGCAGTGGAGTTACTAATTTAGGTAGTAATTTATTACTTTTATTCCCTAATCTTATGATGTGATTCCCAAATGATGTGAGTGATCTTAGATTTTCTGAGCCCTTTTTTCACCCAAAGTTTCTAATTCCTCTCCCTGCCTATGATTTTTCTGCTACTCTCATTTCTCCTTGTTTCTGAACTCAACTCCATGACTTTTTTGTTCATGAGAAAGAGCTGGAGAAATATGAGAATGGCCTGGAGTCTGAGCTAACATCCACTCCAACTTGAAGGATCTGGTGAAGGACCTACATCTGGGCCTCAGAATCAGATATTAATTGAACTCTTTGGAAATGGAGAAACTCACCCCCCCACCCCACCCCAGGCAGAATCTGTCATTCCTTGACTTTCTCTGAAGAGATTTGGTACTAGGGCACAATTCAGAGAATGAGCTTTCCTACCACCCACCACAGCCTTGTCAGGAGGAACAGGTTCAAAACTAAAAGTGGCCTCAGTTCCCACAGGGCCAGTCAGAAGCCAAGAGATCACACTTTTCTCCTCATTAGGGATCTTCTGGTAGGAATAGAGTCGTCTGGGCAAAGTCTAATATGGAGATTAAGTGAGATTGGATCTATGGAGGACACAAAAGAATGACCCTTTCTTTGACTACAAGTGAGTTGTGTAGTGAGACATGACAACTTCCTTCATATATGAAAATTCACTAGGTGTTATCTCACTGCCACTTTGCAGGAGGTCAGTTTCCCCAAAGGAGAAGTTGTTAAATGTTGTGACTTCCAGTTTGCTCTCTAGGCTCTTGTCTCTCCCACTCCTTCCCATGCCAGGAATGCATTCCTTCTTTCAGGCACTCAACTACTTGACTGACTCCTAGGCAGGAATACTGTAGGCTATTATTTGGCTAACCTCTTGTATTTGAGGTAGAATAAGCCTAGTCTCTGCTTATGCCATGAGGTAGATGCACGAAGCTGAGTATAAGCTCATATTTATACAGAAAACCAATCATATTGAAAAACAATTAAATGAAATTAATAGTTGAGTGATTTAGGGTTTATAGCCACTAAATTTAGGTTATTATTAGAAACACACCTAGAACCATGGATTAGGAAGAGAACAGTGAAGTAGGTTTAAGATAAAATGGAAAAGACACATAATAGCCATAACAGGAGATGAGAGTGTGAAGGAACTATTGGTATAGTTCCTTTTACTATCTTAGGAGTGACGTTGGATAGGAGGCTTGTAGAATAATATCTAAAATAGAGGGACGTGCTGGGCCCTGGTGGCTCACATCTGTAATCCAAGCTACCCAGGAGGGTGGGATCTGAGTATCATGATTCAAAGCAAGCCCAGGAAGAAAAAGCCAGAAGTGGTGCTGTGGCTCAAGTGGTAGAGCACTAGCCTGGAGCTCAGGGACACTGCCTAGTTCCTGAGTTCAAGATTCAGCATCAGCAAAACAGCAACAACGAAACATTAATGATAAAAAGAAATAAAAGAAGGACTTAAAGATATGCGATGGAATGATGATCCTGTGTAACTGATTAGGAAACATAAAAGGAAACAAAATTTGGAGCAAAATGATACCTATTCATTACTAATCAAGGATGCAAAGCAAATGACAAATTCCTCTTCTTGAAAACTTCCAAACTTGGGCTGGGAAGGTGCTTGCCTTGCATGCACGAGGCCCTGAGTTCGATTCTTCAGCCAGAAGTGGTGCTATGGCTTGAGTGGTAGATCACTAGCCTTGAGGTGAAGAGGTGAGGGACAGCACCCAGGCCCAGAGTTTAGGCCCCATGACCGCCCCCCAAAAAAAATCCAAAAAAATTTTCCAAACTTACCTTTTCTCATAATTGAGAAGAGGCTTCTTTTACAGGAATTCTCCTTATCTAGCTCAAGGTCATTAGAACTTCAGTAGACTTTTCCTATTGAGATGTAATGCACCTAACTCTACTGAACTTAATCAAGGCTAGGAAAGTATGGACATTGATAGGTTTATTGTATTTTTCTTTGTAAATATATACTACTGTCAGGTATTATATATAGCATATATTATAATATACAATATATTATACATTATATATAATATATTAAATATATTATAATATAACATATATTATATATTAACAGTTTTCCTAATTTTAGAGTTAAGAACAAGCAACATATTGAAAGACAAATGCTTGAATCTCTGAGTAATTTCTCTACCACTGGACAATTCCAGGTTTCATTCTTATTACCCAAAGAGTAACGTAAGAAAGTGATGCCCATGAAGGTGGTTCTCTGGATTTTGGAAACTGTGATCTGCAAATATATATATATATATATATATATATATATATATATATATATATATATAATGTTTATATATATAAATTTATATAAAATATAAATTTACATATAAATAAATTATATATATAAATATAATATATATTTATATATAATTGTTTTACTAGTGAATGTGTAAATCTATAGCAGCAGATAAACAAGTGATCATCTATGTGCACACACACTCAATCACTTTTTTTTTTTTTTAATTTTTTTTATTGTAGAGATACTATACAGAGGGTTACAGCTACATGAGTGAGGTAATGAGTACACTTCCACTTCCTCTTGAACATTGTTACCCCCTCCATTGTTTTCCCCCTACCATCCCCTCCCTCCCTCCCTTCCCCAAGGTTCTTTTTTTTTTTTTTCTTTTTGATCGTGATTAAGTGATTACTTAATTTCCGGAAATTCACAGTATTGTGGAATAATGATGCTCATTTAAAGTCACAAGTTCATTCTAACTTTCCTGGAGCAAATTGTCTATCACAGTCTGTAATATATAACGGTGCTCATATGTTATATACCATATATGTGATCAGCAGCATGGGGATATTTAGTAGTGGTTCAACCAGATGAGTGGGAGTTCTTTGTTTCTTAAGTCCTGTTAGTTTTGTCATATCACCTAACATTTTGGATTCATCATCCACTTATCAGGGAGACCATGGACTGTTTGTCTCTTCGTTCTTGGCTTACCTCGCTCAACATGATTCCTTCTAGCTCCATCCATTTCCCTGCAAATGCCATTATTTTGTCATTTCTAATGGCTGCATAATATTCCATTGTGTATAGATACCACAATTTTTGGATCCATTCATCTGTGGTGGGGCATCTAGGTTGTTTCCATATCCTAGCTATTGCGAACAGTGCTGCAATAAACATGGAGGTGCACGTGTCCTTGTATATTGGTTCCTGTTGTTCAGGGTAGATGCCTAGAAGTGGTATGACTGGGTCGTAAGGGAGGTCAATCTTTAGCTTTCTAAGGACCCTCCAGACTGCTTTCCAAAGTGGTTGTATGAGTGTACATTCCCACCAGCAGTGTAATAGCGTTCCTCGTTCTCCACATCCCCTCCAGCATTTGTCGTTGGCTGATTTGTGGATGTGGGACATTCTGACTGGGGTAAGGTGGTATCTCAGGGTTGTCTTTATTTGCATTTCCTTCACCACCAGGGATGATGAACATTTCCTCATGTGTTTCTTTGCCATTTTTATTTCTTCATTTGAGAAGTCCCTCTTTAGTTCCCTTGCCCATTTAGTAATTGGTGTGTTGGGTTTGGGAGGGATTAGTTTCTTGAGTTCCCTGTATATACAGGATGTTAACCCCTTGTCTGATATATTGCTGGTAAATATTTTTTCCCAATTAGTTGGTTGTCTTTCTAGCTTGGTTGCGATAGCTTTATCTGTGCAGAAGCTTTTTATTTTAAGGTAGTCCCATTTGTCGAGTCTCTCTCCAATTTGTTGTGACCCTGGGACTCTGTTCAGGAAGTTCCTTCCTGTGCCTATTAGTTCAAGTGTCTCTCCTACTCTGTCCTGCAGTAGTTTCAGAGATTCAGGTTTAATGTTAAGGTCTTTAATCCATTTTGAGTTGATGTTGGTGCATGGTGATAGGCTGGGGTCCACTTTTAGTTTTCTGCATGTGGCTACCCAGTTTTCCCAGCACCAACGGTTGAAGAGGCTGTGTTTCTTCCATTGTATGTCTTTGGCTCCTTTGTCGAATATCAGCTGGCTGTAGGCCTGTGGATTTATTTCTGGATCTTCTATTCTGTTCCATTGGTCTTCGGGTCTGTTTTTGTGCCAGTACCATGCTGTCTTTGTTATTATAGTTCTGTAGTAGAGTTTGAAGTTTGGCATGGATAGCCCTCCCATATTGTCTTTATCCCCTAGAATTGTTTTGGCTATTCTAGGTCTTTTGTTGTTCCATATGAATTTTTGGACTGTTTTCTGTATTTCAGTGATGTACGTCATTGGGATTTTAATAGGAATTGCGTTGAATTTGTATATTAGTTTTGGAAGTATTACCATCTTTACTATATTAAGTCGGCCTATCCAGGAGCATGGGAGGTCTTTCCATTTCCTAGTGTCTTCTGCAATTTCTTTCTTTAACTTTTTATAGTTCTCATTAAATAGTTCTTTTACATCTTTGGTTAGGTTAATTCCTAAATATTTTATTTTTCGGGAGGTTATTGTGAATGGGGTTGCTCCCTTTATTTCCCTCTCTTCCTGTACATTATCAGTGTATAGGAAGGCAACTGATTTTTGTGGGTTTATTTTGTATCCTGCTATTTTGCCGAAGTGATTTATGATTTCTAAGAGTTTGGGGATGGAGTTTTTGGGATCGTGGAGGTATAGTATCATGTCGTCTGCAAAAAGGGATAGTTTAACTTCTTCTTTTCCTATGAGGATCCCTTTAATGTCTTTTTCTTGCCTTATTGCCCTGGCTAAGGGTTCTAGGACTATATTGAAGAGGAGTGGAGACAGTGGGCATCCTTGCCTTGTTCCTGATTTTAGGAGAATTGGTTGTAGCTTTTCCCCATTAAGTATAATATTGGCTATTGGTCTGTCATAAATGGCTTTTATTGTTTTTAGAAATGTTCCTTCTATTCCTATTTTCTCCAGAGCTTTTAGCATGAATGAATGTTGAATTTTGTCAAAGGCCTTTTCTGCATCTGTAGCGATAATCATGTGATTCTTGACCTTGGCTCTGTTGATATGTTGGATTACATTTATTGACTTACGTATGTTAAACCATCCCTGTGTCTCTGGGATGAAGCCTACCTGGTCATAGTGAATTATTTTTTTTATGTGTTTCTGGATTCTGTTAGCTAGAATCTTGTTAAGGATCTTTGCATCTGTGTTCATCAAGGAGATTGGCCTGTAATTCTCCTTTTTGGTTGGGTCTTTGCCTGGTTTGGGGATGAGTGTGATATTGGCTTCGTAGAATGAGTTTGGGATAGCTCCTTCCTTCTCTGTTTCTCTGAAGAGCTTGAGGAGTATGGGTATTAGTTCTTGTTTAAAGGTCTTATAGAATTCTGCTGTGAATCCATCTGGTCCTGGGCTTTTTTTTGTTGGAAGACTTTTGATAGCTTCCTGTATCTCATTATAGGATATTGGCTTATTTAATTGGTTAACTTCTTCTTTGCTCAGTTTGGGCAACTTGTATTTCTCTAAAAATGCATCCATTTCTGCCCGATTTTCTTCCTTTAGAGAGTATAGCTTTTGAAAGTAGTCTGTTAGAATTGTTTGGATATCTTGGGTACGTGTGGTGATGTTTCCCGTGGCATCCCTAATCCTATTAATATGGGTTTCCTCTCTTCTTTTTTTAATTAATCTAGCCAATGGGCAATCAATTTAGTAAATTTTTTCAAAGAACCAGCTTTTTGTTTGGTTTATTTTGGTTATGGTTTTCTGATTTTCTAATTGGTTAATCTCTGCTTTTAATTTGGTTATCTGGCTTCTTCTAGTAGCTTTAGGTTCCATTTTTTCCTGTTTTTCTAGCTGTTTTAATTGCAACATGAGATTATTTACTTGGTCTGTCTCCATTCTCTTGATGTGGGCACTGAGGGCAATAAATTTGCCCCTCAGGACTGCTTTTGCTGTGTCCCACAAGTTTCTTTGTGAGGTGTTTTCATTTTCATTGAGTTGTAGGAAATGCTTTATTTCTTCTCTGATCTCTTCTGTTATCCAGGCATTGTTAAGGAGTGTGCTGTTCAATTTCCATGTATTGGAGAAATTTCTGCTGTATGCTTTGTTATTGAGAGCTAGCTTGATTCCACTGTGGTCAGATAGGATACAGGGGATTATGTCGATCCCTTTGTATTTGCTTAAGTTCCTTGCATGAACTATGATATGGTCTATTTTGGAGAAAGTTCCATGAGCTGCTGAGAAGAATGTGTACTGTGTTGTTTTAGGGTGAAATACTCGGTAGATGTCAGTTAATTCCGCTTGCAGTATGGCCTCTCTTAATTCGGTAGCTTCTTTGCCAATCCTCTGGTTGGTAGACCTGTCCTTTGGTGAGAGTGGTGTGTTAAAGTCTCCTAGTATTATCGTATTGGGATCTATTTTATTCTGTAAGTTTGAGAGCATTTGTTTGACATATCTAGGTGCACCAATATTTGGGGCATATAAGTTGATGATGGTTATATCCTCCTCTTGGATTGTTCCCTTTATTAATATGTAGTGTCCGTCCTTGTCTTTCTGTACTGATTTTAATGAAAAGTTTATTTTGTCAGATATCAGGATAGCTACACCTGCTTTCTTACTGGGGACGTTTGATTGGTAGATCCTTTTCCACCCCTTCACTCTGAGTTTGTTTGTATGTTTGGCTGAGAGGTGGGTCTCCTGAAGGCAACAGATGGATGGGTCTTGTTTTCTTATCCAGTCCTCAGTTCGTTTTCTTTTAATTGGCGAATTCAGCCCATTTATATTAAGAGAAAGTATAGAGAGATGCATTGTTGTCCCTGCCATTCCGTTTTCCTAAGTTTTTCTTTTTTCCTTTCCTCCTGTGCTTGCTCAGTTAGACTTTGAGTAATGCCTGTTTGGGGCAGGCCCCAGTTCCTGGCTGCTTTCTTCAGGTTGTGTCCCCCCTCTTAGAATTCTTTGTAATGCTGGCTTAATGTTTATGAATTCATTTAGTTTTTCTTTGCTATTAAAAGTTTTCAGTTCTCCATCAAATGTGAATGCTAGCTTTGCCGGGTAGATCAGTCTGGGTTGGCAGTTATTGGCTCTCAGGGCTCGTATGGTGCTTTCCCAGGCTTTTCTTGCATTCATTGTTTGTGTGGAGAGATCTGCAGTAATTCTTATTTTTTTCCCATTGTAGTATAGCTCCTTCTTCATTTTTGCTGCATGCAGGATTGTTTCCTTATTATTCAGATCTATCATTTTTACTATAATGTGTCTAGAAGTGTTTCTCCTGGGGTCTTGCTTGTTGGGTGTTCGATAAGCTTTTGTGATGTAGTTAAGATGGTCGTTTTTGAGGTGGGGAAAATTTTCATTGATTATCTTGTTAAATAGGTGTTGCATTCCCTTGCTCTGGAATTCCTCACCTTCGTCCACTCCAATTATGCGAAGGTTAAATTTTTTAGCATTATCTGCTTGCTCTTGAATATCCCTTTGGTTTAATTTGAGTAATTTTTCCATATCTGTCACTTTTTGGTCCAGTTGGTGTATTCTGTCTTCTGTATCTGACACTCGACCTTCCATTTCATTCACTCTGTTGACAGTGGCTTCTATTGTGGTTTGCATGGAGGAAATGGATCCCTTTATGGATTCAATGTTGGTTCTCAGAGTACTGATCTCACCTCTCAATGAGGTATGCATTACCTCTAATTTGGCGTTTATCTCACTTCTTATTGAGGTTTGTGCAGCTTCTATTTTTGCATGCATCTCTTGTTTGATACCCTGTATCTCTTTGGATAGTTCATCCTTGTGCTCTTTCAATTTCTGATCAATTTCTCGCTTTATTTCTTGAGTCATTGCCTCCAGCAACCCTTGGAAGTAGCCTTTGTCTTCCATTCCTGCTTTGCTCCCACTGGGGCTCTCCCCTGTGTGGCTGCTGGCTTTTGGGGTGAGCTTGCTGTCCTGGGTGGTAGTAAACCTTGTGATTTTTCTCTGTGATTTTCGCATGGAGGTTCAGGAGACTGCTCTTCAATTTTGTTTTGGTGTGTCTGTCTTTGCTTGGTTGCTGATTCTGTATTGGTAGAGAGAGTCTGTGCCTGATCTGGGTTCTGTTGGGAGCCTATTTCCAGCTGCTATTCTGACTTACTTAGGATTCTCAGCTCTCTGCTGTAGATTGCTGACAGTTCCTGCCTTTGGAAGGGTTGAGCAGCCTAGACTGCTTGTGTTTGCTCCTACGGGTGCTCTTGTGAAGAACAGATGCTCTGGATGCACTCTCCCAAATGCTGGAGTCTGCTATGGGCTCCTGATGTGTTTTTGTTTATTTGTTTTGGGCTGGTTGTGGGCTTGAACTCTAGGTTTGGGTGCTGTCCCTCAGCTTTTTCAGCTCAAGGCTGGCACCCTACCGTTTGAGCCACAGCACCACTTCTGACCCTTTTTGCTTTTGTGATGCTGAGGAATCAGATGCAGGGCCTCATACATCCAAGACTATCACTCTATTGCTGAGCCGCCTTAACAGTCTGAGCTCCTGCTTACTATCAGGTGCTGGCAGCCTGTGTTGCCCAATTCCCAGTCTAGGGTATATGGGTGGAGTTTTGGTGGGGTTTGGGCTTCTCTTGTCCTGGGCCTCCAGGTCTTTTGTTGTCACAGGCGTGCTTCCCGGGGGAGTGTTGTTTCCTGGTTTTCTCCCCTCTGTTGAGGCGTATGCTCAGCTTTTTACTTCAATTGGGAGGAGTTGGTTGTGTTGTTCAGGCGCCAGATCCCCGGGCTTGGTTCCGGCCCCAGCCTGGAGCGCGCTTGTTAGGCCTGTGCTGATGTGTATACCCCCTAGGTTATACAGCCTGGGGGACACAGTTCAAATTTCTTCTACTGTTGGTAGTCTTGACCCAGGGGCGCTGTTCCTGGCTTGGGCATTTAAGCTCCCTTCCAGGGGTGCTCTTGCTCTAGCCTGGCCAGCTGAGTGTGCTCCACGGGCTGGTGGAGCTCTCAAACAGTTCCCAGTTTTAGTGGGTCCTGTGGTCCGGGTGCTGGGGTAGGGAGTCTAGGTCAGGGTCTGGGGATTCCCTCCAGCTCTGGTCTCCCTTGAGGGATACACTTCCCCTGTGGGGTACTCACCCTGGAGCTGGTTGTTTCTGTGTGGTGTAGGTCGTCAGTTGTTGTTGCAATCCGGGCTGGGTTGGGCGGTGGTGGCTCTGTGTGATTCTTTTCTGTCTCTGCCTCTGTCGAAGCTGTTGGGTCAAGAGTGTCCACGCTCAGGCAGCTTCTTCTCGGTACCTCTGGGGCCCAAGTGACCCCGCCGGGTTGTTGCGATCATGATCGGGCGGGCGGGTGGTCTGCAGACAGGACCCTTTGTCGCGCAGAGCCGCTTTGGCGGGATGGAACCTCTCTGCTCGGGTGGAGAGTGCTGGATCGTTGTGATCGCGATCAGGCGGGCCGGGTGGTCTGCCGCAGGTCCTTTTGTCACTCCGCTGATGCCGAGCGGCTTTGGCGGGATGGAGCCTCTCTGCTCCGGTGGAGAGTGAGGGGTGGGGGTGGGATCCTCGTGGAGACTCCCGGCTGGTAGGTTTCTCTGTTCCTGGCGATCTGCTGTTCTGCAAACCAGTACCTGATGTTCTGAAAGTGGCCCCCTGTGTCTCTGCTGTTTCTCTGGGGCTCCCACAGCCCCCGCCGGGCCGGCTGGCCGGCGGCTTGGCGCGCTGCCGCGCGGCCAGTAAAGGTTGGGGGAGGGGTCTTCGCTTTTCTCTGTTTTGAAATTCTTTTCCTCTTTCTTTTTTGTTATTCTCCGCCTCTGGTTTTTCTCTGAGTGTTCGTCTTTTTGTTGTTGTCGGTCTCTTGGGGAGATTAAGCGTTGGAACTCGAACTCTCTTTTTGGTTGGAGAGCGCTGTGGCGTTTCCCTACTGCCCCGTCGCCATCTTGGTCCCCCCAGTCACACTCAATCACTTATAAAAATTTCTTTTCTATGGTCCCTATTCACCTACACAGAGAGTACATGAGTTGCCCTTGAATTGTCCTGGAAGTTCTTTATCTGGCTACTGTAGTTTCACATCCTTTGTTTTCTAAGCAGCCAGATGTTATGTGTTCAACAATAATACTTGATACAGGCAAAAGTATCTACCTTGAAACAGAGAGAAACTTGGATTTCAGAAATGCCACAAATAAGTGGGAGGTACAGCAGTACTTTTCAAAATTGAATAGATTACATATTTATTAAAAAGTTTGAAAGAAAAATAACTTCAATGTAGGATGAAACATCTGAAGAAAACTTCAGTTTGGATTACATATATCTAGGTGCTGGTAGCTCACGCCTGTAATCTTGGCTAATCTGGAGGCTGATATCTGAGGATCACAGTTCAAACCCAGCTTGGGCAGAAAAGTTCCCTTGAGACACTTATCGCCAACTAATCACTCAAGACTAAAATTGATACTGTGGCTTGATGTTTTAGAGAGCTAACCTTGAGCCAAAGACCTCAGGAACAGTGCCCAGCGCCCAAGTTCAAACTCTGCAATAGAAAATCAATAAAAATAAAAAATAAATTACATATGATTTATTACCAACTCTGTACAAGGAAAATAGGATATGACACATGGCAACATATGACTTCAAGGTACAAAGTTCCAGGGCATTTCCCCATGCTTGAGAACTAGGATTAATCCATATTGAAAAAATAAAACGATGAATGATTTATACCAAATTTCCAAACATACTATATGTTATACAAAGGAAATGCAATAAATAAACATACATTTCACAGTCTACTAACATCATATTGTATAAGCATTCTGATTAACTGATTCATCATAATCAATACAATGCAGTTAAAACATCCAATATCTCAGGTGTCAACTTAGCAGAATACTTTCAACATATGATGGTTATTTTGTATATTATCCAGCCCTATCTATCCCGCAACTGCAGAAGGCTCTTCCTGAGAAAGACCAGAGACCTGTCTACTGTGAGTGCTCAATGTATACCTGTTCCCATTCTCTGTTATTTGGGCATGTGATAGACTGAATATCTGGTAACTTGCCAAAGGCACAATTTGGGACTGGCTTTCAGTGATGATAGTTTAGTTCTCAGAAAAAAAAAGGGAAATTGAAGACAGAGGGAAAATCTACCAGATCCCTGAAAGATTTCTATCATTGTACTAAAACTGTACCCTTCTACTGACACTTGAACAAACTGCAGTAATTGTCACTCCAACCACATGTCCAAAAAATGGCTTTCCAAATATTGGCCTGTTTTCACTTTGGTATATCAAGACATACTCTTATGACCCCGTTTTACTTAAACTATCAGCTATCGTTGGCCCAAGGAATAGTGACCTTCCAATTTCTTAAATTTTAGGTCATCACACAATCACTTCGTAACCCTTAAACATTAAAAATACCTATCCGTATAAGTCCGCATTAAATACTTACTAGTTTTTCTTCATTTGTCATGTTTTACATATTTGTGTATCTCAGGGCTTAGTTCTGTAATCTTCCTTCTCATGATTGTTACCACTGAGTGCACGTAATTATTTGGCTTTTTTTCTCTAGCTCTGTTCTTTCTTTAATTCAAGTCCTTAATAACATCCTGTCTACTGACAAATCCTAGCTACTGATTTTTTTTGGGGGGGAGTCCGGTCATGGGGCCTGAACTCTGGGCTTGGGCACTGGCCCTCAGCTCTGCAGCTCAAGGCTAGCGCTCTACCACTTGAGCCACAGCGCCACTTCCGGCTTTTTTTCTTTTTGCTTATGTGGTGCTGAGGAATTGAACCCAGGGCCTTGAGCATGCAAGGCAAGCGCTCTACCACTGAGCCACCTTCCCAGCCCACTAGCTACTGATTTTAACAAATTCAAAAGATCCCAAAGTGAGCTTTGATCTTTATCTACAAACCTATCCCTCATTACTATTTGATTAAGTGATAACTCTTCCAGTTGTCTTGTCAAAATACCTTGGGGTCACTTCAGACTTACATACTTTTTCACACCTCATATGTAATCTATGATCAGGTTTTGACAAATTAACTCAGGATATTTTAGGAACCTATGTGTGTGTGTGTGTGTGTGTGTGTGTGTGTGTATTATATGAGTGCTAATACTGTGACTTAAATTAGGGGCATAGGTTTTTTTACTTTTCTTTTGTGCTCAGGCTGCCAGTCTTCCATTTGAGCCACAGCTCCACTTTTAGCTTTTTGGCTCTTAGTTGAAGATAAGTGTCTCATGGTTCATTTCTCTGTTTCCAGACTTTTAAGTAGCTAGATTTAAAGGCATGCACCACTAAAACCACCCCTATTATATTTGAATTAACAATAAATTTAAAGAACGAATATTTGTAGTATTTTCAAATCAGTATGTTTTCATTTACACTAAAACACAACCAAAGAACCTCTGAATGTACCAGTGCTCAAGTGCCAGGCACAATTTCATTGCTGGGAAATAACAAAGATGATATCGTCTACAGGCAAAGCAGGAGAAAATGCTCTTCACTGAAGTTGCTGAAAGGCTGATAAGGATGAAGACAGGCAACATTATCCAGAAAGTATCACAAAGTGTTTGCTGTGGATAAGTGTAGCCAATCTTAGAGGATGTTCATAGGGATGAGGAGAATATTTGAAGGTGAATATGTGATTACAGAGGTGTGCTTTCTTCAAGATATATGTTTATAGCACAGTTTACATACTGTTGAAAATGAGATAGTTAAGATAGGGATGTTGTCATTCCTTGTATTCTTCACAGTATAATATTAAAACCAGTTTTATACATATATTATTTATAGTAATTATACAATATCCCTAATTACGCATATATTATAAACATATCATTTATATATTGTGCAATATAGTATGTTACATGTATTATGCACACATAATTTAATTTTTCTACTTGTCTGTCCAGGAATTAAACTAGCAATATCTTTGAAAATTGATAGTAAAATAGGGTCCTTACAATTTCGATTGCAATATATAGTTTTACCCAATAAGTAGTTATTTATTCTGAATTGGTTTAGAAATGGAATATCATAATATAATTGAACATTCAAAAATAATTATGTAAGAACCTACCAAGGATGGAATTAAAAAATTTAACAAGACTAATATCTGCAATCCCAGCTATTTAGGGGCTGAGATCTGAAGAGAGCTATATGAAGCCAGTCTGAGTGAAATGGCTCAGGGACAACACCCAGACCATAGTTCAAGTCTCAGTACTGGCACAAAAATAACTTAGGTGACTAAAACTTAATATATTTATTTAAATAAAGTTGTCATTCCTTGTATCCTTCACAGTATAGTACTAAAACCAGTTTTATACATATATTATTTATAGTAGTTATAGAATATCAGTAATGATATATATTATAAATATAACATTTATATGTTATGTAATAGCATATATTACATATATTATGCACACGTAATTTATACTGATATCACTAATATCCATTAAATTAATCTATGTTTTAGAATAGGGAATAGATTTTCTTTGGTACAACAAGGAAGTAAGTAGCCACAAAAATTACTTCTTTTGGATTATATATCCACAACAAACTATTCCCTGTGTATTCAAGGTACTTAATGCTAAAAGCCTGTGTTCATCAGCACAAGTGTCTTTGACATGGATTTGTTCTCCTTAAGCAATTACTCCAGGAATAATAAACAGTGGAAGCGGAATGATGTTCACTCAGTTATTTCTTTAGAAATTATACCGAACTTTATTTGGTATAAAGATCACTTACAATGTCATTACCCACACCCTTTTCATTTAAAAATATTTATATTCTGTAGCAATGTCATTGCCATTATTACCATAATTAGGAAGATAATGTGGGTTCATCTGCTCCATAGCTCTCGAAAGGTAATGAATGTGACACAGAATATCCTCACATGTGCCTGGTGGAAACCTGGATTTGAATTATGGGTCTACAACGGATAAGTCTTAGGTACTTAGGAAATTTGTTTAGCCTTATGCCTACTTCTGTTTTTAATAAAATACTTAATTCATTTCCTAACTTGAAAAATACTCATGAGCACTAAAATTACCCTAATGCAGGTGCAGTGCTTGAAATGATTCTGCACATTGTGTAGTAGGTCCCAGAGAAATCAGCTTCCATCAACATGGTCACAGCATTCTTCCTGAAGGCCGTAAGAAATATATACCCAATTGATATTAATAACTGTGAAAAATTGTCTTTACTAAAAAAAAGTCTTTTCTTCATATGAAACAATGAAAGCAATGTAGGGGTTGTCCTGTGGCTTTTACTCTGAGGGAATTTTGCCTAAATTTCATTCTTACTCTATTAGTGGTAGCAGTAGCATTCTTTAGTGCTACCCTTCATGTTTCTAGTTCTGTGTTCCATTTGGCATACTATTGTAACTTAGTTTATAATCTTTGTTATCAGAATAAACAAACTACAACTGCTGAAGTTTCCAATAAAGAGTCAATGCATTACATTGGGGGGGGGAGGGGTCCGGTCGTGGGGCATGAACTCTGGGCCTGGGCACTGTCCCTCAGCTTTTCAGCTCAAGGCTAGTGCGCTACAACTTGAGACATAGCACCACTTCCGGCTTTTTTTCCCTGCTTATGTGGTACTGAGGAATCGAACCCAATGCCTAATGCATGCAAGGCAAGTGCTCTACCACTGGGCCACCTTCCCAGCCCTGCATTACATTCTATGTGCTTAATAGTTTCCTGAAATTATTCCTTTTGGATTACATATCTCAACAAAACTATTTTATATGATTTCTTATATTATTTGTATAGATTTCTTATGCGATTCTTATATGATTTCTTAGAAATCCATTAACAAAACAGCTCAGAATAGGAAAAGAGTAGGCAAGAAGTCATGAACAATACTATTATAGTGGTCTCAATGGCTAAGTGTAAAGAATATGTAACAAAACTGTTGGAAGATTCATTTGCTTTTTTTGATATTCTCTCCCCCTTCTCTGTAGAAAGGTTCTCACTATGAATTGCCAAGTGGGCTGGACCTTTCAAGCCTTGTCTCAATGACAGAAGTGATGGGATTAGGGACATGTGCTCCCATGGCTGGCTTTTAGCAAGTTCACAATAAAGTAATACCAATACTCATAAAGAAACTTTTGTGAGTGATGTGTATTCACTTATTCAATTGCCAAAATTAAATTCATATGTCGAAACATCAAATTATTTACATTATAATATGTGCAGTTCAACTGGCATCACTAGTACCTCCATAAATCAAATGCAAACTAAAAGCTCTACTTCAAAAACCAACATCTAAGGCAGTGTTGGAAATACAAGAAGATACACAATAAATCTATAGGGGTGAGATCTTTAACACTGGCAATGAACAGTGATAGCTGAATTTTTAACCAGGCTTGAAAATTTCGGGTGTCAACTAACTATGTGATTAGAGTTGCAGAGTTGACCTTGGTATCAATATTGGAGATAAAATTCAAAGGCAGCTAAGGTTGATGCAGTATTGTAGCTCAAGACAGTGTGACACTCCCTGATAATGGTAAAGCACAGAGTAGAAGCTAAGTTAGTAAAATGTATAGGAAGGATTCTCCAATGAGAATAATTGCAGGGGGTGATCATCACTCTTGCACTGAAAATGTATAGCCTATCATTCTATTTTAAGCTCTAGCGTTTCTCTGATCTGAAGATAATTATAACATACCAATGTGCCATGAGTGCTGAGCAGTGTAGGTGTATATTATTCTAATATACGTAAAAATCCTTACAAGTATGGAATGGCCTGACCCTGACACTTCATTCTGTGTTGTTGAGTTTCATGAAGAAATGTTCATAATTAGGCAATTCACAATCATCTAAGTCTGAATCAGGCAACTGAGATAAGACAATAGGGTCATCGTTCCCGTGACGTGGTCTGTGACCTATAAAATAAATAACATTATTTCACAACGTATATGTGTTTCTGAAAAATTATGCAATACCAAATATACAAAAGGGACAATTATCCATCTCTTATATTATCAGAAGTTAAGATACTTCTGAATTGTACTTTTTTGCTAGAGGATCACAGTATGACTGCTGATGTTTGGTATCTTTCCAGGTGCTCCTATACATTCGTCAATCTTCTTTGAGGAAGTGTTTTTCCATTTTGTTTTGAGGTGTTCAGAATATCAGTATTGTCACTAACCACAACCATGGGACAGCAAAGATGATGGGATACCTGGCCAAAGAACTGAGAAATCATAGGAAGTGATAGGAAAGAAGACACCAGAGGACCCAAAGCCTCATTGCCAGCTTCTGGATCCCTAAATCGTGCTTGACATGCTTTATATTCATTCTACTATGGGGGGGTGGCATGGTCAGTGGCTACAGGTATGTCCACATCAATCTTGCTGGTGTTTACAACAACTATTGACATGAGATATTGTTTGTATACATAGTGATAATGAATCCCTTATTGTTAGGGAGCACAAGGGCGCAATAGTCATTACAACCATAACAAAGACATACATCTTGTCTCCAAAGTCTTAATCTTTCATTGTCCAACAGCTCTAACTTAAATACTCTTGAGGTAATAGCTTATACCCCTGTCTTCCCTTGACTGTTTGACCTTTCCAGAGCTCAGCTCTCAGACTTTTGACTGCTGTTTGAGATGACTTCCCAATCTATCCCTTTCCAGGTCTAATAGCTTGACTCTAGAATCCCTCACAAGTACTTACAGATGTATTATTTTGAAAAGGATATTTTTCCTGGGATAGAATCAATTTTTGTATTTTTTTATTTCAAAAATACTATACAGAGTGGTTACAGTTACATGAGTAATGTACCTTCCTTGTTGAATAGTGTTACCCACTCCATTGTTGTTCTCATATCCCTTCCCACCCTCCACACCCCCCACCCCAAAGTTGTAAAGTTCATTTCTGATATAGTGCCATGTGAATATCATTGTTGCAATGGGTCACTCTTTATACTTCTTTCATCACTATATTTTTTCCCTTTCCTTCTCCAAATCAGATAAATGCATATACAAGATGGAAGGTACCAGAATCAAGACAGATATTTCCAGGGATAAACCAGTGGAAAAAGACAAATGAAATAAAATAAGATCTAGATACACTACTTTACTACATCAAGGTTGATATCTGGGGAAAAAAAAGGCTTGTTGTTTCTATGACTTAGAGTTCATTTAAATTAGCATCATTTTGTAAGGTCAAATATATATAGCTCTGGAACCAGCAATCCCATTCCTGGGCACTTGTGGAAATGTTCTCAAGCTAAACCACACTAAATATACAACTATGTTTTTGCAGCATTATTACTATAGCTAAGATATGGAACCAATCAAGATGCCCTTCAATAGATGACAAGATCAAGAAAATGTGGTATATATACACAATGGAATTTTATGCTTCTATCAGAAAGAACAGAAGCCAGACTCAAAGAAACATAAGTTCCATGGTTTCCCTCATTTTTATTAATTAATATATGCTCAGGATAGTCCTGGCAGACAGGTTCACTTTAAACTCTTAATATTCCCTTTTTTCTCTCCCTCTCCCTCTCTCATTCCATTTGTGCTAAGTGATGATCTTGTTGATTTTCTCCCCTTTTACATTCATCATTGCATCTTGCGAACTACTGGTATGTCCTACTGTACTTCTGTCCATTCTCCTTGTGCTTCGGCTTGTACCCCTGTCACAGCAGAGGGCCAGAGATTATGGATATTTTCTTCACTCTTTAATTCAGACATCTATCTTTACTTTCTAGCAATACATTCATTGAATTCTTTCTGTAAATTCTAATGCCTTGAAAATGATTACCGTATTTTCATGTCTTTGTTATTTGGCATTAGGGAAGAACATAAGTCAGTAACTGTAACTTAGGTAAAAGAAGATTGCAATCATGCCTCTGTAGATGTTGTTCATTGGATAATGTTTACTTCTAGGTCTGCCTGCCTGCTTCCTTTTCACTGTTTATTTTTCAATGTAGCCTTTTTTTGTGGAAAGTATTTATTGGCCTACACTAATTAGTCATTAATTTTATTCCAACATCATTTCACAGTTCCTTCTGAGTTTCTTCAGGGTCTGTATAGTAGTGCTTCACATTCTTAGAAGTTTTAACATCAATGCATCCAATGATAAAGACACATTGCTTAAGTCACCATTTTGATGACTGAAAAGAAACCATGCTGCAACCTCACTATATGGCAATTTTCTGGTTTTAAATTCTTTTAGATTAGAATTGATGGTGGAGAACGAACATTCTGCATACAATTTTATATTTTCCTAATTATTTTTAGTATACATCCCAATATTGTATAAAGTTAAAACATTACTACTTACATTTAGGATTTCTAAAATGGTCAGAGTAAAAATTCTATTCATTTCCAATTTTAAGACAATAGTGTCCATTATGACCAAGTGAGAAATTTTAAACTTTTTATTTGTGGTCCTTAATGGTGGTGATGGGGAATCAAATCCAATGCTTCATATGTCTTAGTCTCCTGTGTGCCTCTGAGCCTGATATGACCTGTGGTTTATTTTCACTCAACTGGAATAAAGAAAAATTTCACTAGGAAGGAATTATTACTTGGTTACTTTCTCCAGTATCTCTTGCATACATAAAAGTAATATAATTCTACACTGACAGAAAATGGTGTTCTTATATTGTATTTATTAGTAGTAACTTTATGTTTTGTTGCTCCACTATTCACAAAGCCTTGCCCCTTTCTTATCCCCTCTTTCCATAAAACTTGACTGGATCCATTGGAAATACACTTCCAGTCAGCCTCTTCCTTAAAAAGCCCAACCTTAAATAACCTACCCCCTGGTAGCCCTGCTATAAACTTTCAAAGGCCTGACTGAAACCAGACTCCTTCCTGAAAGCCCTTCTCTGCTATAGGGAAATTCCTCTTCCACTCCACCCCTTCCTGGAATCCCTGCTCTGCACCACCAGAAACCAGGTCACATCCATATCTCCTTCTATGTCCCACCTGACTGCACCAAGAACTCTGTCTACATTGGGCTACTCTTCGAATCCCCACCTCATCCACCAGATACCACTCCCCTCACTACTCTAGTCCTTCATAGTCCCATTGCTCCCATATCCTAGTACCTACAAGCTCCTCCCTTTCCTTTCAAACCTACCCCGATCATCCTTCTCCCTCGAGTCCCTCCTGGTTTCATCAGAAACTCCTCCCACAACTAGCCTACTTCTAAGTGGCCTAACCTCTCAAACAAAGCCCTGAACCTACCTCTTCCCACAAAGCCCGTCATGCTACACCAAAAACCCTCCACCTGCCTATAACTTCCCTTGAAGCCCTACCTTGCTTGGCCAAAGATTCTCACACAGCCCATGTCCTGCCTAGAAAGCCAGCCCTTCTCCACCACAAGCCTCTCCACCTCCCACATCTACTCTCTCAATGCCCTGCCTTGCTCCCCAGATAAGCCCGCCCCCTATTGGTTCCTTCCTCAGATCCACACACTAAACCACCAGATACCATGCCCATAATTATCCTACACCATTGTAGCCTTTCCACTCCTTCTCAAAGCCCCTCCTCCAACTAGCCCCATGGCTCCAAACTCTGTCCTGCTCCAGAAAAACCCCACTAGAAAATACCCATAACACTATTCAATCTCCCGACACCCACATTGCTCCACTAGAAACCACTGCACCAGTTGGCCTCCCTCTGGAAGCCTCACCAGACTGAATTGTAAATCCCTGTCCCTCCATAGTCCCTTTTTGAAGGTTTCTTTGCTCTACTAGAAACCCTGTCCAAAGTCCATGTCCTGCCTTGCAACACTGAAATCCCCACCCAACCTGATTTTTCTTTTAGAAGTGATGACTGGCTACACCAGAAACTCCATCCTAACTAGTCTAGTGCACTTTATCCTCTCACTGCTCTCACAAAGCTCTGGTCCTGAAAAAATCCTCCATACATTGTGACTACATCCTGCTGTGCAAGAAACCCCACCTCCACCCTAGCACACTTCCCTAAGGCCTGCCATTCTCCACCAGAAACCTCACCAATTACTAGCCCACGTCTTCCTAGTACCACCCTGCCCTCTCAAAGCCAGACCTTGAAAACCCATCCCTCATAGCTCCTCATTCCTGCACCAGAATCTCCACCTTCCGTCAGCCTCTTGCCTCCATTCCCTTCCCTGCCTTATGGGGAACCTCACCCTACATATCCCACAAGGGTTCACAGTGCTCTACCAGCACCCCTCCTCTAAGTAATCTCCTCCTTTGTAGCCTTGTTCTTCCTTCTCAAAGCTCTGCCCCCAACAGCCTCCTCCCCAGTAACCCCACCTTCTTCCACTAAAAACCGGTCCACCTGCCAGCCTTCATGCTCAATCCTGCCTACTCCACAAGAGACCCTGCCCCTAACAAGTCTAGTCCTTCCTGTCCCCTCCCTGCTGTCTCAAAGCCCTACACAGACTGCGCTTCAGCCTCAAAGCCCCACCCTGCTCCACCACAGAGACTGTGCCAATACCAACTCCTCCCTTGAATCAGACAAGGCTCCACCAGAAACCCCACACCACCTCATCCATGAAGGTCCCATCTAGTAACTTTTATTACAAATGCGATTTTATACTGGCCATAGAATTCATACTAATCAATATGATAAGAAAACAGTATTGCAAAAAAGCAACAAAAAATAAATAGCTATTAAATGCGTTAGTCTAGTTTGGGATGCTGTTACCAGGCAGATACACATTGTGTGAAAATGTCTGAAAGGGATTCCTCTTATTGGAAAGCATTCTTTGTAGTATCAGTGACCGTGAGTGATCATTTTATTTCTAGAAAATTCATGCACATTTGTGCCAATAACTTAAAAAATATTAGTTATTTTAAATCCTCTGTTTTCGTTGAGGAAAGAGTATTAGTGTGTAAAAAGCTGACTTTCAACTCATCTCTCTAATGAATAATTTTGGAGTTGCTTACCTTATTATGTACCAGAGTTTTTAGTAACAGAAATTCTCTACCAGAATTCACTTTGAATTTCCTCCTTCCACTAAAGTGCCCTTTGGAAAACATTGAAGTGAGATTATACAGGTAAAATGCCAGAAATAAAAAAGTATTTGAGATCATAAAAAAATTATGATGAAGACCCCACCCAATGTGCTTTTAATTTTCTAAGGAAAGAAACTTAAGCTTATTTAACTGCAGACTTTCTGAAGACTGGAAGACAAAAATATAAGAAATATCCTATTATACCATGGTTCTGAAAACAAAACAAAAACAAGGAAAGACAACATAATGAGAGAAAAGAATGAGGAACTTGTACATGTGATATAGAGTGTAAAAAATACACTGAATCAGGTAAAACTAATTTTGGTCATGATGTCTGGTTGTTCAATATATTTCATTGTAAATATTGCTCTTTGTTAAGCTGTGACTTATAGAGGTCTCAGCAGAGATCTTCTCAGGTAATTATGGAGATGGTCAATTTCACCATTGCAAGATCATCAGGATGAAAAACTCCACACACCTTAAGACACACCTGCAACAGCACTAGACATACACTTCTATTGGTCCAACAGTGTAAGACAGACCTGTGTTTTACCAAAAGTTTGGATGTGGTATGCTATGTTTTATTCAGGCTGAAGAGCCTAAATAAGTCCAATTTGAGATTAACTCCACCATCTTGTGCTAGTCTGCCCTCAGACTAACCCCAAGAGAGAGAGAGAGAAAACACATGTTGCCACCAACCCTGCCCACCCTTAAGAAAGCAGAATAGTTGCCCAAGCGTTCCAGGAACAGAAAATAACAATAGTTCAGAGAAAGGGCAGTGTGGTTAGAGTGGACTCAAACCAATCATGTAACTGCTTGTGTGGAAATTCCCTAAACTTGTTTGTTCAATACTATAAAAGCTGTGTTGATTTTGTGTTGATTTTTCGGGGACTTTGTGTCACTGGTTACCCAGTGCACAGAAGACCAAGCTTGAGCTTGCAAATAAACTACTCTTTTGCTGTTCGCAGTGGTTGTGGTCTCTGGTGGTCTTTCGGTGGTACCAAGTCCATAAAACATTTCTGGGGGCTCGTCTGGATTCTGCCTCATAAGACCCTCCAGACGCCCCCAAAAACCCAGCTGTCAAGTCTAGGCATTGCTGTTTTGTATATTTGGTTGCCTGCAGGTTCTGTATCTGTAATTCTGGTGTCCAGCGAGGTCTGTATTCTGGTTGGCAAGGAGTCTTGGCGGACATGCTATAAGACTGTCAATGAGGTCTGTGAGGAGATGTCCCCAGACCCCTCTGGATAGATTGCTGTTTAGTACAGACATTTTTTGGGAAATTTTCCATCTGTAGTCTGGCACTTTCATGCAGACATTTTTTGGGAAGTTTTCCGTCTGTATTGGGAAGTTTTCCAGTTTTTTGGGAAACTCTTTCTGTAGTCTGGAACTTTTTGGTTGGCAATTTACAATGCTGCAGCATGCCTTTGTAAGTTGTGTCTGTATGCTGAGTGTTCTGTCTGTCATTTGGAGTTTATCTTACCCTTAAGCCTTGACCCAGGGAGTACTGATTATAAGGGAGAATCTGCCACTCTGAGGGGATGGCAACTAGGGACTTATTTCCCTTGCCCCCAAATGACTGGGACTTCTCTTCCACCTTGAAAGGCCCCTGGGTCAACACATGTTGGTGAGATGTCACCCCATTCACTGAGGCCTGATTGTTCTCGTTCTATATTTCCTGAGACAGGGAAGTTCTGGGTGAGAGTGGCAGGCTCATTCAGCAGACTCTGGATTCAGCTTGCTGAGTGAGAATGGCACAGAGTTCTGGTAGGGATAAACTCAGCCTTTGGTTGTTGTGCTGTCTAGTTCTGTTTTAGAATTGGTACTAGTTATTTTTCGGTTTTTTTTGGGGGGGGGATCCGGTCATGGGGCCTGAACTCTGGGCCTGGGTGCTATCCCTCAACTCTTCAGCTCAAGGCTTGCGTTCTACCACTTGAGCCACAGCTCCACTTCCAGCTTTTTTCCTTTTGCTTATATGGTGCTGGGGAATTGAACCAGGCCCCCATGCATGCAAGGCAAGCGATCTACAACTAAGCCACCTTCCCAGCCTCTTGGTACTAGTTTTAAATGTGGGTTTTTGGTTTTGTGTTTTTGAAATTTATTCAAACATCTATGGGGAAATAAAAGTTCCAGCCTCCAGCTGGGCTCAGTGAAAGAGAAGGCTGTGTGCCTGGTTTTGACTTTTCAGCTAGTCCCAACAATGTAAAGTGCTCTGATCCAAAATTGGATAAGAATCAGGCCAGTTTAGTTTCAGGTGACCTCTCCCGCCCCACCCCCAGCCTTTCTCCAACAAAAGGGCTTCAAAAGACCAGTTGGTGAAATGCTTTGCTAAACAAGCAAGACCTGGGAAAACGAAACTCAACAAAGTTACTTAGTTTAAAAGAAATATTGTCTTAAATTTTTGTTTGAAAACTTTAGAAAATGTACATAAAACTGATTTTTATTTTTTGTGGACTTAAAGATCTGTGTTTTGTATGTGTTTATGAACATGTTCATGATAGAAATTGTCCGCATGCTGTAATAATTAGGTGAGTTTAACTTTAAAATTCAAAAATTATGAGGTTGGGACATTACCAGAAAAATTTTATAGAATTTTCACGTTGTTTTAAATGGCTTTTTAATGATTGTTTAATATGAAAATTTGAAAATGTGTTAGTTTAGAATGCATAAGGCTGTTTGCACTGTAATCAAAATATCTGGCTTAACAAAAAGGTGAAACTTAGAAGCCAACAGAATATCTATCATTAGGAGTGAAGGGTGAACAGGCAGAAGTGGAGTTGAGCTGGTCATGCATGGTGGAACAGGTCCTGGGAGAAGTCCACACATGGTTAAAGAGGGCAAACTGGCACAAACACAGTTCATCTAACCCTAAAGATTGAGAATGGGTGTGTGCCCATTCCACAGGAAGGACCAAGTGGCCCATCTTCATTCTCTCCCTTTTCCCTGCAGATAGACACTGGAAACATGATGGTAAAAATGAGTTATGTGATGATCTGAATAGCATTGCTAAAACTGCCCCTTGGATGTGTTAAAATTAAAATTAAGAAGGCCTTAAAAAGAGGGTTGAAAAGTTTATTTGTATGTGATTTCCTCTCAATGATATTCTGCCATTGGATATGTTTTTTTTTAAGGCATAAAGGTGTTAAGTCTAGCTTTTTGGTACAATGATGGTGATTGTAATTTTTGCATTAAGAAAAAATTGTTATTTGAGTTTAAATGTTTTAATGTGTATCTGTTTTAAAACAAGCAGCCAAAGGGGGGGGACCAAGATGGCGACGGGGCAGTAGGGAAACGCCACAGCTCTCTCCAACCAAAAAGAGAGTTCGAGTTCCAATGCTTAATCTCCCCAAGAGACCGACAACAACAAAAAGACGAACACTCAGAGAAAAACCAGAGGCGGAGAATAACAAAAAAAGAAAGAGAGGAAAAGAAGAATTTCAGAACAGAGAAAAGCGAAGACCCCTCCCCCAACCTTTACTGGCCGCGTGGCAGTGCGCCAAGCCGCCGGCCAGCCGGCCCGGCAGGGGCTGCGGGAGCCCCAAGAGACACAGCAGAGACACAGGGGGCCGCTTTCAGAACATCAGGTACTGGTTTGCAGAGCAGCAGATCGCGAGGAACAGAGAAACCTACCAGCCGGGAGTCTCCATGAGGATCCTACCTCCACCCCTCACTCTCCACCCGAGCAGAGAGGCTCCATCCCGCCAAAGCCGCTCGACATCAGCAGAGTGACAAAAGGACCTGTCTGCAGACCACCCGCCCGCCCGATCACGATCGCAACGACCCGGCAGGGTCACACGGGCCCCAGAGGTACCGGGAAGAAGCTGCCTGAGCGTGGACACTCTTGACCCAACAGCTTCGACAGAGGCAGAGACAGAAAAGAATCACACAGAGCCACCACCGCCCAACCCAGCCCGGATTGCAACAACAACTGACGACCTACACCACACAGAAACAACCAGCTCCAGGGTGAGTACCCCACAGGGGAAGTGTATCCCTCAAGGGAGACCAGAGCTGGAGGGAATCCCCAGACCCTGACCTAGACTCCCTACCCCAGCACCCGGACCACAGGACCCACTAAAACTGGGAACTGTTTGAGAGCTCCACCAGCCCGTGGAGCACACTCAGCTGGCCAGGCTAGAGCAAGAGCACCCCTGGAAGGGAGCTTAAATGCCCAAGCCAGGAACAGCGCCCCTGGGTCAAGACTACCAACAGTAGAAGAAATTCGAACTGTGTCCCCCAGGCTGTATAACCTAGGTGGTATACACATCAGCACAGGCCTAACGAGTGCGCTCCAGGCTGCATAACCTAGGTGGTATACACATCAGCACAGGCCTAACAAGCGCGCTCCAGGCTGGGGCCGGAACCAGGCCCGGGGATTTGGCGCCTGAACAACACAACCAACTCCTCCCAATTGAAGTAAAAAGCTGAGCATACGCCTCAACAGAGGGGAGAAAACCAGGAAACAACACTCCCCCGGGAAGCACGCCTGTGACAACAAAAGACCTGGAGGCCCAGGACAAGAGAAGCCCAAACCCCACCAAAACTCCACCCATATACCCTAGACTGGGAATTGGGCAACACAGGAGCTCAGACTGTTAAGGCGGCTCAGCAATAGAGTAATAGTCTTGGATGTATGAGGCCCTGGATCTGATTCCTCAGCATCACAAAAGCAAAAAGGTTCAGAAGTGGTGCTGTGGCTCAAACGGAAGGGTGCCAGCCTTGAGCTGAAAAGCTGAGGGACAGCACCCAAACCTAGAGTTCAAGCCCACAACCAGCCCAAAACAAATAAACAAAAACACATCAGGAGCCCATAGCAGACTCCAGCATTTGGGAGAGTGCATCCAGAGCATCTGTTCTTCACAAGAACACCCGTAGGAGCAAACACAAGCAGTCTAGGCTGCCCAACCCTTCCAAAGGCGGGAACTGCCAGCAATCTACAGCAGAGAGCTGAGAATCCTAAGTAAGTCAGAATAGCAGCTGGAAATAGGCTCCCAACAGAACCCAGATCAGGCACAGACTCTCTCTACCAATACAGAATCAGCAACCAAGCAAAGACAGACACACCAAAACAAAATTGAAGAGCAGTCTCCTGAACCTCCATGCGAAAATCACAGAGAAAAATCACAAGGTTTACTAACACCCAGGACAGCAAGCCCACCTCAAAAGCCAGCAGCCACACAGGGGAGAGCCCCAGTGGGAGCAAAGCAGGAATGGAAGACAAAGGCTACTTCCAAGGGTTGCTGGAGGCAATGACTCAAGAAATAAAGCGAGAAATTGATCAGAAATTGAAAGAGCACAAGGATGAACTATCCAAAGAGATACAGGGTATCAAACAAGAGATGCATGCAAAAATAGAAGCTGCACAAACCTCAGTAAGAAGTGAGATAAGCGCCAAATTAGAGGAAATACATACTGAGATCAGTACTCTGAGAACCAACATCGAATCCATAAAGGGATCCATTTCCTCCATGCAAACCACAATAGAAGCCACTGTCAACAGAGTGAATGAAATGGAAGGTAGAGTGTCAGATACAGAAGACAGAATGCACCAACTGGACCAAAAAGTGACAGATATGGAAAAATCACTCAAATTAAACCAAAGGGAAATTCAAGAGCCAGCAGATAATGCTAAAAATTTTAACCTTCGCATAACTGGAGTGGACGAAGGTGAGGAATTCCAGAACAAGGGAATGCAACACCTATTTAACAATATAATCAATGAAAATTTTCCCCACCTCAAAAACGACCATCTTAACTAAATCACAAAAGCTTATCGAACACCCAACAAGCAAGACCCCAGGAGAAACACTTCTAGACACATTATAGTAAAAATGATAGATCTGAATAATAAGGAAACAATCCTGCATGCAGCAAAAATGAAGAAGGAGCTATACTACAATGGGAAAAAAATAAGAATTACTGCAGATCTCTCCACACAAACAATGAATGCAAGAAAAACCTGGGAAAGCACCATACGAGCCCTGAGAGCCAATAACTACCAACCCAGACTGATCTACCCGGCAAAGCTAGCATTCACATTTGATGGAGAACTGAAAACTTTTAATAGCAAAGAAAAACTAAATGAATACATAAACATTAAGCCAGCATTACAAAGAATTCTAAGAGGGGGGACACAACCTGAAGAAAGCAGCCAGGAACTGGGGCCTGCCCCAAACAGGCGTTACTCATAGTCTAACTGAGCAAGCACAGGAGGAAAGGAAAAAAGAAAAACTTAGGAAAACGGAATGGCAGGGACAACAATGCATCTCTCTATACTTTCTCTTAATATAAATGGGCTGAATTCGCCAATTCAAAGAAAACGAACTGAGGACTGGATCAGAAAACAAGAACCATCCATCTGTTGCCTTCAGGAGACCCACCTCTCAGCCAAACATACAAACAAACTCAGAGTGAAGGGGTGGAAAAGGATCTACCAATCAAACGCCCCCAGTAAGAAAGCAGGTGTAGCTATCCTGATATCTGACAAAATAAACTTTTCATTAAAATCAGTACAGAAAGACAAGGACGGACACTACATATTAATAAAGGGAACAATCCAAGAGGAGGATATAACCATCATCAACTTATATGCCCCAAATATTGGTGCACCCAGATATGTCAAACAAATGCTCTCAAACTTACAGAATAAAATAGATCCCAATACGATAATACTAGGAGACTTTAACACACCACTCTCACCAAAGGACAGGTCTACCAACCAGAGGATTGGCAAAGAAGCTACCGAATTAAGAGAGGCCATACTTCAAGCGGAATTAACTGACATCTACCGAGTATTTCACCCTAAAACAACACAGTACACATTCTTCTCAGCAGCTCACGGAACTTTCTCCAAAATAGACCATATCATAGTTCATGCAAGGAACTTAAGCAAATACATAATCCCCTGTATCCTATCTGACCACAGTGGAATCAAGCGAGCTCTCAATAACAAAGCATACCGCAGAAAATAATACGTAGAAATTGAACAGCACACTCCTTAACAATGCCTGGATAACAGAAGAGATCAGAGAAGAAATAAAGCATTTCCTACAACTCAATGGAAATGAAAACACCTCACAAAGAAACTTGTGGGACACAGCAAAAGCAGTCCTGAGGGGCAAATTTATTGCCCTCAGTGCCCACATCAAGAGAATGGAGACAGACCAAGTAAATAATCTCATGTTGCAATTAAAACAGCTAGAAAAACAAGAAAAAATGGGACCTAAAGCTATTAGAAGAAGCCAGATAACCAAATTAAAAGCAGAGATTAACCAATTAGAAAATCAGAAAACCATAACCAAAATAAACCAAACAAAAAGCAGGTTCTTTGAAAAAATAAACTAAATTGATGGCCCATTGGCTAGATTAATTAAAAAAAGAAGAGAGGAAACCCATATTAATAGGATTAGGGATGCCACGGGAAACATCACCACACGTACCCAAGATATCCAAACAATTCTAACAGACTACTTTCAAAAGCTATACTCTCTAAAGGAAGAAAATCGGGCAGAAATGGATGCATTTTTAGAGAAATACAAGTTGCCCAAACTGAGCAAAGAAGAAGTTAACCAATTAAATAAGCCAATATCCTATAATGAGATACAGGAAGCTATCAAAAGTCTTCCAACAAAAAAAAGCCCAGGACCAGATGGATTCACAGCAGAATTCTATAAGACCTTTAAACAAGAACTAATACCCATACTCCTCAAGCTCTTCAGAGAAACAGAGAAGGAAGGAGCTATCCCAAACTCATTCTACGAAGCCAATATCACACTCATCCCCAAACCAGGCAAAGACCCAACCAAAAAGGAGAATTACAGGCCAATCTCCTTGATGAACACAGATGCAAAGATCCTTAACAAGATTCTAGCTAACAGAATCCAGAAACACATAAAAAAAAATAATTCACTATGACCAGGTAGGCTTCATCCCAGAGACACAGGGATGGTTTAACATACGTAAGTCAATAAATGTAATCCAACATATCAACAGAGCCAGGGTCAAGAATCACATGATTATCGCTACAGATGCAGAAAAGGCCTTTGACAAAATTCAACATTCATTCATGCTAAAAGCTCTGGAGAAAATAAGAATAGAAGGAACATTTCTAAAAACAATAAAAGCCATTTATGACAGACCAATAGCCAATATTATACTTAATGGGGAAAAGCTACAACCAATTCTCATGAAATCAGGAACAAGGCAAGGATGCCCACTGTCTCCACTCCTCTTCAATATAGACCTAGGACCCTTAGCCAGGGCAATAAGGCAAGAAAAAGACATTAAAGGGATCCGCATAGGGAAAGAAGAAGTTAAACTATCCCTTTTTGCAGACGACATGATACTATACTTCCACGATCCCAAAAACTCCATCCCCAAACTCTTAGAAATCATAAATCACTTTGGCAAAATAGCAGGATACAAAATAAACCCACAAAAATCAGTTGCCTTCCTATACACTGATAATGTACAGGAAGAGAGGGAAATAAAGGGAGCAACCCCATTCACAATAACCTCCCGAAAAATAAAATATTTAGGAATTAACCTAACCAAAGATGTAAAAGAACTATTTAATGAGAACTATAAAAAGTTAAAGAAATTGCAGAAGACACTAGGAAATGGAAAGACCTCCCATGCTCCTGGATAGGCCGACTTAATATAGTAAAGTTGGTAATACTTCCAAAACTAATATACAAATTCAACGCAACTCCTATTAAAATCCCAATGACGTACATCACTGAAATACAGAAAACAGTCCAAAAATTCATATGGAACAACAAAAGACCTAGAATAGCCAAAACAATTCTAGGGGATAAAGACAATATGGGAGGGCTATTCATGCCGAACTTCAAACTCTACTACAGAGCTTTAATAACAAAGACATAGTGGTACTGGCACAAAAACAGACCTGAAGACCAATGGAACAGAATAGAAGATCCAGAAATAAATCCACAGGCCTACAGCCAGCTGATATTCGACAAAGGAGCCAAAGACATACAATGGAAGAAACACAGCCTCTTCAACCGCTGGTGCTGGGAAAACTGGGCAGCCACATGCAGAAAACTAAAAGTGGACCCCAGCCTATCACCATGCACCAACATCAACTCAAAATGGATTAAAGACCTTAACATTAAACCTGAATCTCTGAAACTACTGCAGGACAGATTAGGAGAGACACTTGAACTAATAGGCACAGGAAGGAACTTCCTGAACAGAGTCCCAGGGTCACAACAAGTTGGAGAGAGACTCGACAAATGGGACTACCTTAAAATAAAAAGCTTCTGCACATATAAAGCTATCGCAACCAAGCTAGAAAGACAACCAACTAATTGGGAAAAAATATTTACCAGCAATATATCAGACAAGGGGTTAACATCCTGTATATACAGGGAACTCAAGAAACGAATCCCTCCCAAACCCAACAAACCAATTACTAAATGGGCAAGGGAACTAAAGAGGGACTTTTCAAATGAAGAAATGAAAATGGCAAAGAAACACATGAGGAAATGTTCATCATCCCCGGTGGTGAAGGAAATGCAAATAAAGACAACCCTGAGATACCACCTTACCCCAGTCAGAATGTCCCACATTCACAAATCAGCCAACCACAAATGCTGGAGGGGATGTGGAGAACGAGGAACGCTATTACACTGCTGGTGGGAATGTACACTCATACAACCACTTTGGAAAGCAGTCTGGAGGGTCCTTAGAAAGCTAAAGATTGACCTCCCTTACGACCCAGTCATACCACTTCTAGGCATCTACCCTGAACAACAGGAACCAATATACAAGGACAAATGCACCCCCATGTTTATTGCAGCACTGTTCGCAATAGCTAGGATATTGAAACAACCTAGATGCCCCACCATAGATGAGTGGATCCAAAAATTGTGGTATCTATACACAATGGAATATTATGCAGGCATTGGAAATGACAAAATAATGGCATTTGCAGGGAAATGGATGGAGCTAGCAGGAATCATGTTGAGCGAGGTAAGCCAAGAATGAAGAGACAAACAGTACATGGTCTCCCTGATAAGTGGATGCTAAATCCAAAATGTTAGGTGATATGACAAAACTAATAGGACTTAAGAAACAAAGCACTCCCACTCATCTGGTTGAACCACTACCAAATATCTCCATGCTGCTGATCACATATATGGTATTTAACACGTGAGCACCGTTATATATTACAGACTGTGATAGACAATTTGCTCCAGGAAAGTTAGAATGAACTTGTGACTTTAAATGAGCATCATTATTCCACAATACTGTGAATTTCCGGAAATTATGTAATCACTTAATCACAATCAAAAAAAAAAAAAAGAACCTCGGGGAACCGAGGGAGGGAGGGCATGGTAGGGGGAAAACAATGGAGGGGGTAACAATGTTCAAGAGGAAGTGTACTCATTACCTCACTCATGTAACTGTAACCCTCTGTATAGTATCTTTACAATAAAAAAAATAAAGCTTATGTATACGTATACACAAAAATTGTCTAGAAATAAAATTATAATAGGCCCTGGAATGCCAAAAAAATTAAAATGAAATTGCCTTCAGTCATTCATTTAGACAATTTATATTGAGGGCAAGCTATTGTAGATCACATTACGAACTAAACGGATAGAATTTGAGAGGATCACAGCTTAGAACCAGTGTGCAAGGAAAGTAATAATAATTCTCATGTTATCCTAAATCCTGGCATATTGGAATGCGTTTGTGATCCCAGCTTCTTGGCAGACAGAGGTGAGGAACTTAGCCTCTGTTCAGCCCTCAGGAAAATTGATAACCTATGAGCAAAGTAACTAAATTGAAAAAAGATTGTTCTATTGGTAGAAAACTTGTTCAGCAAAAAATAAATCTAAATTCATACTCATTTCCTAAAAGAGGAAAGAAACGGATATAAAGAGAAAGAAAAGAATGTAGAGAGGGAGGAGGAGAGAAGGGAAGGAAGGAAGGAAGGAGGGAGGGAAGGAAGGAAGGCAGGAGGGAGGGAAGGAAGAAAGGGATAGAAAGAAAGAAAGAAAGAAAGAAAGAAAGAAAGAAAGAAAGAAAGAAAGAAAGAAAGAAAGAAAGAAAGAAAGAAAGAAAGAAAGAAAGAAAGGAAGGAAGGAAGGAAGGAAGAAAGAAAGAAAGAAAGAAAGAAAGAAAGAAAGAAAGAAAGAAAGAAAGAAAGAAAGAAAGAAACAAACAAACAAACAAAGAAAGAAACAAAGAAAGAAACAAAGAAAGAAAGAAAGAAAGAAAGAAAGAAAGAAAGAGAGAAAGAAAGAGAGAGAGAAAGAAAGGAAGGAAGGAAGGAAGGAAGGAAGGAAGGAAGGAAGGAAGGAAGGAAGGAAGGAAGGAAGGAAGGAAGGAAGAAAGGATGGAAGGAAGGAAGGAAGGAAGGAAGGAAGAATGAGAGTTTTAAATAAAAACAGCATGTGTTAGATGTTAATAACGACACTAAATCTTTTTAGCGATAAATGTAATCATTTAATTCTCTGGGCAGAGACATTTTGTATCAAGCCATGTTGTACGGACTTGGGACCCCTGAAAGACCACCAGAGACCACGACCAATGTGAACAGCAAAAGAGTCGTTTATTTGCAAGGTCAAGCTTGGTCCGCCGTGCACTCGGTAACTGGTGATGGTAAGAGTCTCTAAGCACAAAATCAGCACAGCTTTCATAGTATTGAACAAACAAGTTTAGGGAATTTCCACACAAGCAGTTATATAATTGGTTTGAGTCCACCCTAACCGCACTGCCCTTTTTCTGAACTATTGGTATATTCTGTTCCTGGAACACTTGGGCAACTGTTCTGCTTTCTTAAGGGTGGGCAGGCTTGGTGGCAATCTGTTTTTTTCTCTCTCTCTCTCTTGGGGTTACTCTGAGGGCAGCCTAGTACAAGATGGTGGGGTTAATCTCAAATTGGAGTTACTTTGGCTCTTCATTCCCTCCTCTTCTAGAGCATCGGGGACCAATCATGGTCCCCTAATTGGCACAGTCTTCTATATTTGCAGTTTGGCGTTGGGACCTCAGAACTAATAGATGGACTGTGCTGATCCTCTCTTTTACAAAGGACACCAGGCTACAAAGTCTGATTGTGAGCAACAAAATTAACAGTACCAAAGGCCCTTACATTTTCTTCCACCAATCCTGACTCCGTATATCACAGCTAACAATTTTATACCAGTTGTACTCATAAGCTCCAATTTTAAAACATACTCATACCATTTGCTACATACTTAAGCTTTCTGAGGTTTGTCTTCTTTACAAACATTTTAAGACAATCCTTACTTTTTAATTCATTTCTTATCCAGAGGATACCAATTTTTCCCAAATTAATTTCCTAAGGCTTTCTTTACTACCCTCCTCTTCTTTACAATTTCTTGAGCTTCTTTATGGCTAGAGTTTAAAACTGCTCATTTTCCCTTTGACCTGTAGAACCAAGTTATCTCAGAAAGGCTCAAGGTACCAGTGGGATGAAAAGCTTGCTAGATTTTAAGGCTAAGATTAGGGCTGGGTCTCATTCCTCTTACTACCTCCATTGATTAAAAAAATATCTCCTTTATCTTTAAAAGTCACCAAGGAGGAAGCAGGTTATTACCATACCAGAGCCAAACTAGGCTGTGAGCCTGAAGTGCCTAAGGCAAGCCAATGATAGCCTTGCCCCCAATATCCACTGTGGGAGTAGAGAAGGTTATTGGATATCACCAAAAGAATGTCCCACAAGATATTAGTTTTAGCAGCTTTCAACCTGGAAGCCGTCTCAGGTGATGGAATCAGGCAGGAGTTCAATCTACTTTTACCACGATGGAGGTGGTCTGGATGATGATGTAGATTTCCTCTCGGTGATTGTCAGTCTGTCGTTGAACTTTACCCATTAGGGTGTGCAGCAGCAGCAGCAGCAGCAGCAGCAGGGTCTTTCAGTGGCTCCAAGGGACTGTCACACCACTTGCTGGGCTGCAAATTCCTACACAGACTGGTTAAGGATACATTGCATAGGCTTGGAAGGCTGTGACCCCACTGTTTTTTTTTAAGACTATTTAGACAATAGCTCAGGACAATTTACCAAGATGACAACTTTTTTTTAAATTTTATATTATTTTATTTGAGAACATACTGTACAGAGGGGTTACAATTACATGGGCAGGATAATGCATACATTTCTTACCAAGCATTGCAGCCTCCTCTTTTGTTTACCCTTCACCTCCCTTCCCAGCCTCCCCCCTCCCCCCACCCAATCATACCCCCCTCCCCCCCCCACACCGACATTGTAAAGCTGGTTTTGACATGACATTTTGTACTTCTCATTGTTGCAACAGGTCCACCTGAATCCTTAAACGACTTGTTTGTCCCCATCTCCTCCACATGTTATACTGACATCAAATATAGTGTTAGAGGGGGTTACACTGTGGGAGAGGGACATACAAAGCAACAAAGAAATAATCTTATAAATGCGTTAGAAACACATGCATGAAAGAAACGAAAACATTAAAATACATATTTAAGGGTTCGTTTTCCTAACATCATATTATCTGACCTTTTCCGCTTGACTCATACCTATACTAGATATTGCAAATAAGGGAAACCATGTTTCTTTGGGCCTGGCTTACTTCACTTAATATAATTTTTTCCAAGCCTTTCCATTTCCTAACAAATGGGGAAATGTCATTCTTTCTGATGGAGGCATAGAATTCCATTGTGTGAATATACCACATTTTCTTGATCCATTCATCTACTGAGGGGCATCTGGGTTGGTTCCATATCTTAGCTATGGTAAATAATGCTGCAATAAACATAGTTGTGCTGGTAGCTTTAGTGTGGTCTTGTTTGTAGACATTTGGGTAAATGCGCAAAAATGGGATTGCTGGATCATAGGGGAGATCTATGTGAAGTCTTTTGAAGAACCTCCATACTGCTTTCCAAAGTGGTTGAACAAGTTTACATTCCCACCAACAATGAAGTAAGGTTCCTTTCTGTCCACATCCCCTCCAGCATCTGTTGTTGTTAGAGTTCTTGATTTTTGCTGTTCTAACTGGAGTGAGGTGATAGATATCTCAATGTTGTTTTGATTTGCATTTCTTTTATGGCTAGGGATGTTGAACATTTCTTCATGTGTCTATTGGCCATCCTTCTTTCTTCTTCAGAGAAGCTTCTCTTTTAGTCTTTCACCCACTTATTTATTGGGCAGTTGTTTCTTTGAGCATTTGTTGTTGGGGGGTTTAATTTTTTGAGTTCCAAGTATATTTTAGATATGAGACCCTTGTCCGTTGTATGGCTAGTAAAGATCTTCTGCCAATCGGTGGGCTTTCTATTGATCTTGCTAGCTATGTCATTTGCCCTGCAGAAGCTCTGCAACCGTATGCAATCCCATTTGTCCAACCTTTCTTTGATTTGTTGTGTTTCCGGGTCTCTATTCAGAAAATTTCGGCCTGAGCCAAGGAAACCTAGGGTTTCTCCTATTCCATCCTGTAATGTTTTCAGAGTGTCTGCTTTGAGTTCAAGGTCTTTGATCCATTTGGAGTTGATTCTGGTGCAGGGTGATATATAAGGATCTAGCTTTAGTTTTCTACATGTAGTTAACCAATTTTGCCGGCACCATTTACTGAAGAGGCTGTCTTTCTTCCATTCTATTGTTTTAGCTCCCTTATCGAAGATTAGATGGCTATAGGTCTGTAGGTTCATTTCTGGGTTTTCAATTCTATTCCATTGGTCCTGAGGTCTGTTCTTATGCCAATACCAAGCTGTTTTGATTACTATGGCTTTATAGTAGAGTTTGAAATTTGGTATTGATATTCCTCCAGCAGTGTTCTTTCCGTTGAGGAGCGTTTTTGCTATTCGGGGTCTTTTATTGTTCCATATGAATTTTTGGATTGCCTCTTCTATTTCCTTGAAGAATGAGGGTGGAATTTTGATAGGTATCGCGTTGAATTTGTAGATAGCCTTGGGAAGTATTGCCATTTTCACGATGTTAATCTTGCCAATCCAGGAGCATGGGAGGTTTTGCCATTTTTTAAGTTCTGTGTTGATTTCCTTTTTCAAGATTTTAAAGTTTTCATCATAGAGGTCCTTCACTTCTTTAGTTAAGTTAATTCCTAGGTATTTGATTTTTTCTGGGGCTATTACAAATGGAGTTGTTTTCCTAATTTCAGCCACACTTTTCTCATTGTTGGCATACAGAAAAGCCATTGATTTTTGGGGGTTAATTTTATAACCTGCTACTTTGCCAAAGTTTTGAATCAGCTTGAGTAATTTGGGAGTGGAGTCTATGGGATTCTTTAAAT
Organism: Dipodomys merriami; assembly: GCF_024711535.1. Lineage (NCBI taxonomy): Eukaryota > Metazoa > Chordata > Mammalia > Rodentia > Heteromyidae > Dipodomys > Dipodomys merriami. Next base: position 924,904 of record NW_027204426.1, on the reverse strand, counting down.
ACAAGATCATGTCATCTGCAAAGAGGGAGAGTTTTATTTCTTCTTTCCCTATTTGGATCCCCTTTATGTCTGCATCTTGTCTTATTGCTGTAGCTAGGCATTCTAATACTAGATTGAAGAGAAGTGGAGAGAGTGGGCATCCTTGTCTTGTTCCTGAGTTAAGAGGAAATGGCTTTAGTTTTTCACCATTGAGTATAATGCTGGCTGTAGGTTTGTCATATACAGCCTTTATTGTATTGAGGAATGTTCCATGGATTCCTAATTTTTCCAAAACCTTCATCATAAAGGGGTGTTGGATCTTGTCGAATGCTTTTTCTGCGTCTATTGAGATAACCATGTGGTTCTTGTTCTTGCTCCTGTTGATGTGATGAATAATATTAATTGATTTGCGTATATTGAACCAGCTTTGCATTCCTGAAATGAATCCTGTTTGATCGTGGTGTATGATTTTTTGGATGAATTGTTAAAGTCGGTTGGACAAAATTTTGTTGAGAAGTTTTGCGTCAATGTTCATCAAAGAAATGGGTCTATAGTTCTCTTTCTTTGATGAGTCCCTGCCTGGTTTTGGGATGAGGGTTATGATGGCTTCATAGAATGTGTTCGGTAGTGAGCTTTCTCTTTCAATTTCATTGAAGAGTTGGAGGAGAATTGGTGTGAGCTCTGCTTTGAAGGCCTTGTAAAATTCCGCTGTAAAACCATCTGGTCCTGGACTTTTCTTAGCTGGGAGGTCTCTTATTGCTGTTTCTATTTCAATGCTTGATATGGGCCTGTTAAGATAGTTTAACTCATCTTGGTTTAGTTTTGGCATGTCAATATTTGCTAGGAAGAGGTCCATTTCTGCCAAGTTGTCAAACTTATTAGCATAAAGTTTTGAGAATTATTCCCTTATAATGTTCTGAATCTTGGTTGTTTCCGTGGTGATGTTTCCATTCTCATCTCTGAGTTTATTAATTTGGGTGTGTTCTCTTCTTTTTCTGATAAGATTTGCTAAGGGTCTGTCAATTTTGTTAAGTTTTTCAAAGAACCAACTCTTTGTTTTGTTGATTCTTTCTATAGTTTTTTTGGATTCTAATTCATTTAATTCTGATTTAATTTTGATTATTTCTTTCCGTCTACTGGATTGGGGTTTTTCTTGCTGCTCTTTTTCAAGGAGGTTTAGATGTGTCATTAAATTGTTAGTTTCCGATCTCTCCAATTTGTTGATGTAGGAGCTCAGAGCTATAAACTTGCCTCTGAGTACTGCCTTTGCTGTGTCCCAGAGGAGCTGGTAATTTGTGTGTTCATTTTTGTTGAATAGTATGAACATTTGAATTTCCTTTCTAATCTCTTCCATGACCCACTCATGATTCAGCAGTGTGTTGTTCAGCCTCCATGTGATACCGGACTTTCTTTGGTGGCTTTTGGTGTTGAGTTCTAATTTTATTCCCTTGTGGTCAGAGAGAATGCAAGGTATAATTTCAATGTTTCTGAATTTAGACAAGTTTGCTTTGTGGCCTAAAATGTGGTCTATTTTAGAAAACGTTCCATGTGCTGCTGTGAAGAACGTGTATTCTGATGCTGCTGGGTGAAATGTTCGGTAAATGTCTGTTAAGTCTAGTTGATCTATGCAGCTGTTTAGATCTGCGGTTTCTATGTTGAGTTTTTGCCGAGTTGATCTATCTAGTGGGGAGAGTGGTGTGTTAAAATCCCCAACAATTAATGTCTTTGGATCTATATGGGATTTGAGGGAAAGTAGTGTTTCTTTGATAAATTTGGGTGCTCCATTGTTTGGCGAATAGATATTTAGAATTGTAATATCCTCCTGAAGGAGAGATCCTTTAATTTGTATGTAGCGACCTTCTTTATCTCTTCTCACGAATTTTACTTTGAAGTCTATTTTATCTGATATTAGGATTGCAACTCCCGCCTGTTTATGAGGGCCGTTTGCTTGGTAGATTTTGTTCCAGCCTTTAACATTGAAAATGTGTTTGTTTTTATGGGCAAGATTTCACTCCTGCAGGCAGCAGATAGAAGGGTCTTGTTTTTTAATCCAACTAGACAGTCTATGTCGTTTAATTGGAGAGTTCAGTCCGTTAAGGTTAAGAGATAAGACTGAGAGGTATTTGGGAGTTCCTGCCATGTTATCCACCTTCTTGGGGGCTGCGAAAACTGGGTTCTTCCTATGGTTCTTGGATTCTCAGTTTGGGTGCAGTTTGTTGGCCTTTATTGTGGTCTTATTGGTTTTCTATGTGTAGGACATCTTTGAGAATCTTTTGTAGGGCTGGTTTGGTGGTGATGTATTGTTTCAATTTTTCTTTGCTGTGGAAGGTTTTTATTTGGCCTTCAGTTATGAAGGAGAGTTTAGCTGGGTACAGTATTCTTGGTTGATAGTTGTTTGTTTTTAGGGCATGGCATACATCATTCCAGGCTCTTCTTGCTTTGATTGTCTCTGCTGAGAAATCTGAGGTGATTCTAATTGTTTTCCCTTTATAGGTGATTACCCTTTTCTCCCTGACAGCTTTAAGGATCTTTTCCTTGTTCTGAGTTGATCCTGTGTGGATTATAATGTGACGGTGGGATGTCCTATTCTGGTCTGGTCTATTTGGGGTTCTAAAGGCTTCTTTTATCTGAATAGGCCTATCTTTTTGCATGTTTGGGAAGTTCTCTGCTATGATCCTGTTAAACAAATTTCCTAGACCATTAACTTCTGTTTCTTGGTGCTCCTCTACACCCATTATCCTTAAGTTAGGCCTTCTGATGGTGTCTTCCAGGTGTTGAATAGATCTGTCATATTTCTTGGACTTGTCTTGGATGGTTGTATGTTCTTTCTCTATGATATCTAGGCTGTCTTCAATCCCTGAGATTCGATCTTCTGCATGGTCTAACCTGCTGTCAAGACTCTCTACTTTGTTTTTTTATCTCTTTTCCTTCTAATTGGTCAGCTTTGCTGGCTTCAAGTTCTTTGTTGAAGCTCTGTTTTAGGTCTTGTATGAATCTCTTTACTTCCTTAATTTGGTGTTCAGTGTTTGTCCTCAAATCACTTAGTTGATTGGATATGGTTTCTTTGGACTCCCATTCCTTCTGTTGGGTTGAAAGACCCTAGCCCCCTAGGATACTTTCGTCAACAGGAGGGCACCCCAGAAAACTCAGACTCCAGACCGGGAGATGCAATAAGCAAGAGGAGTTTATTTGACTTTTGCGCAAACGGACTCTCTGTCCCGAGCAGACAGGGAGCCCCGAGCAGCGGTTACAAGCCCTTTTTAAAGGCAAAAACCACAAGATTAACGCATAACACAAAGCATCCCATGATTGGTACATTTAAAGGTCACCATATACACCAACAATCACTTTCCCACGCGGGAAATTTTGTAACACTCTTTGTAAAATGACTGGCCCATGGTTGGTTTAAGGGGGGGTTTACATGGTTACAGGCCTATGATGGGTTGACATTTGGCTTAGCTTGTGGTCTTGCCAGGTGGTCGTTATCTCAAGGTCCTGTCTGGGGAATTTCTAAATGGGAACTGAGGAACACGTACTGTCTGTTCTGTATCTACTACCACTGACCTTGTCCTGGGGCCGGCATCTGGTCCCTGAAACTTCTTAACTCATTTTTCGGAAGGGAAGGGTCAGTGCCAGCGTAAGCAAGTTTACAGAAGCAGAATCAGCAGTTAGCAAGTTAGTAATTGTGAATGGTCAATTTTTAATCTTTCAGGGTTCCATTCAGTTTTCCCTTTGTGGTCTCCCTGACTTCCTTCAGCTCTTTGTTAATGGATTCTATGGATGCCTTTAGTGATCTTTGTATGTTCTCTACCTGGTCTCTCAATTCCTGTATTACTCTTTGATTAGCTTCCTCGCGTTTGTGGGATTCCTGCAGTTCTCTTTGAGTGTTCTCAGCCTGCTCACGCCATTCCTCCCTTTCTCTTTGAGTATTCTCAAGTTGTTCACGCAAATCCTGTATTAGTTTTTGAGTAGCTTCCTCACGCTTATGATATTCCTGTATAAACTTCTGGGATGCCTCCTCTCTCTCCCTGTCACGCTCATACAGAGTCCTTTGTACATTGTCAAACTTCTCATTTATCATGTTTGCTAGTAGTGTTTGTAGAGCTATTTGGGAACTCTCTTCTGGATTATTCATTATCTGTTCTAATCCCTGATTATCAAGATTGGTAATTGAGATACCCGAATTTGCCATTTTTCTTGTGTTTTTCCAGCTTACTCTGCCCATTTGAGATGAGGATAGCACCAGTTTTGTGCTAGAACACTATCTTAAGGCAACCATCAACCAAAGTTTGCATTTGTACAGTCAATAGTCTACAGATACAATCTAGTTCAACAGATACATCTATTCAACATCAAACAACTATATGTTAAAGAACTTCGAACTGCAGAAAAGAATTTGGAAAACCAGAAATTATTAGGATTAGGGAGAGATGTGGGTAAAAAATAGGAATAGATTGGTGTGGGGAGGCACAGAGAGAGTTAACTATGTCCTAGTCACAATGCAGAAAATGGGTTGGGTAGGATGCAAGTAGAGAGAGAGAGAAAGAGAAGAGAGGGAGAGGGGAATGAAAAGAGACCAGAAAAAAAATAGAAACGGAAAGATTAATGTTATTATAGAGATTAAAAGACCGTCTATTTAGAGAGGAATGTGATTATGTTGAGAGAAATGGAGGGACATAGAAGAGGTGTGAAAAACTTTAAGGATGGGAAAGGGAGAAGAAAAGATCAGAAGTTCAGTAGAGCTAGACAAAAAACAAAAAGATAATTAAGAAAGAAAGAAAAAGAGAAAGAAGACAAGAAAAGAAAGGAAAACGCTCATTCACATATTCCTAAAATAAAAACTATAAGAGGAGAAAAAAAAGTTACTGGAAAACAATTGTTTTTTCAGAAGAGGCAAAAATTAAAGATTAATAAAAGTTTTAGAAGAGAAAAAAATTATATATATACATATATATATATATATATATATATATAAGGTAACAAAAAACAAAAAACAAACAAAAAAAAGAAAAGAAGAAGAAAAAAAAAGTCTTTTGATTTTTTTTTCGGGTGGGGGGGAGGGGTGGGAAGAATCCTGTATCTCCCTTTTGTCTGTAATCAGTCTCTTGTTGGAGTCTCTGGTCAGCTTGAGGTCCTGTGGCTTGATTGGTTTCTTAAGTCGGTTTGTTGGAAGAGGCAGAAAAATGCTCTGCTTTACCCAAGATTTTGAGATCCCCCTCCCAGGTTAGTTTTTTGGGAGGGTGATCTACTTTGAGAATCACAAAAGAGGGAGATGCGGTGATGAGGCTAGGTTCTGGGTAGAGTTGAGGCCTTTCAACAAACAGTAGCTTTTCCCTGGGGCTATTTTGTGATAAAACTCACAGCGCCCAGCCTGGAGCCATTCTCAGGGTTTCTGTTTTTCAATTGATTGTGGTGGCTGCTAGATGGAGGGGCAGCCTCTGGCTCTGTTTACCCTGTGAGGCAAGCCACTCCAATGGCTGGCGCCTGAGCTGGGTGACTTTTCCCTGGATGGAGCTGAGTCTGGCAGGTCACTTCGCCATTAATTTCTTGTGACCTGCTAAATGACTCGTTTTATTCCAAGGCCTGAGCTGGAGCTAGCAGCTCCTCCGAGCTTTGTCGGTATCCAAGATGGAGATCACTGGTGCTGGGGGGGAGGGGTGGCCTTCCCTCCTCTGCTCCCTGAGAAGGAGTGAGGACGTCGGGCTTGTACTCACGCCGAGTCTTGGATCCTGGGTCGTCTCTGGTCTGCAAACTGTAGGATGAAGATGTTCGCTCCTTGTCGGTTCTTGTTGGTGTTGAGTAGAATCCGCTCGTCAGCTGCATCTGGCTCCTTCGTCCCGGACTCTCTGTGTCTCAGGTTTGACCCCGCGGCGGTGGTCGCCACCGCGACCCTGCCGCCGCGACCCTGCCGCCGCAGTGGCAGCTGCTGGCAGGCGCTCAGATGTGTCTTTTTGCCTTGGCTTCCCCTCTCTTGTCTAACTCTCTGTCCTGTGATGGCACACTTGGTGTGATTCTCTGGATTAGGACTGTTCACTGGAACTCTAAAACTGCTTTCTATGCGAGAGCTTGTTCAGATTCCAGCTTCTCCTCCGCCATCTTCCCAGAACCCCAAGATGACAACTTTTTAAACAAATAGTTCTTTTAATAAGGCTAGGATTTTCTAGGCAGATATAGAGGTCTCAGGCCTGTACTATTATTTCCCATGCCTTTTCCTTCTGTCTATTTTGCCACATTTTAAAAAAAGTGACTCTGGTCCCTTGTTCTTAAAAGGGGATAATGGACAAAGATTCATCTTCTGTCACTTCCTCAAGCTGACAGCGGTGTTGATCCTACCTAGCCACTAACCTCTAACCTTAGCCTTTTTGACAAAGAGGATACCAGGGTTAGATGTCATTAAGAACAACATTTTAACTTTTGACAAATGCACAGACCTTTTTTCTGCCTACAGCAGTGTAGCTTATTTAGCCTTCTGGTTTGCAAAAGGATCTTTCTGGATGGTTTAGGAATGTGATCTCTACTTATCCTAACAATGCCTGAGTTACCTATGCAGGCTTTCAGACAGATATCAATAGAAACACAGTCTCAGGTTTACAAACGTTTTTCCTGAGCAGATGAATTTCATGTAGCTGGTGTCAGCTCAACAGTTACTGCCAATTAGAGCTTTTGGCACATACAGGGGTTGGAATCTAAAACTATCCTCCACATTTTACAACCTTAGCTTTTTAGTGCTATCACAGATGACTAAATTCCTGTCCCTTACAAGGTAGATAGTCAAAGATATTAGGCATGCTTAAAAACTATCTTCCCTTGACCTCCTGGCTCTGACCAATTTTTGAAAGACCACGCACAAATGACACTAGGATCTGACATTATTTCTGCCATTCAAGCAGTGGCTTACGGTCTCTGGATGCTCCTCCATTGCTTTCATCCCGGAAGTGTCTTCTCTACACAGGGAAAAACGCCTTATTGGCATTTCTCTTACTTAGTTGCTGGACTTGAACTCGGGGCCTGAGGGCTGTCCCTCAGCTCTGCAGCTCAAGGCTAGAACACTGCCACTTTTAATCCTAAAGGAACTCTGTTTGCTCTTTCAGCCTTCTGCTAGCTGAGTAGAGGTGACAGTTTCACACAGACCTTTTTCTGCCCAGGCTGGCTTCGAACCAGTTTGCAGATCAATGAGTCTCATAAAAGGCCACTTTACTCTAATTTAAAGCAACAAGGTGGTCAACATAGAAGTAACTTTTGAGCATGTTCTTACCAGAATGTAATTAAAGTTACATCTGACAAACTTACAAGAATCCACACTCTTTTGTGGGGATGTGCTGGGAAATGTTAAACAAACAAACAAACAAACCTATGAGAGCAAACTGAAATAGGAATTAAGCAACCATTTTGGTAATCTTAATTTTTCGTTTTTGCACTTTGAGGCAAATGTTTAGAAAAAATTTACTTTTAAACTTTATATACAGAAATCCATTCCTAATTTGTAAGCCGCCTATTGATCTGTTTTAATATTCTATAGTTTTTAGTTGCATTTTGAAAAATCCTTTGAACTCTTGAGGCTACGTGTCACTCATTTCCTCTTCACTGCTTGTTTTATTTATTTTTTTAAATTTATTTATTTATTTTTATTGTAAAGATACTATACAGAGGGTTACAGTTACATGAGTGAGGTAATGAGTACACTTCCTCTTGAACATTGTTACCCCCTCCATTGTTTTCCCCCTACCATCCCCTCCCTCCCTTCCCCAAGGTTCTTTTTTTTTTTTTTGATTGTGATTAAGTGATTACTTTATTTCCGGAAATTCACAGTATTGTGGAATAATGATGCTCATTTAAAGTCACAAGTTCATTCTAACTTTCCTGGAGCAAATTGTCTATCACAGTCTGTAATATATAACGGTGCTCATATGTTATATACCATATATGTGATCAGCAGCATGGGGATATTTAGTAGTGGTTCAACAAGATGAGTGGGAGTGCTTTGTTTCTTAAGTCCTGTTAGTTTTGTCATATCACCTAACATTTTGGATTCATCATCCACTTATCAGGGAGACCATGTACTGTTTGTCTCTTCGTTCTCGGCTTACCTCGCTCAACATGATTCCTTCTAGCTCCATCCATTTCCGTGCAAATGCCATTATTTTGTCATTTCTAATGGCTGCATAATATTCCATTGTGTATAGATACCACAATTTTTGGATCCATTCATCTGTGGTGGGGCATCTAGGTTGTTTCCATATACTAGCTATTGTGAACAGTGCTGCAATAAAAATGGAGGTGCACGTGTCCTTCTATATTGGTTCCTGTTGTTCAGGGTAGATGCCTAGAAGTGGTATGACTGGGTCGTAAGGGAGGTCAATCTTTAGCTTTCTAAGGACCCTCCAGACTGCTTTCCAAAGTGGTTGTATGAGTGTACATTCCCACCAGCAGTGTAATAGCGTTCCTCGTTCTCCACATCCCCTCCAGCATTTGTCGTTGGCTGATTTGTGGATGTGGGACATTCTGACTGGGGTAAGGTGGTATCTCAGGGTTGTCTTTATTTGCATTTCCTTCACCACCGGGGATGATGAACATTTCCTCATGTGTTTCTTTGCCATTTTCATTTCTTCATTTGAGAAGTCCCTCTTTAGTTCCCTTGCCCATTTAGTAATTGGTTTGTTGGGTTTGGGAGGGATTCGTTTCTTGAGTTCCCTGTATATACAGGATGTTAACCCCTTGTCTGATATATTGCTGGTAAATATTTTTTCCCAATTAGTTGGTTGTCTTTCTAGCTTGGTTGCGATAGCTTTATCTGTGCAGAAGCTTTTTATTTTAAGGTAGTCCCATTTGTCGAGTCTCTCCAATTTGTTGTGACCCTGGGACTCTGTTCAGGAAGTTCCTTCCTGTGCCTATTAGTTCGAGTGTCTCTCCTACTCTGTCCTGCAGTAGTTTCAGAGATTCAGGTTTAATGTTAAGGTCTTTAATCCATTTTGAGTTGATGTTGGTGCATGGTGATAGGCTGGGGTCCACTTTTAGTTTTCTGCATGTGGCTGCCCAGTTTTCCCAGCACCAGCGGTTGAAGAGGCTGTGTTTCTTCCATTGTATGTCTTTGGCTCCTTTGTCGAATATCAGCTGGCTGTAGGCCTGTGGATTTATTTCTGGATCTTCTATTCTGTTCCATTGGTCTTCGGGTCTGTTTTTGTGCCAGTACCATGCTGTCTTTGTTATTATAGCTCTGTAGTAGAGTTTGAAGTTCGGCATGGATAGCCCTCCCATATTGTCTTTATCCCCTAGAATTGTTTTGGCTATTCTAGGTCTTTTGTTGTTCCATATGAATTTTTGGACTGTTTTCTGTATTTCAGAGATGTACGTCATTGGGATTTTAATAGGAATTGCGTTGAATTTGTATATTAGTTTTGGAAGTATTACCATCTTTACTATATTAAGTCGGCCTATCCAGGAGCATGGGAGGTCTTTCCATTTCCTAGTGTCTTCTGCAATTTCTTTCTTTAACTTTTTATAGTTCTCATTAAATAGTTCTTTTACATCTTTGGTTAGGTTAATTCCTAAATATTTTATTTTTCGGGAGGTTATTGTGAATGGGGTTGCTCCCTTTATTTCCCTCTCTTCCTGTACATTATCAGTGTATAGGAAGGCAACTGATTTTTGTGGGTTTTTGTATCCTGCTATTTTGCCAAAGTGATTTATGATTTCTAAGAGTTTGGGGATGGAGTTTTTGGGATCGTGGAGGTATAGTATCATGTCGTCTGCAAAAAGGGATAGTTTAACTTCTTCTTTTCCTATGCGGATCCCTTTAATGTCTTTTTCTTGCCTTATTGCCCTGGCTAAGGGTTCTAGGACTATATTGAAGAGGAGTGGAGACAGTGGGCATCCTTGCCTTGTTCCTGATTTTAGGAGAATTGGTTGTAGCTTTTCCCCATTAAGTATAATATTGGCTATTGGTCTGTCATAAATGGCTTTTATTGTTTTTAGAAATGTTCCTTCTATTCCTATTTTCTCCAGAGCTTTTAGCATGAATGAATGTTGAATTTTGTCAAAGGCCTTTTCTGCATCTGTAGCGATAATCATGTGATTCTTGACCCTGGCTCTGTTGATATGTTGGATTACATTTATTGACTTACGTATGTTAAACCATCCCTGTGTCTCTGGGATGAAGCCTACCTGGTCATAGTGAATTATGTTTTTTATGTGTTTCTGGATTCTGTTACCTAGAATCTTGTTAAGGATCTTTGCATCTGTGTTCATCAAGGAGATTGGCCTGTAATTCTCCTTTTTGGTTGGGTCTTTGCCTGGTTTGGGGATGAGTGTGATATTGGCTTCGTAGAATGAGTTTGGGATAGCTCCTTCCTTCTCTGTTTCTCTGAAGAGCTTGAGGAGTATGGGTATTAGTTCTTGTTTAAAGGTCTTATAGAATTCTGCTGTGAATCCATCTGGTCCTGGGCTTTTTTTTGTTGGAAGACTTTTGATAGCTTCCTGTATCTCATTATAGGATATTGGCTTATTTAATTGGTTAACTTCTTCTTTGCTCAGTTTAGGCAACTTGTATTTCTCTAAAAATGCATCCATTTCTGCCCGATTTTCTTCCTTTAGAGAGTATAGCTTTTGAAAGTAGTCTGTTAGGGCATTACTCAAAGTCTAACTGAGCAAGCACAGGAGGAAAGGAAAAAAGAAAAACTTAGGAAAACGGAATGGCAGGGACAACAATGCATCTCTCTATACTTTCTCTTAATATAAATGGGCTGAATTCGCCAATTCAAAGAAAACGAACTGAGGACTGGATAAGAAAACAAGACCCATCCATCTGTTGCCTTCAGGAGACCCACCTCTCAGCCAAACATACAAACAAACTCAGAGTGAAGGGGTGGAAAAGGATCTACCAATCAAACGCCCCCAGTAAGAAAGCAGGTGTAGCTATCCTGATATCTGACAAAATAAACTTTTCATTAAAATCAGTACAGAAAGACAAGGACGGACACTACATATTAATAAAGGGAACAATCCAAGAGGAGGATATAACCATCATCAACTTATATGCCCCAAATATTGGTGCACCCAGATATGTCAAACAAATGCTCTCAAACTTACAGAATAAAATAGATCCCAATACGATAATACTAGGAGACTTTAACACACCACTCTCACCAAAGGACAGGTCTACCAACCAGAGGATTGGCAAAGAAGCTACCGAATTAAGAGAGGCCATACTTCAAGCGGAATTAACTGACATCTACCGAGTATTTCACCCTAAAACAACACAGTACACATTCTTCTCAGCAGCTCACGGAACTTTCTCCAAAATAGACCATATCATAGTTCATGCAAGGAACTTAAGCAAATACAAAGGGATCGACATAATCCCCTGTATCCTATCTGACCACAGTGGAATCAAGCTAGCTCTCAATAACAAAGCATACCGCAGAAATTTCTCCAATACATGGAAATTGAACAGCACACTCCTTAACAATGCCTGGATAACAGAAGAGATCAGAGAAGAAATAAAGCACTTCCTACAACTCAATGAAAATGAAAACACCTCACAAAGAAACTTGTGGGACACAGCAAAAGCAGTCCTGAGGGGCAAATTTATTGCCCTCAGTGCCCACATCAAGAGAATGGAGACAGACCAAGTAAATAATCTCATGCTGCAATTAAAACAGCTAGAAAAACAGGAAAAAATGGGACCTAAAGCTACTAGAAGAAGCCAGATAACCAAATTAAAAGCAGAGATTAACCAATTAGAAAATCAGAAAACCATAACCAAAATAAACCAAACAAAAAGCTGGTTCTTTGAAAAAATAAACAAAATTGATGGCCCATTGGCTAGATTAATTAAAAAAAGAAGAGAGGAAACCCATATTAATAGGATTAGGGATGCCACGGGAAACATCACCACACGTACCCAAGATATCCAAACAATTCTAACAGACTACTTTCAAAAGCTATACTCTCTAAAGGAAGAAAATCGGGCAGAAATGGATGCATTTTTAGAGAAATACAAGTTGCCCAAACTGAGCAAAGAAGAAGTTAACCAATTAAATAAGCCAATATCCTATAATGAGATACAGGAAGCTATCAAAAGTCTTCCAACAAAAAAAAGCCCAGGACCAGATGGATTCACAGCAGAATTCTATAAGACCTTTAAACAAGAACTAATACCCATACTCCTCAAGCTCTTCAGAGAAACAGAGAAGGAAGGAGCTATCCCAAACTCATTCTACGAAGCCAATATCACACTCATCCCCAAACCAGGCAAAGACCCAACCAAAAAGGAGAATTACAGGCCAATCTCCTTGATGAACACAGATGCAAAGATCCTTAACAAGATTCTAGGTAACAGAATCCAGAAACACATAAAAAAAATAATTCACTATGACCAGGTAGGCTTCATCCCTGAGACACAGGGATGGTTTAACATACGTAAGTCAATAAATGTAATCCAACATATCAACAGAGCCAAGGTCAAGAATCACATGATTATCGCTACAGATGCAGAAAAGGCCTTTGACAAAATTCAACATTCATTCATGCTAAAAGCTCTGGAGAAAATAGGAATAGAAGGAACATTTCTAAAAACAATAAAAGCCATTTATGACAGACCAATAGCCAATATTATACTTAATGGGGAAAAGCTACAACCAATTCTCCTAAAATCAGGAACAAGGCAAGGATGCCCACTGTCTCCACTCCTCTTCAATATAGTCCTAGAACCCTTAGCCAGGGCAATAAGGCAAGAAAAAGATATTAAAGGGATCCTCATAGGAAAAGAAGAAGTTAAACTATCCCTTTTTGCAGACGACATGATACTATACCTCCACGATCCCAAAAACTCCATCCCCAAACTCTTAGAAATCATAAATCACTTTGGCAAAATAGCAGGATACAAAATAAACCCACAAAAATCAGTTGCCTTCCTATACACTGATAATGTACAGGAAGAGAGGGAAATAAAGGGAGCAACCCCATTCACAATAACCTCCCGAAAAATAAAATATTTAGGAATTAACCTAACCAAAGATGTAAAAGAACTATTTAATGAGAACTATAAAAAGTTAAAGAAAGAAATTGCAGAAGACACTAGGAAATGGAAAGACCTCCCATGCTCCTGGATAGGCCGACTTAATATAGTAAAGATGGTAATACTTCCAAAACTAATATACAAATTCAACGCAATTCCTATTAAAATCCCAATGACGTACATCACTGAAATACAGAAAACAGTCCAAAAATTCATATGGAACAACAAAAGACCTAGAATAGCCAAAACAATTCTAGGGGATAAAGACAATATGGGAGGGCTATCCATGCCGAACTTCAAACTCTACTACAGAGCTATAATAACAAAGACAGCATGGTACTGGCACAAAAACAGACCCGAAGACCAATGGAACAGAATAGAAGATCCAGAAATAAATCCACAGGCCTACAGCCAGCTGATATTCGACAAAGGAGCCAAAGACATACAATGGAAGAAACACAGCCTCTTCAACCGCTGGTGCTGGGAAAACTGGGCAGCCACATGCAGAAAACTAAAAGTGGACCCCAGCCTATCACCATGCACCAACATCAACTCAAAATGGATTAAAGACCTTAACATTAAACCTGAATCTCTGAAACTACTGCAGGACAGAGTAGGAGAGACACTTGAACTAATAGGCACAGGAAGGAACTTCCTGAACAGAGTCCCAGGGTCACAACAAATTGGAGAGAGACTCGACAAATGGGACTACCTTAAAATAAAAAGCTTCTGCACAGATAAAGCTATCGCAACCAAGCTAGAAAGACAACCAACTAATTGGGAAAAAATATTTACCAGCAATATATCAGACAAGGGGTTAACATCCTGTATATACAGGGAACTCAAGAAACTAATCCCTCCCAAACCTAACAAACCAATTACTAAATGGGCAAGGGAACTAAAAAGGGACTTCTCAAATGAAGAAATAAAAATGGCAAAGAAACACATGAGGAAATGTTCATCATCCCTGGTGGTGAAGGAAATGCAAATAAAGACAACCCTGAGATACCACCTTACCCCAGTCAGAATGTCCCACATCCACAAATCAGCCAACGACAAATGCTGGAGGGGATGTGGAGAACGAGGAACGCTATTACACTGCTGGTGGGAATGTACACTCATACAACCACTTTGGAAAGCAGTCTGGAGGGTCCTTAGAAAGCTAAAGATTGACCTCCCTTACGACCCAGTCATACCACTTCTAGGCATCTACCCTGAACAACAGGAACCAATATACAAGGACACGTGCACCTCCATGTTTATTGCAGCACTGTTCACAATAGCTAGGATATGGAAACAACCTAGATGCCCCACCACAGATGAATGGATCCAAAAATTGTGGTATCTATACACAATGGAATATTATGCAGCCATTAGAAATGACAAAATAATGGCATTTGCAGGGAAATGGATGGAGCTAGAAGGAATCATGTTGAGCGAGGTAAGCCAAGAACGAAGAGACAAACAGTACATGGTCTCCCTGATAAGCGGATGATAAATCCAAAATGTTAGGTGATATGACAAAACTAACAGGACTTAAGAAACAAAGAACTCCCACTCATCTGGTTGAACCACTACTAAATATCCCCATGCTGCTGATCACGTGTATGGTATATAACATATGAACACCGTTATATATTACAGACTGTGATAGACAATTTGCTCCAGGAAAGTTAGAATGAACGTGTGACTTTAAATGAGCATCATTATTCCACAATACTGTGAATTTCCGGAAATTAAGTAATCACTTAATCACAATCAAAAAAAAAAAAAAAAAGAACCTTGGGGAAGGGAGGGAGGGAGGGGATGGTAGGGAGAAAACAATGGAGGGGGTAACAATGTTCAAGAGGAAGTGTACTCATTACCCCACTCATGTAACTGTAACCCTCTGTATAGAATCTTTACAATAAAAAAATTAAAAAAAAAAAAAAAAAAAAAAAAAAAAAAAAAAGAAAGTAGTCTGTTAGAATTGTTTGGATATCTTGGGTACGTGTGGTGATATTTCCCGTGGCATCCCTAATCCTATTAATATGGGTTTCCTCTCTTCTTTTTTTAATTAGTCTAGCCAATGGGCCATCAATTTTGTTTATTTTCGCAAAGAACCAGCTTTTTGTTTGGTTTATTTTGGTTATGGTTTTCTGATTTTCTAATTGGTTAATCTCTGCTTTTAATTTGGTTATCTGGCTTCTTCTAGTAGCTTTAGGTCCCATTTTTTCCTGTTTTTCTAGCTGTTTTAATTGCAACATGAGATTATTTACTTGGTCTGTCTCCATTCTCTTGATGTGGGCACTGAGGGCAATAAATTTGCCCCTCAGGACTGCTTTTGCAGTGTCCCACAAGTTTCTTTGTGAGGTGTTTTCATTTTCATTGAGTTGTAGGAAATGCTTTATTTCTTCTCTGATCTCTTCTGTTATCCAGGCATTGTTAAGGAGTGTGCTGTTCAATTTCCATGTATTGGAGAAATTTCTGCGGTATGCTTTGTTATTGAGAGCTAGCTTGATTCCACTGTGGTCAGATAGGATACAGGGGATTATGTCGATCCCTTTGTATTTGCTTAAGTTCCTTGCATGAACTATGATATGGTCTATTTTGGAGAAAGTTCCGTGAGCTGCTGAGAAGAATGTGTACTGTGTTGTTTTAGGGTGGAATACTCGGTAGATGTCAGTTAATTCCGCTTGCAGTATGGCCTCTCTTAATTCGGTAGCTTCTTTGCCAATCCTCTGGTTGGTAGACCTGTCCTTTGGTGAGAGTGGTGTGTTAAAGTCTCCTAGTATTATCGTATTGGGATCTATTTTATTCTGTAAGTTTGAGAGCATATGTTTGACATATCTGGGTGCACCAATATTTGGGGCATATAAGTTGATGATGGTTATATCCTCCTCTTGGATTGTTCCCTTTATTAATATGTAGTGTCCGTCCTTGTCTTTCTGTACTGATTTTAATGAAAAGTTTATTTTGTCAGATATCAGGATAGCTACACCTGCTTTCTTACTGGGGGCGTTTGATTGGTAGATCCTTTTCCACCCCTTCACTCTGAGTTTGTTTGTATGTTTGGCTGAGAGGTGGGTCTCCTGAAGGCAACAGATGGATGGGTCTTGTTTTCTGATCCAGTCCTCAGTTCGTTTTCTTTGAATTGGCGAATTCAGCCCATTTATATTAAGAGAAAGTATAGAGAGATGCATTGTTGTCCCTGCCATTCCGTTTTCCTAAGTTTTTCTTTTTTCCTTTCCTCCTGTGCTTGCTCAGTTAGACTATGAGTAACGCCTGTTTGGGGCAGGCCCCAGTTCCTGGCTGCTTTCTTCAGGTTGTGTCCCCCCTCTTAGAATTCTTTGTAATGCTGGCTTAATGTTTATGTATTCATTTAGTTTTTCTTTGCTATTAAAAGTTTTCAGTTCTCCATCAAATGTGAATGCTAGCTTTGCCGGGTAGATCAGTCTGGGTTGGCAGTTATTGGCTCTCAGGGCTCGTATGGTGCTTTCCCAGGCTTTTCTTGCATTCATTGTTTGTGTGGAGAGATCTGCAGTAATTCTTATTTTTTTCCCATTGTAGTATAGCTCCTTCTTCATTTTTGCTGCATGCAGGATTGTTTCCTTATTATTCAGATCTATCATTTTTACTATAATGTGTCTAGAAGTGTTTCTCCTGGGGTCTTGCTTGTTGGGTGTTCGATAAGCTTTTGTGATGTAGTTAAGATGGTCGTTTTTGAGGTGGGGAAAATTTTCATTGATTATCTTGTTAAATAGGTGTTGCATTCCCTTGCTCTGGAATTCCTCACCTTCGTCCACTCCAATTATGCGAAGGTTAAATTTTTTAGCATTATCTGCTTGCTCTTGAATATCCCTTTGGTTTAATTTGAGTAATTTTTCCATATCTGTCACTTTTTGGTCCAGTTGGTGTATTCTGTCTTCTGTATCTGACACTCGACCTTCCATTTCATTCACTCTGTTGACAGTGGCTTCTATTGTGGTTTGCATGGAGGAAATGGATCCCTTTATGGATTCAATGTTGGTTCTCAGAGTACTGATCTCACCTCTCAATGAGGTATGCATTACCTCTAATTTGGCGTTTATCTCACTTCTTACTGAGGTTTGTGCAGCTTCTATTTTTGCATGCATCTCTTGTTTGATACCCTGTATCTCTTTGGATAGTTCATCCTTGTGCTCTTTCAATTTCTGATCAATTTCTCGCTTTATTTCTTGAGTCATTGCCTCCAGCAACCCTTGGAAGTAGCCTTTGTCTTCCATTCCTGCTTTGCTCCCACTGGGGCTCTCCCCTGTGTGGCTGCTGGCTTTTGAGGTGAGCTTGCTGTCCTGGGTGGTAGTAAACCTTGTGATTTTTCTCTGTGATTTTCGCATGGAGGTTCAGGAGACTGCTCTTCAATTTTGTTTTGGTGTGTCTGTCTTTGCTTGGTTGCTGATTCTGTATTGGTAGAGAGAGTCTGTGCCTGATCTGGGTTCTGTTGGGAGCCTATTTCCAGCTGCTATTCTGACTTACTTAGGATTCTCAGCTCTCTGCTGTAGATTGCTGGCAGTTCCCGCCTTTGGAAGGGTTGAGCAGCCTAGACTGCTTGTGTTTGCTCCTACGGGTGCTCTTGTGAAGATCAGATGCTCTGGATGCACTCTCCCAAATGCTGGAGTCTGCTATGGGCTCCTGATGTGTTTTTGTTTGTTTGTTTTGGGCTGGTTGTGGGCTTGAACTCTAGGTTTGGGTGCTGTCCCTCAGCTTTTCAGCTCAAGGCTGGCACCCTTCCGTTTGAGCCACAGCACCACTTCTGACCCTTTTTGCTTTTGTGATGCTGAGGAATCAGATCCAGGGCCTCATACATCCAAGACTATCACTCTATTGCTGAGCCGCCTTAACAGTCTGAGCTCCTGCTTACTATCAGGTGCTGGCAGCCTGTGTTGCCCAATTCCCAGTCTAGGGTATATGGGTGGAGTTTTGGTGGGGTTTGGGCTTCTCTTGTCCTGGGCCTCCAGGTCTTTTGTTGTCACAGGCGTGCTTCCCGGGGGAGTGTTGTTTCCTGGTTTTCTCCCCTCTGTTGAGGCGTATGCTCAGCTTTTTACTTCAGTTGGGAGGAGTTGATCGTGTTGTTCAGGCGCTGGATCCCCGGGCCTGGTTCCAGCCCCAGCCTGGAGCACGCTCCTTAGGCCTGTGCTGATGTGTATACCACCTAGGTTATGCAGCCTGGAGCGCACTCGTTAGGCCTGTGCTGATGTGTATACCACCTAGGTTTTATAGCCTGGGGGACACAATTCAAATTTCTTCTACTGTTGGTAGTCTTGGGCATTTAAGCTCCCTTCCAGGGGCACTCTTGCTCTAGCCTGGCCAGCTGAGTCTGGTCTTCGGGCTGGTGGAGATCTCAAACATTTCCCAGTTTTAGTGGGTCCTGTGGTCCGGGTGTTGGGGTAGGGAGTCTAGGTCAGGGTCTGGGGATTCCCTCCAGCTCTGGTCTCCTTTGAGGGATACACTTCCCCTGTGGGGTACTCACCCTGGAGCTGGTTGTTTCTGTGTGGTGTAGGTCATCAGTTGTTGTTGCAATCCGAGTTCAGTTGCGGTGATTGCGGGCTGGGTTGGGCGGTGATGGCTCTGTGTGATTCTTTTCTGTCTCTGCCTCTGTCGAAGCTGTCAGGTCAAAAGTGTCCACGCTCAGGCAGCTTCTTCACAGTGCCTCTGGGGCCCGGGCATCCCCGCCGGGTTGTTGCGATGGCGATTGGGCAGGTGGTCTGCCGACAGGTCCCTTTGTCGCGCTGCTGTTGCCGAGCAGCTTTGGCGGGATGGAGCCTCTCTGCTCGGGTGGAGAGTGAGGGCTGGGGGTGGGATCCTCGTGGAGACTCCCTGCTGGTAGGTTTCTCTGTTCCTGGTGTTCTGCTATTCTGAAAACCGGTACCTGGTGATCTGCAGGCGGCCCCCTGTGTCTCTGGGGCTCTGGCAGCCCCCGCCGTGCCGGCTGGCCGCTGGCTTGGCGCACTGCCGCGCAGCCAGTAAAGGTTGGGGGGGGGGGGTCTTCGCTTTTCTCTGTTCTGAAATTCTTCTTTTCCTCTCTTTCTTTTTTTGTTATTTTCCGCCTCTGGTTTTTCTCTGAGTGTTCGCCTTTTTGTTGTTGTCGGTCTCTTGGGGAGATTAAGCATTGGAACTCGAACTCTCTTTTTGGTTGGAGAGAGCTGTGGCGTTTCCCTACTGCCCCGTCGCCATCTTGGTCCCCCCTCAAATATTTCTATTTTTTTTTTTAATTTTTTTTATTGTAGAGATACTATACAGAGGGTTACAGTTACATGAGTGAGGTAATGAGTACACTTCCACTTCCTCTTGAACATTGTTACCCCCTCCATTGTTTTCCCCCTACCATCCCCTCCCTCCCTCCCTTCCCCAAGGTTCTTTTTTTTTTTTTTTTTTTGATCGTGATTAAGTGATTTCTTAATTTCCGGAAATTCACAGTATTGTGGAATAATGATGCTCATTTAAAGTCACAAGTTCATTCTAACTTTCCTGGAGCAAATTGTCTATCACAGTCTATAATATATAACGGTGCTCATATGTTATATACCATATATGTGATCAGCAGCATGGGGATATTTAGTAGTGGTTCAACCAGATGAGTGGGAGTTCTTTGTTTCTTAAGTCCTGTTAGTTTTGTCATATCACCTAACATTTTGGATTCATCATCCACTTATCAGGGAGACCATGTACTGTTTGTCTCTTCGTTCTTGGCTTACCTCGCTCAACATGATTCCTTCTAGCTCCATCCATTTCCCTGCAAATGCCATTATTTAAATATTTCTATTTTTAAGAAATATATTTTTATTGTAAAAATACTGTACAAATGTGTTAGTTACATGAGCAAGGTAAGTATATTTCCTATCAAGCATTATTGCTTCCTCCTTTGTTTTTCCCCTACCGTCCCTTCCCTCTCGCCTCTATAACTACACTCCTCCTCCCCCCCCACCTAAATTATAAAGTTCGTTTTTTAACATATTGTCTTATACATCTCAGTTACAATGGGTCAACCTGAATCCCTATTTAAGCATTTTGTTTTTCCCTCCCCCTCCCCAAATTAGAGAATTGTATATACAAGATTCAGGGCACCGACATCAAATATAGTGAAAATAAGGGTTATACCATAGGGGTGGAACATACAAAGAAACAAAAAAATCACAAGGTACATTGTAAATACTTTAGAAACAATAGCAAGGGGAAAAAAAACAACCTGTGTCCCTATCTTTTGGTTCATTTCACTTAACACGTCTTATCTAGTCATAAGAAATACATTTTAGAAAAAGAAATACATTACAGTATCTTTTTTTATATTTGCAAAATCCATTATTATTTGGGAACATGACCTAGTGTTTGAAAACTAAGCAAATAAAGGTTTATCCAAATATACATATTTCCCTTGGATTTTAAGAACAAGGTAGTGTTATTTTCATCCTAATGCAAACCAAATGATCCACTAGTCACAAACACATCAAGATAACAAACAAGTATTGAATAAGAACGATTTTTTGGAATCCTTGCAGAATGGTCTAATTTTCTATTTCATTGTAATTTCCCTTTCAGTACAATATGTAATTGGGAGTTACAGAATTCCAACCTGTAAGTTTAATGTCCTGGTTTTTGTGTTTCTCTCTCTCTCTCTCTCTCTCTCTCTCTCTCTCTCTCTCTCTCTCTCTCTCTCTCTCTCTCTCTCTCTCTCTCTCTCTCTCTCTCTCTCTCTTTCTCTCTCTCTCTCTCTGTCTCTCTGTCTCTCTCTCTCTCTGTAATTAGAATAGTGCCCATAAATACTAAAGCATTATTTATATACTTCTATAATGTGATATATATATGTATTTTTCTATATAGAAAAATAAATTATGTTCAATAAGAGATCCAAATAAGTTTTGTTATGTCTTTGATCACCAAGGACTTCAGTTTTGCAAAAATATTTGGTATATTACATATATCTATACCAATGTACATTGGATATTACATATATTTATACCCATTCAAGTACTGCTGCTTACAAGTATTCTAGTTTTTCCCAACATTTTCAATCATGGTTAAAAATTGCCCATAGTTGCCAAGCACCAGTGGCTCACGCCTATAATCCTAGCTACTCATGAGGCTGAGATATAAAGATTGCAGTTCAAAACCAGCCCATTCAGGAAAGTCCATGAGACTCTTATCTGCAATTAATCACTTGAAAACCAGAAGTAGCACTGTGGCTCAAGTGGTAGAGCACCAGCCTTGAGTTGAATCACTGAGGAGCTGAATCTCTGAGGGACAGTGCGTAGGCCCAGAGTTCAAGCCCCATGACCAAAAAAATAAAAACTAAAACTAAAACTAAAACTAAAACTTTTTTGAACATGGTCAAACACAGATAAAAATAAACTGGCTGGTATAGTTAATTCTTCCTTAAGAAAAAAATACTTTGTGTTTGGGTTTAGAAACACTATTAGAAGATCATTTTTGCCATAACATCATTTTGGTGCAAGTTAAAATGTTTGGCCTGAAAAAATGATGCTTTGTGGTCATTATGAAAATTTGTTGTAAATCATAACTGCAACTGAAGAGTGTTCTCTTCTGTGGTGAAGTTCTTCACATGACTCAATGATAAAGTCATCTAAGATGACATATACATTCACTCACAATCTTTCAACAAATCTAAGCAGTCAGACTGAGCATGGTGGATATTGCTAGTATGGAATGTAGCATGCAAAATGGAATAGCAGAAACCTGAGGGGAAGCTTCAGACCACAGCAACTATCGTGGGTTGAACTCATGTCCCTGATGAATTGATGTTGAAGGCCTCGCCACTAAGTTTCCAAGGTTATGCTGTAGGATAATACCTTCCCCTCAACAGCTGTATAGTGTCTTATCAAGTTCTACCAATAGATTTGTTTCTAGACTATGACTATACTAGATTAATCAAAACCTAAAAATCTGAAACATTCCAGTATACTGGACTAAACTTTTCTTTCCATCCTACACTCAGATGTAGGGAGAATTTAAAAAGATGCTCTGGGACTGGGTTATAGTTCACTGAGACTACTTGCCTAGCTAGTGAAATATCCTGGGTTCAATCTTCATTAGCACAAAAGAAGAGACAACATCAGATAGGTGGCAAAGCCCAGAAAATGGAAAGTCATTCAAATAAAATTCCTGAAACATGGACAGACTCTCCTGGTATGTTTAGGAAAGTTAGAAGAAAGGCCACCCCCTGCACCTGCCATAGCTACCAACTGTGTTAGAACTGGACCAATCAAACCTCGGGCAATAAAAACTGAAGAAACAAACTATAAAGGCTGTGGTTTGCTGCAGGGTATTGAGGGAAGTGGGAGGGGGAATTGGGAGAAGGAAGATTGGTAATGCCAGCAGCAACATAGGTAAAATGGTCAGTGACATCATCTTGTGTAGAACTTGGAGAGACGCACATGGGACATGGGAGCAATTACATTGACATACAGCTGCTGTACCGGTTAAAATGAACCTTTGCAAGCTAACACCTCAGTTGATGGACATATATCTTCAGTCAGAATGTATATACAGATATATGCACATAGTTCTTAAGTGCACACACCTCAGATCCATAAATAAGAAGAAAGTAATACCACAGAGGATAAACAGTTCAACCTGAACAATGTGTTGGTCCAGCTAATACAGCAGAATGCTGATTCTTTACCTCCCTTCCTTGCATTCTTTGGATATGGTTATGATGTGTGTGGCCTGGAAGTGAACTAAAGATAACTGGTGCTGGGTAGAGGAGTCCTATTTTTTGTTATGGCACCTTTTCATTTTAATAACATGGTCATTGGATTGAACACAATCAAAGTACCATAGTAATTGACCTCCCCTTCCTGGATGAATGAGCAAATGATAAAATAATGATAGCATCCTTGAACATATCCAAATGTACACTGCCTGGCTGCCTTGGCATCTTCCTCTATGGAGCTCTCACCATTCAAACATAACAGATTTGGTAAAATATTGTTAGGCTGAGTTTTACTTTACTTCATTCAGTCATCCAATGATTGTGGAATATGTTTTTTGTTTTGTTGTTTGGGTTTTTTCCCCTTCCTTCACTGGTGCCTCCATTTTTAAATGATGTGTAGCTGAAGTTCAATAAGAGAATGAGTACTTAGAACTGTCCCACTGATGGAAGGAAATGTTCATGTGAATGTACACACTAAAGCACAAAACCCTTAATCTTCCTTTTGGTTCCTCCAGGGAGAAGGCTGGTGGGGACCTACTTGCCTTGAAAGCGGACATCTGGTCATGGTACCTGCACCTTGGTTGACAGGGACCAAGAAGATAGAGGTCTTTGAGGTGAAGTACAATAAGCCCTTGGGCAGGGAATTTTTGTAGCACCTAGAAGCTGTGTTCAAGACCCAGCACTGGAAGAAGAAAGAGGTAAAGAAAAGGAAGAGGGAAAAAAAGAAGGACTTATTATTTGAGTGCATTTATATATTAACCATGCCTCATGGATAAGAGTGATATGAATTTGTTACTCCAGATGTGGCCCGTTCTACCCACCAGTCTTCACAATAAACCTCTTCCCAGGCGCCAGAGAATTATGCCCCTGGAAGGTGACTATTTAGATGGAGTTCCTTTCCTCTAGTCTAGATTGTGGGGCATGGGAACTCGAACCCGATGGACTTACCCCCAACAGAGCACAGATGAGCATAGTACATAAGCACATGGAGAGAGCCATACTGGACAGTGCTGTTTCCAGTTAAGTGTGCCCAACCATTCTTCTTGGTCCCCCTATCCACTCTGCTAGGTTCCCTGTCCCATACCTCCCCCCATCATCCCACCTCCCGACCCCACCCCTCTGGCCCATGGTCACCCGGTGTTTCCTCAGCCTACCACCATGCTATGTACCCTACTCACACTTTTTGGACTGGACTACTTCTTGAGGCCAGATACACCCTCAGAGCTGCACCCATTCTCCTGACCCACCGGTATCACAGCCACAAATTTTACCTTCATTTCCACCTTTCTGGCCCCACGCCTTCCAGCCCTACCACTTTTGCCCCACTGCTTACCCCTCACAGACTGGCCCAGTCCCTTCCATGGGAACACATGCGTAGGAGGGGGAATGTGTGCTTGCCCAGCACTCACTACACAATGAGAGTTGCCAGAATATTCTGAGCATGAGCTTTGGCTGCCACAGAGAAGGAAGGCCCAGGACAGAGTGTGCCGCTCCTCCTTGCCTGGCTAAGGCCTGGACAGCCCCAGGGCTCTCTGGTTTACCTGAGTTCACTGGCAGCTGCAGGGCTAGAGATACAGACCTTGCCTCAATCTCCTTAACCGGCGCTACATCTTCCTGAGGGATCTTCAGCTTCACCACCTGAATTTCCATCTTTCTACTCAGTGTGGCCCCTGCTGCAGGCAATATCCCATGATGACTGCAATTTGAGGTAAGAGAGACCCCTCCCAAAGCCTCTCTCTTTTCCATTTTCTTCTCTGCTCCCCTGTGGGAGCCTCCTATCTCAGCCCACCACTCAACCTCAGGAACCTGAGAGAACTGACCCGGAGCGTTCCGGGAGCACCGCAAGAGGGCAGAGTGAGGCGTGGCTTTTCACACAACACAGCACAGGCAAGCACAGAGCAATGACCCTCCCTCTCCGCAGAGAGAGCCGCCCCCCGTGCTGATAACAAGTCATGGGAAGAGAGGAGCAAGATAAGGGCGCCCCCCTACTCCAGCGTGTACAAGTCCCCGACCTCATGGCGAGGGCAGGGAGAGCGCAGCAGGACCCGGTTCCCACACCCCTGCCTCCCCGCACACCACCGGCACCAGCACGGTGGGACGGTGAGGGCAGGGGCCCACGGGCAGAAAGAGAAGAGTGGTCCCATTGGCCATGATTGTCTGTCCCTCGCCTGGCGCAGCTTAGGTCCGGGCCTGAAGGAGATCACAACATCACCACATCAATCACACCAAGAGGGTGGAGAAGACAGCCACACGGCACTCAGGAGGTGCGGGGCCAGGAAGCTCGGCTCCTGAGAGGGCCAACAGCCTGGGATAAAAGCATAGTCAGGACAAACACCCTTTCGTGAGTAATGAGCGAGGCAAAAAGAAAAAAAAAACTAAAAAAAAAAATACCACGGACTTAAGAGTCCCTGGCACTCAGGATAACCAGGACACCTCTGCTGGCACAGGACCGAAGAAGCTAGTAAGAAAAAAAAAAAAGGAAAAAAGCCACGGACAGCGCTCGGGAGTAGCGCAGCTCAGCGGCCGACCAGGTCACTACCGGGAAGCGGCAGATCGGGGGATTGGAGCTAGGAGCGACAGGAAAAAAAAATGGAGCCACGGAGGGGACGAGCCAGACGGCAGAATGGGGATGCCGCACACGCACAGGCAAGGCAGGACTCACCCCCCTCCCCTTTTCCTCCTCAAGCTGGCCACGGCGAGGGAAGCACACTGCACGGGCCTACCTATGCACCCCAGGCAACCAACCACTCTCCTCCTCGGCGTGCCGAGGCAAGGGCCAGAATCCGGCACCGGGAGCGGGGAAGAGATCAAGGACGACGGGACTCACTCAGCCACCAACCACCAACCAACCACCACCAAAACCACGAGCCACCACAGGGACAGGGCCTGCTCAGGGCAGCGGGAGCCGGAAGTGCGGGGAGGGAAGGACAGGGGGACCCGGACCGGGAAGAGACGGGAAAGGCCCGGCACACAGCATCCGAGAGAGCCCCAAAAGACCTGCTGACAGCCACCGGGACACAGCATGCCAGCACCCTCCTGCAGGTACAAAATCCTCACGTCACCACGCCAAAACCAGGTGGTCAGGCAGGGGCGACAACTCGCTGGCGACAGGGACCTCTTGGAAACCACATCAGGGACACTTGTCCCCAACACGTCCCCAACAGAGCCAGACACGGAACTCTCAGGGACAGCTGGTCGACCACATAAGGCGAAGACAGACGAAGAGTGAGGGCGGGAGTGGGTTCAGGGGACGCGCCCGCCCCACTACCTCGTGGGCACACACCCCGGGTGCGCACGGGCTCACAGAACGGGCGGTATGGGGAGACTTCCCCCGGCAGACGCGAGGCATCCACTCCACCCAACCACAACACCCACACCATGTGGGGTCGGTGGTGAGTGCCCTGCCGCCAGCATGCACACACCCGGGATTCCTGGGCTCCGGTCCCCGACTCCCGAGGTGCTCCCCCTGCCTTGATTTTTCCCCTACTCAGGGCCCACCAGACAAGTCCCCACCATCGTGCACACCACAGATGGTAGGAAGGTCCCTGCCCCGAAGCTCGCCTCTGCCGTGCCCATGTCTCCTCCTGCCGCAGAAGTCTGTCCTCCGGCCTCCGGGACCATGGAGGAGGCCGTGGAGGGAGGCTACACGGGGCCAGC
The DNA here is from genome assembly GCF_024711535.1 of Dipodomys merriami. Classification (NCBI taxonomy): domain Eukaryota; kingdom Metazoa; phylum Chordata; class Mammalia; order Rodentia; family Heteromyidae; genus Dipodomys; species Dipodomys merriami. The sequence continues at coordinate 898,568 of NW_027204426.1, read as the reverse complement.
GACCGAGGCCCTCGTGCCTGGCACGCGCCAAGCGCTCACTCGGAGGTGACTCCGGGGAGGGTGTGTGGTCCGAGTCCGGGCCGGGACAGGCCCCACCAACTATCGGCTCACCCGGGGACCCTTTCCCCTGACTCCCGAGACGTCCCTCGTACTGTATTTTTTCGCCCTCAAAGACCAGAGTCCAGGGAGGGGAGGAGGACAAGGCGTCTGGCCCAGACAGAACTACTGGTTGACCCGACAAAGCTGCCAGCCCCCACAGACCAGGCACGGAAGAGAGAGCGGTGACGCACGGCCCTACCCCGCACTCGCATGTGGGTGCAAAGTCCGACAGAACAGCCGCCCCGGCGCCACAGCGACACCAAGACGACAGTCGCGTCCGGCATCCAGCAGAGGCCGGACCTCTGCCTGGCATGCCAACGCCAGACCTCCTCCTTTGCTTGCTCGCTTGGCTGGGAATGAGGGGACTGTCATATCAAAGCGGACGCCAGGGGGAGCATGACAACCGCCTAAAAACGACCGACTCCACCGAGCCGCCGTACCCCAGATTGGCCCGAGACGGCCGGCTCTGAGCTCCGGAGACACAGAACACGGAAACAAATCGCCTCACTCCACACTGCCACACACCGAGAGGCACAACCTAGGTCAGGACCTGCAGCCGGGTCCTCTCTGCGACCTAACGAATGCCACCAGAGCCACCAGAGAGAGACCTAGACCGACATCGAGACGCGGCCAATGCCTCCGCGGCCGCCAGCGACCAAAGTGAAACCAGGAACCTGGACAGGAGTCGTCCAAACGAAGCGTCCCGAACCCGAATACCAGGAAGCCTGGATAGGTCCCAAGCAGGAAGGGGTGTCAAAGACGGAAGGCCTGCACCACAAGAGAAAATGAACCAGCCACCCGCAGGACCTCCGCCGCCCGTGGCAAGACCCCCGCCCCGCCCAACATGGCCAGAAAAGGGCAAGTGAGCGCTCGTCCCACCGTCTGCCCGCCCGTCTTTTTTGGGGGGGGGGTTGTTTGTACGTTCTGTTTTCTTTTTCCCCCAGATGGAAACTAGAAAGAAAAAACAACAACAACAACAAAAACTCCCAAAGATGGGTCGGCTCCAGCAAGAGACGAGCCTTCGGGAGGCACCCCGCTCACTTGTGAAAGTCCGCCGCCCGCCCGCCCCACAACACGCTCCCTCCCCCCGCCCCCACCCGCCCCCCCTTCACAGGCAGGGAAAGGGCAGGGGGAAGGCCAGAGAGAGGTTTCTTCTAACACAGAGAGGGTAGGTACACGTCACGCACACAGGTCTGGAAAACCACGGTGACAGCGCCATGGGAAGCGTGAGTCCACTCACCCATCACTAAATGACAGGAAAGCCAAACGAGAGCCGCTGGCTGGGTGGGGAAGGAAGGGGAGGTGGCACCCGTGTGACGCTTATCCCCGGGCACCGGACTGAACGACCTTCTCACCGGTTCGTACCCTAGCCTGTCATAACAGCTAGCCTTTTCTAATAGGCTCTGCCACTCTCTCTGGAGCAGGATTCGGGGCATGAGGCGATGAATCTGAACCCGACACACAGGTGTTGGAGGGTAGAGGCATCATCACTCACATGCCTGTGGTGGAGGACCTGGACCCGAGTGTGGCGGTGCACAGTGGGTGTGGGTGTGTGTGTCTGTGACTCTGTGTGTGTGTGTGTGTGTGCGCGTGTGCGCGCGCGGGGCTGGGGGGAGGGCAAGTAGGGAACCCTAGGAGGAAAGACAGGGAGAGACAGACGAGGGGCCCCGGCCCAAACAGAGTGGGGGGGTCAGAGGGGCGATCCTATCTCCCGGGGGGGGGGTGAAGCATGGTTAGAACCCACAGGCCCGGCGGGCGTACTTCTCTTTGGAGTTCGCACTGGGAACATATGCGGGCAGAAGCGCCCCAGCACACACATTGCATCGCAGACGGGTAGAGAGGCAGAGCCAGGGGGTCAGGCATGGTAAACACTCTATTCCGTCAACACACACACACACACACACACACACACACACACACACACACACACACACACACACACACACACACCTTAGGCTGTGTGTACAATATCCACAAGGTAAAAGTTTATTCATCCATTCCCCAAAGAAGAAGAATAAGATTATGTCAGTTACAGGGAAGTAGATGGATGGACTGATGGACTAGGAGCGGGGAGGGGGGGGCAGAGGGCGGGGTGTGCCGGCGGCGGCGGAGAAGAACCTAGAACAGGTGATGCCAGGGGAAGACAGACCGGCGGAGAGACAGACAGACCGACCAACCAACGGCACCTGTTTTCTCTCCTACGTGGATGCTAGACCTAAACTATAACTGGACATGGTAAGCTACACAGCACCCCGGGCAAACAGAGTGTGTGTGTGTCCCCGTGTGTGTGACACACATACTGTCCTTTTGTCAGAAGGTGTAACTTCTCTGAGCATTTAAGATATTGCAGAGAAGACACAAGACGTAATATCCGTAAGTGGCACGACTGTGAACGTATTATAACAACCGGACGTGTGAGGATCAAAGCTGGAATTAGGAGGACAGAAATGTACCTGTCCTCACGCTTTGGGTCATGATCACAAGTACATTTGGTTTAGGATCTTTCAAAACACATCGATGTATCCTTCTGGACACGATGATCTAGGACCACACTAGTCAATAGCCACTTCAAAGCCAGATCCGCGGTTGGATACGTTTCAATTGGTTTATATTGCATCCTCCAATATTTTTCTCTTCTTTTTATTCTACCTTCTCACTAAAGATCCAGTGGTATAAAGCTACTTTTATTCTCTTAATATTCCATAACTGAAGTGATCTGCTTTGTTTTGCAGCTTTCTCAGCTTAATTCACTGAGGCCTATTTAGTCACACATGATGAGAGGTCCAGAAACATCTTTGGGGCCACGGATGTCTTTTGTAAAGTCCATTTGGGGAAATAGCAAATATAATCTACCATGTCCTAAAATGTAACAGATTATCTCTATGGGGCCGATAGAAATATCCAGATGTGCCCTGTCAACAGCCAGTTATTTTAATTTACTTAAGGGAAATCAAGTGAATAAAAGTCTATATAGTTCAAGAAATTGTATTCTGATACCTATATAAAAAGTTTACCTGAGTGGGTGAGGACATTTGCATGAAATTTCACCTAGGGCAGCACTTGATATTTATAACTCTCCTTAAACTATTGCATTGCCTGTTTTCCATTTTCTTGGCACTCCTTTAGAAATGTTCCCGTCTCAATCTTTCACCCACTGCAGCCGTGGGACCCTTTTTCATAATACGGACGTAAAGACATTTGTGGTACTGTATATAAATTACAACCGTAGGGGCTGGGAAGGTGGCTCAGTGGTAGAGTGCTTGCCTTGCATGCCTGAGGCCCTGGGTTCGATTCCTCAGCACCACATTAAGCAAAAAGAAAAAAGCCGGAAGTGGCGCTGTGGCTCAAGTGGTAGAGCGCTAGCCTTGAGCTGAAGAGCTGAGGGACAGCGCCCAGGCCCAGAGTTCAGGCCCCACGACCGGACCCAAAAAAAAAAAAAATTACAACCGTAAATAAACTGGTACAGTTTGCTCGTAAGACATACTATCCAAACGAATTCCGTGTCCAGAAAATAACGAAAAAAAACACCCCCTGCGGGCCCCCCTCCCCCTCCGCTCGGCCCTCCCTTCAAGAACATTTCCTTGTTTGCTGTTGTTTCGTTTTGTTTCGTTGTAAATAAATAAAGCCGCAGAAGAGAGCCGGCGATACGTCATCGCTACTCTCGCGAGAGTCTCTCGGACTCTCGCGAGAGTCGCCAGCCCCCGCCATCAGCACCGAATCATTCCCTGTCACTCCACACGGTGTCCAGTAGGTGGCACCCCAAAACAAGGAAAAAGAACGTCAGGCCCAAGATCGATCAAGACACTTAGGAAGGTCTTGTGAAGAAGGAACACCTCCCCCTACACACACACACACACACACACACACACACACACACACACACACACACACACACCAGCACATCCCCGCCCACACAGGTCATGAATGGCAAACCCCTATGGCACAGAGAGACAGACAAAACACATGGGGTGTGGAGAGAGACCGGAAATCAAAAACAAAAACAAAAACAAAAAACATTTTCCTGGCTTGACCTATGAATGGGCCTGGGCTGGCATTCTGTCCTCTGGGCCCTACAGTCAATCCATGGCGGTCGCTCCTCTCTCCTCATCACTGTAATCCTATCTGATATTTGCCAGAGCCGAACGTGCAGTGGGGACACTTTGGTTCATCGATCTAAACTAGGGCCCGGGGCGGAGGGGGTGGTGGTGGTGGAGGGGAAGCCTAGGAAGTCTGTTGCTATAGTTGGTGGCGGCGGCGGTGGTGGTGGCGGCAGTGCAAAGTGTGTGTGGGGGGAGGGGGGGACGTAGATCACATGCTGCCATGCGTGCCTGTGCCTGTGTGGTAGGAAACAGCAGCAAAGATCAAGGGGTGCAGGGTGTGTGTGTGCACGCCCCAGTCAGTCCTGGGGCTTGAACTCAGAGCCTGAGTGCTGTCCCTTGGCTCTTGTGCTCAAGACTGGCACTCTGGGGCTGGGAAGGTGGCTCAGTGGTAGAGCGCTTGCCTTGCATGCATGAGGCCCTGGATTCGATTCCTCAGCACCACATAAGCAGAAAAAAAGCCGGAAGTGGCATTGTGGCTCAAGTGGTAGAGTGCTAGCCTTAACCTGAAGAGATGAGGGACAGCGCCCAGGCCCAGAGTTCAGGCCCCACGACCGGACCCCCCCGCCCCCGCGCCAAAAAAAAAAAAAAAAGAGAGACTGGCAGTCTGCCATTTGAGCCAAAAACTCCACTTCTGGCCTTTGGGTTGCTTAATTGAAGACATGAGGCTCACCAAAGTGCAATGCCTATATACCTCTGATCATATAACAAGAAGTCTTCCCCTTTCTTTGTGTTTGTTATCATCGATGTTATTTTGTTTTCTCTTCTCCCCCCCCCCATTGTTTCTTCCTTCATCTATTTCCAGGAGGGGCAAGAAATGGAGGGACCCAGGATGAAGAAGTGCAACAGTGGCACTCACTAGACACTATGTTGACACACAACCTGTGGGTGGGGAACAAACAGAACTTGAGGAAGGGAAAACCTGTGAGAGAGCCAGGGAAGGGGTGACATTGTCCAAAAAAAAAAAAGTACTCTTTTTTAGGGGGTGGGGGGAGATGGGAGGGCAGGAATGGAAACAAAGGAGGAGGCAACAATGCTTGATAAGAAATGTACTCATTTCCTTGCTCGTGTCATTGTAACCACTCTGTAAGTATTTTCACAATTAACACAACTCATTAGCCGGGCGCCGGTGGCTCACGCCTGTAATCCTAGCTACTCAGAAGGCTGAGAGCTGAGGATCACGGTTCAAAGCCAGCCCGGGCAGGATAGCCCCCAAGCCCAGAGTTCAAGCCCAACGACAAAAAAAAAAAAAAAAAAAAAAAAAAAAAAAACTTATTAATTAAAAAAAAATGTACTCTTCCTACCTCACTTATGTAATGTAATCTTTCCTATCCTTTTTTTTTTTTTTTGTCAGTGGTGGGTCTTAAACTCTGGGCCTGGGCGCTGTCCCTAAACTCTTCAGCTCAAAGCGAGTGCTCTACCGCTTGAGCCACAACGCCACTTCCGATTTTCTAGTGCCTCATTGGAGATAAGAGTCTGGTGACTTTCCTGCCCTGCCTGGCTTTGAACCGTGATCCTCAGCTCTCAGCCTCCTGAGCAGCTAGGATTACAGACGCGAGCCACCGGTGTGGGCTGGCATACTGTAACCGTTCTGTATGTCACCATTTCCCTAACAATTTGTAAAAAATCAAAGGAGAGAGGGAGGGGGAGATAACAACCCCTCACGCCTGAGAAGTGAAACCCAACGGGCTTCTAACCGATCTGAGATTCTTTGAAGGTTTTTGCGATGTTAATCACAATCACAAACACAGACGGACAGTTTCTCCAGTCACTCCTTAAGAGGAACGGGGAACAGGGACAGGGAGAAGAGAGGCAGATCCTGGCCTGACCTAGGCGGGAAGATGGAGGGGAGACAAGACTCCTGAACTCCTTTTTCCCCTCACTCTCCTCCGTCCAGAGGGTGGGAGCTTAGGGGTCGGCCACGGGGACATCCCACGGTCACAGTCATGCCTCCCGGAGGGGCAGAGGGCAGAGCACAGGCAAGCATGCCAGCTTCCCCGCCCGCCCCTCCCATTCTGTCCCTGGCGGGCTTGGGCGGGAGGCATACTAGTGGCAGCGGGCGGGTGGAAGTAGTCTGACAACTCCAGCTTGCAGGAAGTCAGTGGCTGCTGGTGGTAGGCAGGGAGGGTCCCAGCAGAAAAAGACCAGAGAGAGCGCGCGCGCACAGACTTTTCCTGCCCAAGGGCAAAAGAGGCCACTTTTGTAAAGATGGGGAGGGGGAGGGGAGGCTGATTCACTCCCCCCCACCCCACCCCGCGCGCTAATGAAGTTACAGGAGCTGAGGGCTGGCCGCCCCACCCCCCACCCCGCCGGGGTGTTTCGCAGAGGACGCAGGGCGGGTCGGGGGTGGGGGTGGGGTGGGCTGGTTTAAGCCTGGAGCCCCAGTCAACTCAGGAACTTCAGGCAACGTTCCTTTGTCTTGTAAATGTCGTCATGGCAACGACTTAAGCGCCCTGGCGGAGGGGGGGAGGGTGGGTGGGGAGGGAGGAGAAAGAAGAAGAAACAAACACGCCCACCCCAGCAGGCCTGCCTGAGTTGAGGCCTTGAATTTCAACCTCAGTAGGGCCACTAAACTAATAAAAATCGTTGTAAGAAACTGTTGACGGAGGACCCTCGGGATAGGATGATTAGGCTGTGTACCCGTGAGGCGAGGTGGCCGTGTGTTCCAGCTTCGTGCCAAGAGGTTGCCTTATCTCGGCCTATCTTCCTTCCCAGAATTGAACACAGAGGCAAGCAGGATAATTTCCAGGGGGAAATGAGGCCTGGGAAAGCACCACCAGGAATTCAGAGACAAGACAGCCGGACAGCTTCCTAATGAATGGCTCCACACATCCTATTTTCTTCACTTTTCAGTCCCTCATAAACGAACAGTTATTAGGAAAGAAAACTAATAGGTGGGGGTGGGTGGTGGAAGGGAAAAGAGCAGCTCCCTTCCTCTGAGCTTTTGCACAAACAATGAGTATACTGCGGGAACGGAGCCAAGAGTTTCCTCAAAGAAAGGAGGAAACTTACACCGGGGAGGGAAGTAAATTTTAAAAAGAAACAGAGCATGGGTCAAAGCACCCCCCCTCCCCCCCCATGCATGCATGGGAAACCAACAGAATCATCTCTTAAACCCTACTACAGGCTCAAGGTAGAGAGTTTACTTTGTTTCTTTTTCCTCTGTGTGTTTTCAAGGTTTCACTTTCATTTCTGGGCACATAACCATTGGGCCTTGCCTCGGTGGGTGTTTCTCCCCCTAAAAGTATCTATCCTGTCTTTTGGGTCTTACTGTGTGTGAGTGTGTGAGTGTGTGAGTGAGCGAGTGAGTGAGTGAGTGAGTGAGTGAGTGAGTGAGGCAGCCAGGCAGCCAGGCAGCCAGGCAGCCAGGCAGCCAGGCAGCCAGCCAAGCAGCCAGCCAAGCAGCCAGCCAGGCAGTCAGTCCAGAGATCTAATGTCTCCCCTATTTTAAACGTACCTTTTGCATATGTGAGAGAAAACACACGAAACTGGTTTTCTATAGGAACATATATGTGAATACATTCACCATGGAGTGAAAAGATAGAGTCGCTTCCAAATGATATGTACAGCAGAATACCAACACATCGAGATGACTTCTGCAAGAAGCCAAGGCCCACTTTTGAAATCCCATAATGAGGAAGCCTCAGTCAGTGGCCTGGTTTGAGTCCAGGCCTCCACTTAAAAACGACCTTTACTTTGTGTTTTTATTTTTCCCTGTTTTCTTTTCCTTTCTATGACCTCTCCCCCCAACGCCCCAACCCCTTCCCTCCATAGGTCTCTCTTTCTCCTTTTCTTTCTCTGTAGTTTGAGCCCGAGAGTTACTTAATTCTCGAACTTCTGGGTTTTCCTTAGATCTGGTAACCTGTTGGACATAAAAATTTGGGAAAGCCTCAAAACAGTCACCCCCACCCCACGAAAAATAATCATGCTTGTCGCCAAAAGCTGTTAAATGAGAAAACAGTGGTCAAGTGAAGCAAATGAAGGCTGTAATAGCAACCATGTTTCTAGACTACTGTACCAAGTTTTTTTTTAAATATATATTTTTTAAATATATTTTTATTGTGAAAATACTGTACAGAGGGGTTACAATTACATGGGTAAGATAATGAGCACATTTCTTATAAGCATTGTAGCCTCCTGCTTTTTTTCCCCTTCCCATCCCTTCGTATCCTCCACACCCCCCCCCGCCGTCCCCCCACCAAAGTTGTAAAGTTCGTTTTTCGACATAACGACTTGTATATCTCATTGTTTCAATGGGTCCTCCTGTAACCCTGTTTTAACAATTTGTTTTTTCCCTTCCCCTCCACATATATCAACACCAGGATTTTTTTTTTTATTAAGCAAAACAACTCAGTTATTCAGCTGTGAGTAT